>NC_041382.1:539343599-539372706 GCF_002162155.2 Triticum dicoccoides
CGCGCCCTCCACCCTCATGGGCCCCCTGTTGCTCCACCAACATACTCCTTCCTCCTATATATACCTGCGTACCCCCAAACGATCAGATACGGAGCCAAAACCCTAATTCCACCGCAGTAACTTTCTGTATCCACGAGATCCCATCTTGGGGCCTGTTCCGGAGCTCCGCCGGAGGGGGCGTCAATCACGGAGGGCTTCTACATCATCACCATAGCCCCTCTGATGAAGTGTGAGTAGTTCACCTCAGACCTACGGGTCCATAGTTATTAGCTAGATGGCTTATTCTCTCTTTTTGGATCTCAATACAATGTTCTCCCCTTCTCTTGTGGAGATCTATTCGATGTAATCTTCTTTTTGCGGTGTGTTTGTTGAGACCGATGGATTGTGGGTTTATGATCAAGTCTATCTATGAACAATATTTGAATCTTCTCTGAATTCTTTTATGTATGATTGGTTATATTTGCAAGTCTCTTCGAATTATCAGTTTGGTTTGGCCTACTAGATTGATCTTTCTTGCAATGGGAGAAGTGCTTAGCTTTGGGTTCAATCTTGCGGTGTCCTTTCCCAGTGACAGTAGGGGCAGCAAGGCACGTATTGTATTGTTGCCATCGAGGATAACAAGATGGGGTTGTCATCATATTGCATGAGTTTATCCCTCTACATCATGACATCTTGCTTAAGGCGTTACTCTGTTTTCATTAACTTAATACTCTAGATGCATGCTGGATAGCGGTCGATGAGTGGAGTAATACTAGTAGATGCAGGCAGGAGTCGGTCTACTTGTCTCACACGTGATGCCTATATACATGATCATACCTAGATATTCTCATAACTATGCTCAATTTTGTCAATTGCTCAACAGTAATTCGTTCACCCACCGTTGAATACTTATGCTCTTGAGAAAAGCTACTAGTGAAACCTATGGCCCCCGGGTCTATCTTCATCATATTAATCTTCCAATACTTAGTTATTTCCTTTGCTTTGCATCTTTATCATAAAAATACCAAAAATATTATCTTATCATATCTATCATATCACACTCTCGTAAGTGGCCGTGTAGGGATTCAAAACCCCTTATCGCGTTGGTTGCGAGGATTTATTTGTTTTGTGCAGGTATGAGGGACTCGCGCGTAGCCTCCTACTGGATTGATTCCTTGGTTCTCAAAAACTTAGGGAAATACTTACGCTAATTTCCTGCATCATCCCTTCCTCTTCGGGGAAAACCAACACAGTGCTCAAGAGTAGCAAGAAGGATGTCTGGTGCCGTTGTCGGGGAGTCTATGCAAAAGTCAATATACCAAGTACCCATCACAATCCCTATCTCCCGCATTACATTATTTGGCATTTGCCTCTCGTTTTCCTCTTCCCCACTTCACCCTTGCCGTTTTATTTGCCCTTCTTCTGCTCGTCTTTCCATTTGCTTTGATGTCTTACTTGGCTTGTTTGCTCGTTTGGTTGGAATAGTTGTTTATTTATTACTAAACAGAGAACCTAAACATCTATGGATCCTCATCCGCTTGCTAATCTTTTTAAGAGATCCAATTATAATGATGTGAGTCTTGTGCACTAGATTATCTTTATGAAGTTTTGCTTGAAATTCGTGAATATGAAAATTGTGATGAAGTACCTTATGGATTGATTCCTGATGGATCTTTGAATAAAAAGCATGATTGCAATAATGATAGTATAAATTCTATTGATATAAATTGTGCTAATAATATGCAAAACCCTAAGCTTGGGGATGCTAGTTTTGCTATGACCTTTACTTGTTGCAATGATCTTGATTGGGGTGATTCTTCTTACAATCCTGAAAATTTATTTAAGCTCCATGATGAATATGAGATTGATAATTGTGTTTGCAATATTATTGAAAGTGGGTTTGGAAGAGTGTCAACTTTAGATCCCACATATTTGGAGAATGTTGAATCTTATGAAATTTTTGATAAAAGTGGGTTTGGAGAGGTCATGACTTTAGTTAATGTTAATCCCACTATTTTGGAAGAGTGTCAACTCTGCATGCATGTGGATCGTGTTGAAAATATTTTATGTGATAGCTATTTTGTTGAATTTTCTTATGATCCTACATGTAATTATTATGAGAAAGGAAAATATGGTGGTAGAAATTTTTCATGTTATTAAATTACCTCTCGTTATGTTGAGATTACTATTGTTTCTTTCCTCTTCCATGCATATGCTAGTTTTTGCTTGCCATGATAATTCGTTTGCCCATAAGATGCCTATGCATAGGAAGTATGTTAGACTTAGATGTGTTTATCACATGTTTTATTATGCTCTCTTTGTGCTTCAATTCTTGTCTTTCATGTGAGCATCATTAAAATTATCAATGCCTAGCTAAAAAGGCTTTAAAGAAAAGCGCTTGTTGGGAGACAACCCAATATTTTTCCTTCCTGTTGTTCAATAAATAATGTATTTAGACTCTGTTTAGTTTGTGTTTTTCGTGTTTAATTAGTGTTTGTGCCAAGTAGAACCGTTGGGAAGACTTGGGGAAAGTCTTGTTAATCTTGCTGTAAAAAACAGAACTTTAGCGCTCACGAGAACTGCTGCCATTTTTATTTGGAAAGTGATATTTAGTTAATTATTTTTTAAGATGTTTAATAGATAAATTCCTCACGTTCAGCAATTTATTTCAGAATTTTTGGGGTTCCATATATTGCGCTAGCTGCAGATTACTACAGATTGTTCTGTTTTTGACAGATTCTGTTTTTCGTGTGTTGCTTGCTTATGTTGATGAATCTATGGCTAGTAAAATAGTTTATAAACCATAGAGAAGTTGGAATACAGTAGGTTTAACACCAATATAAATAAATAATGAGTTCATTACAGTACCTTGAAGTGGTCTTTTGTTTTCTTTCTCTAACGGAGCTCACGAGATTTTCTACTTTAAGTTTTGTGTTGTGAAGTTTTCAAGTTTTGGGTAAAGATTTGATGGATTATGGAACAAGGAGTGGCGAGAGCCTAAGCTTGGGGATGCCCATGGCACCCCCAAGATAATCTAAGGACATCTAAAAGTCAAAGCTTGGGGATGCCCCGGAAGGCATCCCCTCTTTTCGTCTACTTCTATCGGTAACTTTACTTGGAGCTATATTTTTATTCACCACATGATATGCGTTTTGCTTGGAGCGTCTTGTATTATTTGAGTCTTTATTTTTTAGTTTACCACAATCATCCTTACTGTACACACCTTTCGAGAGATCCATACATGATTTGGAATTTGTTAGAATACTCTATGTGCTTCGCTTATATCTTTTGAGTTATATAGTTTTGCTCTAGTACTTCACTTATATCTTTTAGAGCACGGTGGTGGATTTGTTTTATAGAAACTATTGATCTCTCATGTTTCACTTAGATTATTTTGAGAGTCTTAAATATCATGGTAATTTTCTTAAATAATCCTAATATGCTAGGTATTCAAGATTAGTAAAAAAATTCCTAGGAGTGTATTGAATACTAAGAGACGTTTGATGCTTGATGATTGTTTTGAGATATGGAGGTAATAATATCAAAGTCGTGCTAGTTGAGTAGTTGTGAATTTGAGAAGTTCTTGTGTTGAAGTTTGCAAGTCCCGTAGCATGCACATATGGTAAATGTTGTGTAACAAATTTGAAACATGAGGTGTTTTTTATTGTCTTCCTTATGAGTGGCGGTCGGGGACGAGCGATGGTCTTTTCCTACCAATCTATCCCCCTAGGAGCATGCGCGTAGTGCCGAGGTTTTTGATGACTTGTAGATTTTTGCAATAAGTGTGTGAGTTCTTTATGACTAATGTTGAGTCCATGGATTATACGCACTCTCACCCTTCCATCATTGCTAGCCTCTTCGGTACCGTGCATTGCCCTTTCTCACATTGAGAGTTGGTGCAAACTTCGCCGGTGCATCCAAACCCCGTGATATGATACGCTCTTTCACACATAACCTCCTTATATCTTCCTCAAAACAGCCACCATACCTACCTATTATGGCATTTCCATAGCCATTCCGAGATATATTTCCATGCAACTTTCCACCATTCAGTTTATCATGACACATTCATCATTGTCATATTTCTTAGCATGATCATGTAGTTGACATAGTATTTGTGGCAAAGCCACCATTCATAATCCTTTCATACATGTCACTCTTGGTTCATTGCATATCCCGGTACACCGCCGGAGGTATTCATATAGAGTCATCTTTTGTTCTAGCATCGAGTTGTAATCATTGAGTTGTAAATAGACAGAAGTGTGATGATCATCATTTTCTAGAGCATTGTCCCAAGTGAGGAAATAAATAAATAAATAAAAGAGAGAGAAAGGCCATATAAAAAAAGAAAAAAGCCTAAATAAAAAATGAGAGAAAAAGAGAGAAGGGACAATGTTACTATCCTTTGCCACACTTGTGCTTCAAAGTAGCACCATAACCTTCATGATAGAGAGTCTCTTGTTTTGTCACTTTCATATACTAGTGGGAAATTTTCATTATAGAACTTGGCTTGTATATTCCAACAATGGGCCTCCTCAAGTGCCCTAGGTCTTCGTGAGCAAGCAAGTTGGATGCACACCCACTTAGTTTCTTTTGTTGAGCTTTCATACATTTATAGCTCTAGTGCATCCGTTGCATGGCAATCCCTACTCCTTGCATTGACATCAATCGGTGGGCATCTCCATAGCCCATTGATTAGCCTCATTGGTGTGAGACTTTCTCCTTTTTTTCTTCTCCACATAACCCCCATCATCATATTCTATTCCACCCATAGTGCTATGTCCATGGCTCGTGCTCATATATTGCAGGAAAGTTTATAGGTTTGAGATTGCTAAGGTATGAAACAATTGCTTGGCTTGTCATCGGGGTTGTGCATGATGAGAGCATTCTTGTGTGACGAAAATGGAGCATGACTAAACTATATGATTTTGTAGGGATGAACTTTCTTTGGCCATGTTATTTTGAGAAGACATAATTGCTTTGTTAGTATGCTTGAAGTATTATTATTTTTATGTCAATATGAACTTTTGTATTGAATCTCTCGGATCTGAATATTCATACCAAAATTAAGAAGAATTACATTAAAATAATGCCAAGTAGTGCTCCGCATCAAATATTCTGTTTTTATCATTTACCTACTCGAGGACGAGCAGGAAGTAAGCTTGCGGATGCTTGATACGTCTCCAACGTATCTATAATTTTTGATTGCTACATGCTATATTATCTACTGTTTTGGACATTATTGGGCTTTATTATCCACTTTTATATTATTTTTGGGACTAACCTACTAACCGGAGGCCCAGCCCAGAATTGCTATTTTTTTGCCTATTTTAGGGTTCTGAAGAAAAGGAATATCAAGCGGAGTCCAAACGGAATGAAACCTTCGGGAACGTGATTTTCACAATGAACAAGACTTGGGAGACTTGGACCCTACGTCAAGAAACAAGAGAGGAGGCCACGAGGTAGGGGGCGCGCCTACCCCCCCAGGCATGCCCTCCACCCTCGTGGGCCCCCTGTTGCTCCACCGATGTACTCCTTCCTCCTATATATACCTACGTACCTCCAAACGATCAGATACGGAGCCAAAACCCTAATTCCACCGCCGTAACTTTCTGTATCCACGAGATCCCATCTTGGGGCATGTTCCGGAGCTCCGCCGGAGGGGGCATCGATCACGGAGGGCTTCTACATCATCACCATAGCCCCTCCGATGAAGTGTGAGTAGTTCACCTCAGACCTACGGGTCCATAGTTATTAGCTAGATGGCTTCTTCTCTCTTTTTGGATCTCAATACAATGTTCTCCCCCTCTCTTGTGGAGATCTATTCGATGTAATCTTATTTTTGCAGTGTGTTTGTTGAGACCGATGAATTGTGGGTCTATGATCAAGTCTATCTATGAACAATATTTGAATCTTCTCTGAATTCTTTTATGTATGATTGGTTATATTTGCAAGTCTCTTCGAATTATTAGTTTGGTTTGGCCTACTAGATTGATCTTTCTTGCAATGGGAGAAGTGCTTAGCTTTGGGTTCAATCTTGCGGTGTCCTTTCCCAGTGACAGTAGGGGCAGCAAAGCACGTATTGTATTGTTGCCATCGAGGATAACAAGATGGGGTTTTCATCATATTGCATGAGTTTATCCCTCTACATCATGTCATCTTGCTTAAGGCGTTATTCTGTTTTCATTAACTTAATAATCTAGATGCATGCTGGATAGCGGTCGATGAGTGGAGTAATAGTAGTAGATGCAGGCAGGAGTCGGTCTACTTGTCTCGGACGTGATGTCTATATACATGATCATACCTAGATATTCTCATAACTATGCTCAATTCTGCCAATTTCTCAACAGTAATTTGTTCACCCACCGTGGAATACTTATGCTCTTGAGAGAAGCTACTAGTGAAACCTATGGCCCCGGGTCTATCTTCATCATATTAATCTTCCAATACTTAGTTATTTCCTTTGCTTTTTTACTTTGGTTTGCATCTTTATCATAAAAATACCAAAAATATTATCTTATCATATCTAGCATATCTCACTCTCGTAAGTGGCCGTGTAGGGATTGACAACCCTTATCGCGTTGGTTGCCAGGATTTATTTGTTTTGTGCAAGTACGAGCGACTTGCGCGTAGCCTCCTACTGGATTGATACATTGGTTCTCAAAAACTGAGGGAAATACTTACGCTACTTTGTTGCATCATCCCTTCTTCGGGGAAAACCAACGCAGTGCTCAAGAGGTAGCAAGAAGGATTTTCGACGCCATTGCTGGGGAGTCTACGCAAAAGTCAATATACCAAGTACCCATCACAATCCCTATCTCCCACATTACATTATTTGCCATTTGCCTCTCGTTTTCCTCTCCCCCACTTCACCCTTGCCGTTTTATTTGCCCTTCTTCTGCTCGTCTTTCCATTTGCTTTGATGTCTTACTTGGCTTGTTTGCTCATTTGGTTGGAATAGTTGTTTATTTATTACTAAACAGAGAACCTAAACATCTATGGATCCTCATCCGCTTGCTAATCTTTTTAAGAGATCCAATTATAATGAACCAATTGCTAGTGAGTCTTGTGCACTAGATTATCTTTATGAAGTTTTGCTTGAAATTCGTGAATCTGAAAATTGTGATGAAGTACCTTATGGATTGATTCCCGATGGATCTTTGAATAAAAAGCATGATTGCAATAATGATAGTATAGATTCTATTGATATAAATTGTGCTAATAATATGCAAAACCCTAACCTTGGGGATGCTAGTTTTGCTATGACCTGTACTTGTTGCAATGATCACGATTGGGGTGATTCTTCTTACAATCTTGAAAATTTATTTAAGCCCCATGATGAATATGAGATTGATAATAGTGTTTGCAATATTATTGAAAGTGGGTTTGGAAGAGTGTCAACTTTAGATCCCACAAATTTGTAGAATGTTCAATCTTATGAAATTTTTGATAAAAGTGGGTTTGAAGAGGTCGTGACTTTAGTTAATGTTAATCCCACTATTTTGGAAGAGTGTCAACTTTGCATGCATGTGGATCGTGTTGAAAATATTTTATGTGATAGCTATTTTGTTGAATTTGATTATGATCCTACATGTAATTATTATGAGAAAGGAAAATATGGTGGTAGAAATTTTCATGTTACTAAATTACCTCTCGTTATGTTGAGATTACTATTGTTTCTTTCCTCTTGCATGCATATGCTAGTGTTTGCTTGCCATGATAATTTGTTTGCCTATAAGATGCCTATGCATAGGAAGTATGTTAGACTTAGATGTGTTTGTCACATGTTTTATGATGCTCTCTTTGTGCTTCAATTCCTGTCTTTCATGTGAGCATCATTAAAATTATCAATGCCTAGCTAAAAAGGCTTTAAAGAAAAGCGCTTGTTGGGAGATAATCCAATATTTTTCCTTGCTGTTATTCAATAAATAATTTATTTAGCCTCTGTTTAGGTTGTGTTTTTTGTGTTTAATTAGTGTTTGTGCCAAGTAGAACCGTTGGGAAGACTTGGGGAAAGTCTTGTTAATCTTGCTGTAAAAATGCGAACATGTTGTTAACAGGCTTGATGTGGGCCGGCTCGCCACCTTTTGACCAAGTCAAACAGGTCGACCTTTTCACAGGAATGGGCCTCTGTTAGGCCGTGCCACATGTCGACATATCATAGGCACTTTGGGTCCAATGAGTGGATGACATCTGTCCCAACGGTGAGCCGACACGTGTTTCCTCCAGCCAATGATGATTTTACACATGGAAAATCCCCATTGGTCGGGGCTGTTAACGGGTTATCGGATCCAAAACCAAACCCAATAGCTTAACGGCGTTCCGTTACAGTGGATGCCACGTGTCGGTCACCCTTGATGAAAGCACTTCTGTGACGCGTGATTTATCGTCATGGAAGTGGACACTTCCGTGATGATAATTTTGGTAATGTCATGGAACACTTCTACGATAGCACAGGTATGACTATCTTGATTCTATCATAAAATCGTCATGGATTTACATGCATGACAGAAAACGTAACCTACTGTGACAAACACGTATCATCACGGAAGTGTATTTTTTTGTAGTGAAAGTTAATAATGATAGTGCAACTTATTTGTGCACTGCCGTTTTGGTCATATTGATGTTAAGTGCATGAAGAAACTACATGCTGATGGGCTTTTGTGTAGCATCCCGGCTCAGAGAAATCGGAACGCCCAGTATTCCAGCCCAGAGATCGAGGAGAAGTCTTCTAGAATACGGCACTACTTAGCATAGAACAAATCAGCTCTTTATTACAATCTATATGGGTACAAGGGGTTTACATCGGCACGGCGACACTACACCTGCCACGCTTGCTCTATGCAAGCAGCGGAGCAACTCAAAGCAGCGGAATAAATCTAGCAGCGAAACAATGATGACGGTGGTGAACTCCACTCTGCAGGGACTCTGGCTGGAACACTTATCCTAGCTCGCAAACAAGGAATCCACGGCAAACAAACAATCACATCCGGCATGACCTGCAAACTGGCATGACATGCTAGGTCAGTACATGGAATGGACTTGCAAGCTCATGGCAACCAAGCGCAATCAAGACAAACGTCAACATGGCAATTACAGGTTAAACATGGAATAACATGGCATGAACAACATGATACCAATAGCACAATATAAGCATGACATGAACATATAAACATGATGATGCTAACATGCACATTATGACACTATCATGCACCAACTTACTCTGATCGGGTTACCTCGTAACCAATACATTCATGAACTTACCATCGTGGACATCACACGATAATCTTAGGATCCAATCAAGCTTGGTATTCCAATATCGTAGTAATCATTAATGACCACAAGGAGCTTGATTGTTACCCTTGACTCTCGCATAATACCACAAATATCCACAACTCGGTATCCACGATACCACAGTGATCCTCTCGTGATCACAATAAAGATCAACCAACTTCTTTCATCATCGAACCGGGGTTGTTATTAAGAAAATTATTATTATTACTGTTGACCCATAGTGTGACCGACTACGATCTGGGCCCATATCCGCGGGCACAGCCATCGATAGATTTAACACACACACACACACTCTGCAGAGGTAGCGCACTTTACCCACACCACGGAACCCATGGCCTCGCACTCCCATACGTGTGGACCAATGGCGTTCCGACAAAACCGATCTACTGCCATGACACTCTCCCGGCCACTCCGACCAACTCCCCTTTGGGCCAAGTCCTGGGTGGCCCCGTGCCTACCAAAGGCACCAACGGCCACCATCGTGGCAAAACAAAAGCGGTCCCAAACGGGGACATGTGCACATAACCAAACTCGGGCTCACAAGGCTTATGTCCGCCTACCTGATCAGGGTAGCGCGCGCCATAACCTTCCCTAGTTGGAGGCACCGGTGAGAGGCATGACAATAGATCCAGCTAGGACCTCCCATAAAGGTAAGCGTGGTTGCACTGGTCAGCTCGGTATGGTGGCACCATGACTCAGCCAACAGTTGTTCAAGTTCAATTTAATCCGGTTAAACTTGAATGCAATATGCTGAGCCATGATAAAAATAACATGATGCAACTACAATGCATGAGCATGATATCGACATAAGCATGGGGGTGCAACATAACTACCAACCATATCAACAATGAATCATATCCAACTGATTGGCATAATGACAAGCATGAATGTCACAAGTATAACACTACTCATAGCATAACATGACCACTAGCATCAACAATAAACATCATGCAAGAACATAACCATAAAACTACCATGCAAACTTTTAACCAACTGGATGCAAAGGAACTTGCATAACAACGATACTCGGAGCAGACGATAGTCATGCACCGAAGACCATCACCAACATCTACATGTACTACTATCAAGCATGCCATACTAAAGTAATACTAGCAGGTAGAACATAATAACAAAGTGCAAGAAAACATGGCATGACGGTAACCACTGATCCATAAGCATAACCGAGATAACGACAGCAGTAGCAAAACAATCAGACAATTATTAAAGATTCAAGTTGAAAACCAATGCTACTGCATGGCTATCATGCAAATGGTGGTTGTGGCTTGCCTGGGGATGAAGAAAGCTCCGGGGAGAAGTGCGGAACGACCGCAGAAAGAATCGCCGGAAAAGATTCTCTCTCGGAGGGGCTGATTAGGGGCAAGGGTAAAATGGTCATTTCCAGTATGTCAAACCATAATGAAAGTGACACCAACAAACCGGGCTCGACGAGACGAAGAAGTAGGCATTGGATTCACCTCAGTCGGAGTTACGGGTAAAAAATATAGTTGTTTTTCTACCAGGGACCTTTTTGTAAGGAAAATCCTCACAAACAGGCCCTCGGCTAAAAACAGAACATGCACTTGAGGAAATACGCTTTCGGTGAACTGAAAACACTTTCCCGCCCGCAACCGCAACTGTTTATGCTTACTGTTAGCGAAAACATATTCTGAGGAATATGTTTCCACTAATCCACGTCAGCGAGGGCGGGGTCAACGGGCTGTGCGGCTGACTCGCGGGACCCACTGGCAGGGGAGGGGTGCCGTCGTCTTCCTCGCTTCCTCTCGCTCGCCCGCGTGGCCAGCGGGCAGGGACGGCGCCGTCGGCCGTGCTCGCAGCTCCGGACACCAACGGCGACGCCCGACCTACCGTTGGACTCAGGGGACGGAGGCGGACCTGCCTATGGGTGGCGCGGTCGCCAGAGAGGTCAAAGGCGAGCGGGGCATCACCCGCGGCAGACGGAGGTTCGGGTTTGGACGAGGTTGGAGCTACGGTTTGTCCGGCGACGAACGGAGTAGATGGGGAGGACCTACGGGGACTAGGTGGTGCACTGGTGGTGATAGAAGGAGGAAAGGGGCTCGGGATTGAGCTAATTTAGGAGGGAGGCCATAGCGGTCATGGCGGTTAATCATGGCGAGGAGAGGCTCTCGAGCTCAGCTGAGTGGTCGAGGAGGGCTACTGGAGTGAGGAGAGGCTTCTAGAGTGCTCAAAAGCCACGGGGAGGGGCTATATATAGTCGCAGTGACGTGGTGCTTAGACGCGGCTGCGGTGACGCGTGTGCCATCGCACTGGCGCGAGCAGAGGCATGGGGAGGGAGTGGAGATCAGTCTAGGGCATTCACGGAGGATCAGGAGGACTCGAGCGAGCTCGGGAAGGCTCGAGAGAGCTCTGGCAACGACAATGGAGGTGGGGGCCGAGCCAGTTGCCGCTTTCAAGCTCGGCCAAAGCCCCGGCAAGGCTCAGCGAGCACGGGGTGGCACGGGATCACGACGACGGGGGTGCGGACGCGCTATAGAGCCCATGGGGCAGAGGAGGCCAAGGGGGCACAGGAGGAACAAGACAGAGGAGGAAAGCAACGTTCGGCTACAGCATGCCCATGGACGCGCGGCGACGAGAGCCATTACAGCCCTGTCGAAGGGAGAGAGGAGTCCAAGAGGACAGCGGCAATGCGGGGAACGCGCTGGACATGCACGGGTGAGCGAACGCGACGACCACGAGCCGTGCCCGAGCAAAATGACGCTCTGGACACGCTCAGAGCATGCCAAAACGGTGGTCACCACTGTGACTGGCAAGGAGGTGACGCAAGAGGCTGTGGTGAGTTGTCTAGTGATGAGTCCCTTCATCATATAAGCCGAGGGAGTCGATGGATCAAGAGAAGGAGCCAAGGAGAGGAGAGTGGCTTCGCTGCAAGTTTGCTGTTGCAAACTTGACCACATCTTGGTGATCAAACTAGTGGGATTAAGGACTAATCTTGATATTTGGGTGGTTTAGATTAGGAAGGACTACAGTCTTGTGAAGTTTGAAAGGAAATGGACCAAGATTTAATAGAGTTGCTTCACCACTGCTTAAATGGGTCCAGAATCAAAATGATGAAGTGGCGCTCACTACGAGTAACCACTTGAGCTGAAATTTGGCATGGCAGAATGATTTGGTCATATGAAGGTGAAATAAAAATTTCAGGCCATTTGGACAAGCCAAAGTGGTACTCCCTTCATAATGCTCCTATCTGAACAGGAACTTGAGAAAATTCCTGAGGGCAAATGGCTATATGAAATGAGGCCAAATTTTGTGGATCTAGGTTATATGGATAATAGAAGGCCTAAGAAAATTTGCAGCCATAATGGAGCAAGATAAAATACACTTGCTTCACAAACTAAAATTTTGGACAGAATCAAAGATTTGAGGTTGTGCTCACATGGAGGCATGACATGAGCTCAACTTTGATGGAGGGCTATGATTTGAGGATATGAAGGGCCATGCAAAATTGCAACTCTTTTGGATATTCCTAGCTTGTACCTCCTTTCCAAAGTTTCTTTCTGGACAGAAACTTTGGAAAATCATAATTAAATAACTACTAGGCAAATGAGGTTACACTTTGGCATGTGGCAATGATATGGACAGGAAAAGATTTCCAAGGGGTTTGAGGTCAATTGGGCAAAGGCAAATGGCACTTGCTTCACAATGTGGCATTTAGGGCAGAATAGGAAATGAATTATTTGAGGATGATGATAATCATGGAAAATGAAATATTTTGCCATATTTGAGAAATATATGACCCAAACAATTTCTGAGAATTATTTGGAAATTTTAGGAGTGATGTTAATATAGGTTGCTTCACAACCTAGGGAAATTTGAGTTATTGCTTTAATAGAACAAGAATATTCCCAATAAAAATAATATTGGGATTTGGGCTAGGATAAAAATGACAGGGTCTAGGGAAGGATTTGGGAGTGACAAGCCACTCTGGAAGCAAAGAAGAGGGCATCTTCTTCAGTTTCCAGACCACAAAGCCACAGAAAAATAAAACTCAGGCAAAAACCTCGGAAAAACAAAAGAAAAAGGAAGGGCCAAAAATCAGGCTGTAACAGCAAGCCTGTGGCACCCCGGCTCAGAGAAACCAAAACACCCTGTATTCCAGCCTAGAGATCAAGGAGAAGTCTTCTGGAATACAGCACTGCTTAGCATAGAACAAATCAGCTCTTTATTACAATCTATATTGGGTACAAGGGGGTTACATCGGCACGGCGACATTACGCCTGCCATGGTTGCTCCATGCAAGCAGCAGAACAACACGATGCAGCGGAATAACTCCTGGCAGGGGAATAGCGAAGACGGTGATGAACTCCACTCCGCAGGGACTCTGGCTGGAACGCTTATCCTAGCTCACAAACAAGAAATCCACGGCAAACAAGCAATCAAACTGGCATGACCTGTAGACGGGCATGACACGCCAGGTTAGTACATTGAATGTACTTGCAAGCCCACAGCAACCAAAGCAATCAAGATAAACAATGGCATGGCAATTACAGATTATTAAGCAATGATGAACATGATACTATCAAAACAACATGGCATGTACAACATGATATAGGTAGAACAATATGAGCATGGCATAAACATATGAACATGATGAGACTAGCATGCAACATGATGAAACTATCATGCACCAACTTACTCTGCTCGGGTTACCTCGTAACCATCACATGCATCACTTACCACCACGGACATCACACGATCATCTCAGGATCCAATCAAGCTTGGTATTAATAATACCGTAGTAATCATTTATGACCACAAGGAGCTTGACTTTTACCCTTAACTCTCGCATAACATCCCAAATATCCAACAAGTTGGTACTCACGATACCACAGTGATCCTCTCAGAGTCACATAAATATCAACCAACTTCTTTCATCATCAAACCGGGGTTGTTATTAAGCACATCATCATTATTACTGTTGACCCATAGTGTGACCAATACGAACTGGGCCCATATCCACGGGCACGGCTATCGATAGATTTAACACACACACTCTGCAGAGGTTAGCACACTGTACCCACACCACGGAACCCATGGCCTCGCACTCCCATTCGGGTGGACCAACGGCGTTCCGACAAAACTGTCCTACTGCCATGACACTCTCCGGACCACTCCGACCAACTCCCCTTTGGGCTAAGTCCTGGGTGGTCTCGTGCCTACCAAAGGCACCAACGGCCACCGTCGTGGCAAAACGGTCCCAATTGGGGACAAGGATCCTTACAAAAAACAAGTGCACAAAAGGATTATGTCGTCCTACCTGGCCAAGGTAGTGCCCGTGCATAACCTTCCCTCGTGGGAGGCACAGACGAGAGGCATGACAATAGACCCAGTTAGGACCCCCCATGAGGTAAGAGTGGTTGCACTGGTCCGCTCGATATGGTGGCACCATGACTGAGCCAACAGTTGTTCAAGTTCAATTTAATCCGGTTAAACTTGAATGCAATATGCTGAGTCATGATAAAAATAACATGATGCAACTACAATGCATGAACATGATATTAACATAAGCATGGGGGTGCATCCCAATGAACGAGCATAACAACATTTAACCATTTATCTAGATGAGCATGGCATACTAACGAGCATGGATATCACAACTAGAACACTACCCATAGCATAACATGGCCACTAGCATCAACAATAAATACCATGCAATAACATAATGATAAAACTACCATACAAGTATTTAATCAGCTAGATGCAAAGGAACATGAATAACAACGGTACTCGGAACAGACGATAGTCAGGCACCGAAAACCATCACCAACATGTACTACTACCAAACATTGCCAATATTAAAGTAATACTAGCACGAAGAAAATAATAACAGAGTGCATGAAAACATAGCATGACGGTAAACACCGATCCATAAGCATAACCGAAATACCGGCCGCAGTAGCAAAACAAACAGACAGTTATTAAAGATTCAAGTTGAGAACCAATGCTTATGCATGGCTATCATGCAAATGGTGGGTGTGGCTTGCCTGGTGATGAAGAAGGCTCCGGGGAGAAGTGCGGTGAAGCCGCAGAAAGATTCGCCGGAAAAGATTCGCTCCCGGAGGGGGCTGATTAGGGGCAAGGGAAAAATGGTCACTTCCAGTATGGCAAACCATAGTGAAAATTATGGAAACCAAACAGGCTCGACGAGACGAAGACGTGGGCGTTGGTTTCACCTTAATCGGAGTTACGAGCAAAAAGTTATAGCCTCACAAAGTCCAGGGACCAATCTGTAAAAATATTTCTACAAACAGGCCCCTGAGCTGAAAAATAGAAAGCACATTTAGTTTAATACGCCTTCTCAGCAGAGAAAACGTATTTCTAGCCGTAGTTAAATGAAAATATGCTTTTCCAGAAAGAAAACGCATTTCCGACCGAACTAAGACCAGAATACGCTTTCCCTTATTGAAAACGTATTTCAACAAAAGGCGTTTCCACTTATCCAGCAAGGCGGCGGCGGGACCGGGCGCGTGTAATGCTGACATGCGGGTCCCATGAGTGGGCCCATCACTTATCCACGAGGGCAGCCCGGGTCAACGCCCGCTCGCCGATAGGTGGGGCTGCACGGTGATGGGGCCCGCCTGACCCGAGGTCGTCGTCCTCCTCGCGCCTGCCCGCGATGCAGGGGAGGACCGGCGCGCTCCGGCGAGGCTCCTCGGGGTGGCCTTATATAGCCAAGGCAGCGAGGGGGTGAGGTGGCACGCGCGCGGCTACGTGTCCGCTCTCCGGCGACGGGCACGCGCGGCCAAGGGTGACGGGGAGGGGCGGCAAGGCGACGAGCGAGGGAACGGACGAGTGGCAGAGCTGACGGAGACGAGGCAAAGCTCGGGGACAAGAGAAGGAAGAGGACATGGCCGCGGAAGATGACGCGGTCACAAGTCAGAACGGTGCGACGACAGTGATGGCTCACTGGGGAAGAAGACGGAGGGGGAAAGGGCTCGAGAGATACGGCGACGACGTGGGGAACATGTTGGACATGGTCAGGTGATGAGTGGACGAGTGCACAGACGGGGAGGAAGAGGCCAAAGCGTCAGAGCGCATTTGCTGCATCCAGAGCGCGTGCACGGGCAAAAAATACATGCGGTCACCACGCGACATGTCACGGGAAGGACACAATGGGCTGGGAAAACTTGTCTGGGGGCTAGTCCTTGATCCCCAAGGCATCCCAGAGGTTAAATATAACATGAAGGAGCCAAGGAGAGGAGTGTGACATCGCTGAAACTTTGTTGTATCAGTTTTCCATGAGCACTGGTGATCAACAGGGAGCTGATTGGGTCAAATGGAGTTGTCTGGGGTGTTTAACTACGGGAGGACTATGATCCTGGTGGTTTTGGAGGCAAAAAGATCAAAGCTTAATATAGTTGCTTTGCAACTGACCAAAAGGGTCCAGAATCAAGATTATGATGATGCTCTCACATGGAGTATCCACATGAGCTCAACTTGGGCAAGGCTGAGTTATATGGTCAGCTGAAGATGCTGCAAAAGGCTTCATACCAATTGGATAAACCAAAATGGTACTTGCTTCACAAGCATTTCCACTGACCAGAAACTTGCAAAAATTCTAGAGGAAAATTGGCAGGTGGAATATGCCCAAATTGGGTGGAGATAGGTTATATGGATAATATAAGGCCTAGAAAAATTTAGAGCAATAATGGGGCAATATAAAATATACTTGCTTCACTAACTGAAAATTTGGACAGAAGCAAAGATTTGAAGCTGTGCTCACAGGGATGCAGAGCATGAGCTCAAATCTTGTGGAGAGCTTTTATTTGATGATATGAAAGACCATGCAAAAATTCAACTCAATTGGATTAACCTAGCTAGTACTTCCTTCACAACCAATTCCCTTAGACAGGAAGTTTGAAAAATTGCTCAGGAATATTTACTAGGAAAATTAAGTTGAAATTTGTCATGAGGAAATTATTTGGACATGAAAATATGTCCAATAAGTTTGGATTTAATTGGGAAAAGATAAATGGCACTTGCTTCACAATCTGCCATTCAGGACAAAATAGGAAAAGGATTATTTGAGGATGACGGGAAACATGGCCACTGAAATATTTTGCCATATTTGAGAAAGATATGACCCAGACAATTTAGGAGAATTATTTGGGAATTTTAGGAGTGATGGAAATATAGGTTGCTTCACAACCTAGGGCAGATAGGGTTATTCCTTTAATAGAAAAGGAATGTCCCCGATAAAAAGAATATTGGGATTTGGGCTAGGATGAAAATGGAAAGGTATAGGGAAGGATTTGGCTATGACAAGCCACTCTGGAAGCAAAGAAGAGTTCTTCTTCTTCAGTTTCCAGACCACATAGCCCCGGAAAAAGAAATCTCAGGATCACTTGATTATGAATCACTTGATGCTTGCAAACCATGCCTCATGGGCAAGATGACTAAGACTCCGTTCTCCGAAACAATGGAGCGAGCAACTGACTTATTGGAAATAATACATACTGATGTATGTGGTCCGATGAGTGTTGAGGCTCGTGGTGGGTATCGTTATTTTCCGACCTTCACAGATGATTTGAGCAGATATGGGTATATCTACTTGATGAAACATAAGTCTGAAACATTTGAAAAGTTCGAAGAATTTCAGAGTGAAGTGGAAAATCATCATAAACAGAAAATAAAGTTTCTACGATCTGATCGTGGAGACGAATATTTGAGTTACGAGTTTGGTCTTCAACTAAAACAATGTGTAATAGTTTCACAAATTCATGCCACCTGGAACACCACAACATAATGGTGTGTCTGAACGCCATAACCGTACTTTATTGGATATAGTGCAATCTATGATGTCTCTTACTGATTTACCACTATCGTTTTGGGGTTATGCATTAGATACAACTACATTCACATTAAATAGGGCATCGTCTAATTCGTTGAGACAACACCGTATGAACTATGGTTTGGCTAGAAACTTAAGCTGTCGTTTAGTTTGGGGTTGTGATGCTTATGTGAAAAAGTTTCAGCCTGATAAGCTCAAACCCAAATCGGAAAAGTGTGTCTTCATAGGATACCTAAAAGAAACTGTTGGGTACTGTAACATCCCAAATTTTCAATTTGGAATGTTATACATTAGATCATCATTGCATATCATATTTTTTTTTTGCATTTTGGTTGATCCTAGAAATTCTACGCAACTCAATGACCCACACAGAGAGTTAGGGATTTCGTTATCTTCATATTTGAGTTTTCTCAAATTTTGAGAATAGGATCATTTGATTTTATTTATTTTATCATCAATTATTTTTATTACAAAAATATGAAAGAGGGAATAAAATGACTTTCCCAAAATAAACAAATATTGAGGATTTAATAATAAAATCAAATAAGATTTTATTTAGGAGTTTTTCGGTGTTTTATTTGAATTTAGGAAAATGTGCCTTTTTCAAAATTGCATTTATGTCCCAAATAAATGTTCACCTTGTGCGGCTTGATTTTAGAAGCCCGTGAAAATTTATTTCGGAATTTTTGGAGTTCGTTTAGTATTTCTTTTTATTTTTCTTCCGACCGGAATAATTAAAAAAACGAACCAACCTACGGGCCGTGTCCGGATAGGACTCCGGCCCGAGGCGGCCTTTAAAAGCCGGCCCAGCCCCCCCAGGAGAAACCCTAGCCGCCCAGCCCCAAGCCGCCGCCGCCACCCGCTCCCGCCCCGGGCCGCCGGTTTTTTTTAAAAAAAACTAGATCAGTTTTCGTCGGATTTTTCCGTCGGTTTTTTTAGATTCGGTTTTTTTAATAGATCGGTTTTTCCGGTTTATTTAAATAGCGAGCGTTCGTCTGTCCGTTCGTTCTAGCGAGCGTTCGTTGTTTTTTTTTCTCGGATTAAATCCGTGATTTTTCTGATCACGATTCCTGATCCGATTTTCGTTTTAGTATAACTTTTCGCTCGTTTATCGGAATCAGGCGATTCAAGCGCCTAGAGTTTCGTCTCGAAATTCTCTATCTGTTTAACCAACTTAAACAAGATTTTGCTACTGTAAAATTTGCCCTAGATCCAGATTACTAGAACGAAGTTGTTTTCTTTCGCCGTTTGATTTTCGTTGCTTCGTTCGATTTGATTCTTTTTGCCAACCAGAGTTCTTAAGTTGAACCTTCTGGTTAGATCTCTTATTTTGAGTTTTACCTGTGCATTAGATGAGTACTTATTGTGTGCTTGTTTGTTTGTCTGCGATAGGATACCCGGAGTGCGCCGCTTGTTACTTCGAATCGTTAGGTTTCGCGGATCATCAGCAAGGTAAGTAACACTTTGATCATACCTTTCCTACTACCCAGTTTTATTGCATTAGATCAATCCTCACACAATGCATGATTAGGATCTAATTAAATTGTGGGATGGGAAGTAGTTGAGGTAGTACCTATTACCTGTTTATTATCAAACCTTTGGGAGTTACTTCTATGTTTGCTTATTATGCCATGCTATGCTAGTAGACGTGGATTGGGTGAGTGATATCCATGACAGATGTGAGTTTGCTAATTAATGATTTATCTAAGGTGGAAACTTAAATACACATTTGGGTGGATTGCGGCACCTAGGTATTCCAGGACTTGCCTGTTTTCTTTCAGACCGCCACCCAGGCTGAAAGGGATCATGAGACTATTCATACTAGAAACTTCTGTGTGCAGTCACAAGCTATTATGGGCTCTAGCTTAGTTGACTAAGTTGTGCGAACTCTTACAGTGGTAGACTAGCAGATGTAGGGGATGTAGGTGGTACGGTCTACCCGATCGTAAGGTGCTAGCGCTTCTGAAAGACTATGTCTCGGTCATCTGTCTTCTCAAACACCATGTAGTGCGAGAAACCAAACGGAGGCGATCGAGTCTTGTGGGGAAAAGTGCGCAAACCTCTGCAGAGTGTAATAAACTAATCATGGTTAGCCGTGTCCCCGATTATGGACATTTTGAGTATCTAGTACTTGGATTATCATGTGAATCTCAACATGTTACTCTAAAAATTAATTTTGTTGGGTTATGTTTAATGATGATGCTTAATTGGGATTGAGAATGCTGTCAACCATTCTCAATGTTTAACAACTACCATGATAGTTAAATAAAATTTATTCCTTTGAAGTAGGGAAAAATTGGCTTTACGCAAAATTGTAACCATAGAGCTTTCCACCAGCCAAATATGCATATAGTATAGCTGTTTCATTCCATTACTCTCTATGTGTTACATTGCCAGCATATTCCATGTGCTGACCCATTTCGGGCTGCAACGTTAATGTTGCAGACTTTTCAGACAACGATTAAGGAGTTTTAGGTCGTGGTTCTATACTCAGTGATGCCGTTGGAGTTTATGGACTCACTTATCTTCCAAGTCTTCCACTGTTATCGTTATTAGATGACCTTAAGCCATATTTATTGTAATAAGTTCTCTTTTGAGACACTCGATGTAATAAGTGTGTGATTGCTACTCTGCTATAAATCCTCCGAGTACTGTGTGGTGTTAGTATTACTGATCCAGGGATGACACCGGAGCACAGAGATCAGACTGTTTGAGGTCTGGTCGCTACAGGTACACCTTCTATCACAGATACGAAAGGCAAGATCTTTGTTGCTAAGAGTGGATCCTTTCTAGAGAAGAAGTTTCTCTCGAAAGAAGTGAGTGGGAGGAATGTAGAACTTGATGACATCAAGTTACTACCGAACCTCATAGGACAACCAGAGTATGGTCCGCACCAGAGTGATACGGTAATCCTTTCTGGAAGTCATGTTACTAGACCATGACGAACCTACGAACTATGAGGAAGCGATGATGATCCCAGATTCCGTGAAATGTCTTAAGGCCATGAAATCTGAGATGGGATCCATGTATAAAGAACAAAGTATGGACTTTGATTGACTTGCCCAATGATTGGTTAGCCATTGAGAATAAATGGATCTTCAAGAGGAAGACGGATGCTGATAGTAGGTTACTATCTACAAATCTCAAATTGTCGCAAAAAGGTTTTTGACAAGTACAAGGTGTTGACTACGATGAGATTTTCTCACTCGTAGCGATGCTTAAGTCTGTCCGAATCATGTTAGCAATTGCCACATTTTATGAAATCTGGCAAACGGATGTCCAAACTGCATTCCTTAATGGATTTCTCAAAGAAGAGTTGTATATGATACAACAAGAAAGTTTTGTCAATCCTAAAGGTGCTAACAAAGTGTGCAAGCTCCAGTGATCCATCTATGGACTGGTGCAAGCATCTCGGAGTTGGAATATACGCTTTGACGAGTTCATCAAAGCATATAGTTTTATACAGACTTTTGGAGAAGCCTGTATTTACAAGAAAGTGAGTGGGAGCTGTGTAGCATTTATGATATTATATGTGGATGACATATTGTTGATCGGAAATGATACTGAATTTCTGGATAGCATAAAAGGATAAGAATTTTCCAAAGAAAGACCTTGGTGAAGCTGCTTACACATTGAGCATCATGATCTATAGAGATAGATCAAGATGCTTGATAATATTTTTCAATGAGTGCATACCTTGAAAAGATTTTGAAGTAGTTCAAAATGGAACAGTCAAAGAAGGAGTTCTTGCCTGTGTTGCAAGGTGTGAAGTTAAGTAAAGACTCAAAACCCGACCATAGCAGAAAATAGAAAGAGAATGAAAAGCCATTCCCTATGACTCAATCATAGGTTCTATAAAGTATGCTATGTTGTGTAACAGTCCTATTGTATACCTTAGCATGATTCTGGCAAGGGAGTACAATAGTGATCTAGGAATAGATCATTGGACAGCGGTCAAGATTATCCTTAGAGGACTAAGGAAATATTTCTTGGTTATGGAGGTGATAAAAGTGTACGTCGTAAAGAGTTATGTCGATGCAAGCTTTTTACATCAATCTAGATGACTCTGAGTCTCGATCTAGATACATATTGAAAGTGGGAGCAATTAGCTAGAGTAGCTCCGTGTAGAGTATTGTAGACATAGAAATTTGCAAAATACATATGGATCTGAATGTTGCAGACCCATAGACTAAACTTCTCTCACAAGCAAAACATGATCACTCTTTGGGTGTTAATCACATAGCCATGTGAACTAGATTATTGACTCTAGTAAACCCTTTGGGTATCAGTCACATGGATATGTGAACTAATCACATAAAGATGTGAACTATTGGTGTTAAATCACATGACAATGTGAACTAGATTATTGACTCTAGTGCAAGTGGGAGACTGAAGGAAATATGCCCTAGAGGCAATAATAAAGTTATTATTTATTTCCTTATATCATGATAAATTTTTATTATTCATGCTAGAATTGTATTAACCGGAAACTTAGTACATGTGTGAATACATAGACAAACAGAGTGTCACTAGTTTGCCTCTACTTGACTAGCTCGCTGAATCAATGATGGTTATGTTTCCTAACCATAGACATGAGTTGTCATTTGATTAACGGGATCACTTCATTAGAGAATGATGTGATTGACTTGACCCATCCGTTAGCTTAACACGATGATCGTTTAGTTTGCTGCTATTGCTTTCTCCATAACTTATATATGTTCCTATGACTATGAGATCATGCAACTCCCGAATTCCGGAGGAACACTTTGTGTTCTACCAAACGTTACAACATAAATAGGTGATTATAAAGGTGCTCTAAAGGTGTCTCCAATGGTGTTTGTTGAGTTGGCATAGATCGAGATTAGGATTTGTCACTCTGAGTATCGGAGAGGTATCTCTAGGCCCTCTTGGTAATGCACATCACTATAAGCCTTGCAAGCATTGTGACTAACGAGTTAGTTGCAGGATGATGCATTAAGGAACGAGTAAAGAGACTTGCTGGTAATGAGATTGAACTAGGTATTGACATACCGACGATCGAATCTCGGGCAAGTAACATACCGATGACAAAGGGAACAACGTATGTTGTTATGCGGTTTGACCGATAAAGATCTTCGTAGAATATGTAGGAACCAATATGAGCATCCAGATTCCGCTATTGGTTATTGTCCGGAAGTGAGTTTCGGTCATGTCTACATAGTTCTCAAACCCATAGGGTCCGCACGCTTAGCGTTCGGTGATGATCGGTATTATGAGTTTATGTGTTTTGATGAACCGAAGGTTGTTCGGAGTGCCGGATGTGATCACGGGCATGACAAGGAGTCTCGAAATGGTCGATATATAAAGATTGATATATTGGAAGCCTATGTTTGGACATCGAAATGGTTCCTAGTGGTTCGAGCATTTTTTCGGAGTACCGGGAGGTTACTGGAACCCCCCGGGAGAACTTATGGGCCTTATGGGCCATAAGAAGGAAGCAAACCAGCCCACAAGGGGTTGGTGCGCCCCCTTGGGCAGGAGGCCGAATTGGAATAGGTTTTGGGGGGGGGCCTCTTTCCTTCTGTCCTACTCCTTCCCTTCCTCTCCTACTCCAACTAGGGAAGGGGGGAATCCTACTCCCGGTGGGAGTAGGACTCCCCTAGGGTGCGCCATAGAGAGGGTCGGCCCCTCCCCTCCTCCACTCCTTTATATATGGGGGAGGGGGCACCCCATGGACACACTAGTTGATCATTGATCTCTTAGCCGTGTGCGGTGCCCCCCTCCATCATAATCCACCTCGATCATATCATAGCGGTGCTTAGGCGAAGCCCTGTTCTGGTAGCATCATCATCACTGTCATCACGTCGTCGTGCTGACGAAGCTCTCCCTCGACACTCTACTAGATCGTGAGTTCGTGGGACATCACCGAGCCGAACGTGTGTAGTTCGCGGAGGTGTCGTACCTTCGGTGCTAGGATCAGTCGATCATCAAGATGTACGACTACAACAACCGCGTTGTCATAACTCTTCTGCTTACGGTCTACGAGGGTACGTGGACAACACTCTCCCCTCTTGTTGCTATGCATCACCATGATCTTGCGTGTGCGTAGGAATTTTTTTGAAATTACTGCGTTCCCAATAGCTGGTCCTTGCTGTTGTAGGATTCCTCTTTGCATCCTTTATTGGGCACCCGGATAACCGACTGTTGTCGCCCAATGGTCAATGCCACGTCCCCTGCATGGCAGTTTTTGTAGCGGGTAACTGCATCATTGCGCCTCGCCCGGCACAACCGCATGCACTCGAACGTGCGTGTTCGTGCACCGGCCCCAAACATTGGCAGCACAACTTAAAAATTGACGGAAGAGTACTAGTTATAGTGATGCATATAATTAAGCAAAGGGATCGCACATGTCTGTATTGACTGGAATGAGAATGTAGTATCACAGTAAGAATTAAGGCCACGATGATGCAATCGCAGTTGTGGTATACCGGAGGCAAGAAGAAAGATGCATCCATCAGCGTACGACCTCCTCCTCCTCAACTCAGTGCATCGGGCCACCGACCGGCGGCTAAGGAGCGACGGCTTTTGTGGCGAGGTCAAGGTGCTTCTCAGCAAAGGCATCCAAGGCTTCCAGCCGGTTGAGAAAGGCCAATGTCATAGCATCCTCACTGGCCTTGTAGATACCTATGTACACGATTTGCTCATACACATCGATGTGTAGGTCGACGAATTCTTGCAGGGCGAGGCGCCTCATGGCGAGCGCGACCTCCAGGTGGACATTCTTCATGGTGTCGGCAGGCAGTAACAATGCCACCAGTGCTTGAAAGAGGTTCCGACCATGGAGGCCGATTAGGGTGGAAGGCAATGAGGAGCCCGGGCGCGCGGGCTATAGGAGTACGGCGATGTTGTCTGCGAGCTTCTTGACGACGGTGAACTTGTTGGTGGTGGCAATGATCATCTGGTCCAACTGAGAGTCGTAGCTGGCGTCGACGGCGGCCATCCACCAGCCGGTCGCCAACACTGTCTGGAGACGATCCTCGGTGCCATGCCGCAGGCCGGCGTCGTGGACCATCTGGCACAGCCCCTGGCTGCTCGCGTGCATTGCCGCCATGGGTCTGGAGTGGGCACTTTTGCGCTTATTAGTGTATGTGCTTAGGCAAATGCTCAGGTGCGTACAATGTGGTAGATGCATTGGAATGGTAGGGCGCCTTTATATGAGTGCAAACTGCGTTGCATTCACATCGTGCTACCACTTTTCCCGGTCCTCCTCCCATTACTTCCCTCATGCATTCACACAATGCTAATTGAAGAAGGGTGCATCATTGGCCGTTCAACATTTCGGGAAGCGCTACCCTCTCCCATGTCTGCATTAAAGCCGTATCGGGAACTGCGCCGCCTGCTGTCAAATCAAATAGTACTGCATGAACACGCCTCCTCGCCTCCATCTATGCTTAATTACTGAATTTTAGTTGCAAAAATTAGATACTGCTAGTGATTTTTAGCTTCATATTTTAACAAATCGCAGTCTTACAAGGTTGACAAATGGCAATGTTACTAAATCAACAAATGTCAATCTTTCTAGTTTGACAAATGGCAACATACCCAATATGACAGATGCAAATCTTACCAAATTGTTTGTAAGTGGTTGCACACGGGTCATCCAAAAGAACCGTTTGCGTTCAAGAGATGCACAAATCCTGCTCTCACTTTGCATACAGGTGTTTTATCTAAAACGTTTGCGATCAAGAGCCATTAAAACCAAGACACATGGTGTCACGTGAATGGTTAACAGAACGTACACGGTTTGAATTATACAAACGTTTGAGATATTAAAGTGGGAGCTATTTTTCAAAATGCCTTTGTTGGTTGTTATTCGAGTGCGCCTTCTCTCAAAATGGACACGAAAAATACCACAACATATCGAGTGCCATTCCATGATAGCATGCCAAGTTTCATGAATTTCAGACGAGTTTTAGATTTACTAGAATTTAAAAACAAAGTATCTCAACATTTTGCCGGCAATCAACGGTGCCCTAGTGTTTGAAATTCATTCCCATTTCTTGCATTGGACCTAAGCATGCACCCAAGGACAAAGATTTGATTTTTCAACCAATTTATATACACTGTAGCATGTGCATTGATACGTCCATTTTGCATCATGCTTTCATATGAATATTTATTGCATTATGGGCTGTTATTACACATTATGTCACAATACTTATGCCTTTTCTCTCTTATTTTACAAGGTTTACATGAAGAGGGAGAATGCCGGTAGCTGGAATTCTGGGCTGGAAAAGGAGCAAATATTACAGACCTATTCTGCACAACTCCAAAAGTCCTGAAACTCCACGAAAGTCAGTTTTGGAATATATTAAAAATATAGGGCAAAGAAAGCACCAGAAGGGGGCCACCCACTATCCACAAGGGTGGAGGGCGCGCCCCCTGCCTCGTGGGCCACCTGGAAGCCCCCCCATGCCCATATTTTGGTATAAGGTGTCTTTTACCCTGGAAAAATCATAAGGAAGCTTTCGGGACGAAGCACCACCGTCTCGAGGCGGAACCAATCTAGGGCTCCAGCGGAGCTGTTCTGCCAGGGAAACATCCCTCTGGGAAGGGGAAATCGTCACCATCATCATCACCATCAATCCTCTCATCGGGAGGGGGTCAATCTCCATCAACATCTTCACCAGCACCATGTCCTCTCAAACCCTAGTTGATCTCTTGTATCCGATCTTTGTCTCAAAACCTCAGATTGGTACCTGTGGGTTGCTAGTAGTGTTGATTACTCCTTGTAGTTGATGCTAGTTGGTTTATTCGGTGGAAGATTATATGTTCAAATCCTTTATGCACATTAATACCCTCTAATCATGAACATGAATATGATTTTTGAGTAGTTACGTTTGTTCCTGAGGACATGGGAGAAGTCTTGATATAAGTAGTCGTGTGAATTTGGTATTCGTTCGATATTTTGATGAGATGTATGTTGTCTTTCCTCTAGTGGTGTTATGTGAACGTCAACTACATGACACTTCACCATTGTTTGGTCCTAGGGGAAGGCATTGGGAATAATAATTAGATGATGGGTTGCTAGAGTGACATTAGCATAAACCCTACTTTATGCATTGCTTCGTAAGGGGCTGATTTGGATCCATATGTTTCATGCTATGGTTAGGATTACCTTAATTCTTCTTTCGTAGGTGCGGATGCTTGCGAGGGGGGTTAATCATAAGTGGGATTCTTGTCCAAGGAAGGGTAGTACCCAAGCACCGGTCCACCCACATATCAAATTATCAAAGTAACGAACGTGAATCATATGAGCATGATGAAAACTAGCTTGACGATAATTCTCATGTGTCCTTGGGAGCGCTTTCCTTTGTATAAGAGTTTGTCCAGGCTTGTCCTTTGCTACAAAAAGGATTGGGCCACCTTGTTGCACCTTGTTTACTTTTGTTACTTGTTACCCGTTACAAATTACCTTATCACAAAACTATCTGTTACCGCTAATTTCCGTGCTTGCGGAGAATACCTTACTGAAAACTGCTTGTCATTTCCTTCTGCTCCTCGGTGGGTTCGACACTCTTACTTATCGAAAGGCTACGATAGATCCCCTATACTGGTGGGTCATCAAGACTCTTTTCTGGCGCCGTTGCCAGGGAGTGAAGCGCCTTTGGTAGGTGGAATTTGGTAAGAAAAAATTTATATAGTGTGATGAAATTTACTGTCACTTGTTACTATGGAAAACAATCATTTGAGGGGCTTGTTCGGGGTATCTTCACCCTGACCAGTAGAGCAAAGAGTTGCTCCTCAACCTACTGAACCTACTGAAAATGTTTATTTTGAAATTCCTTCGGGTATGATAGAGAAACTGCTAGCTAATCCTTTTACAGGAGATGGAACATTACATCCCGATATGCACCTAATCTATGTGGATGAAGTTTGTGGATTATTTAAGCTTGCAGGTATGACCGAGGATGTTATCAAGAAGAAGGTTGATACGTCTCCAACGTATCTATAATTTTTTATTGTTCCATGCTATTATATTATCCATCTAGGATGTTGTATATACATTTATATGCTATTTTATATGATTTTTGGGACTAACCTATTAACCTAGAGCCTAGTGCCAGTTTCTGTTTTTCCGTGTTTTTGAGTATTGCAGAAAAGGAAAACCAAACGGAGTCCAATTGACCTAAAAATTCACAGAGATAATTTTTGGACCAGAAGAAGCCCGCGGAGTACTGGAGATGGGCCAGAAGAGTCCCGAGGCACCCACGAGGGTGGGGGGGCGTGCCCTACCCTCCTGGGTGCGCCCCCTACCTCATGGCCGCCTCGGTGTAACACCCCGTATGCAACTTGCCATATTTGTATTCTAACTATTGCCATTTCTGGCACTAAGTTATGATATTTCCTCGTTGTCGGGTTCTTGTACCTGTGTTGCTTTTGCTTTGTCATGCATCTCATATCATGTCATCATGTGCATCGCATTTGCATACGTGTTCATCTCATGCATCCGAGCATTTTCCCCGTTGTCCGTTTTGCATTCCGGCGCTCCTATGTCATCTGGTGTCCCTTTCTACCTCTTTTCGTGTGTGGGTGTTAAACGTTTTCGGATTGGACCGAGACTTTCCAAGCGGCCTTGGTTTACTACCGGTAGACCTCCTGTCAAGTTTCGTGCCATTTGGACTTCGTTTGATACTCCAACGGTTAACCGAGGGACCGAAAAGGCCTCGTGTGTGTTGCAGCCCAACACCCCTCCAAAGGGGCCCAAAACCCACCTAAACCTCCTCCATCATCTAGGTCGTTCGATCACGATCGCGTGGCCGCAAACCGTCCTCAATTTGGAGCCTCCTAGCTCCCTCTACCTATATAAAGGCATCCCCCCCCCCCAAAAAACCACGGACGAAACCCTAGCAAAACTTCCCCCGCCGCCGCCGAACATGTCCGCCACCCGCCGGACACTTCGCGCCGCCGCCCCGAGCCAGTAGGAATGCGCCACGTGGTCGGCCGCCTCCTCCCACAGCGCGGCCC
>NC_041382.1:539373074-539382497 GCF_002162155.2 Triticum dicoccoides
TCGACGCCGGCCGCGTCCTTCTCCCTCTCCGGCGTACTACCTCGCACCCGCAGCGCCCTCCGGCCGCCACCGCCCGTCGACGCCGGCAAGAATCTTCGGCGAGCTCGAGATCCGCCGCCGCCTCGATTCGCATGTCTGCGAGGAACCCTAGATCTGGATCGGGTTGACTTTTGCCCTCGTTTTCGGTAATTTTTGCATTGTTCATCATGTCATAACTCTGCATCTGTGGCTCCGTTTCGGGCGTGTTGCATATCAAATTGTTCGTCTCGACGAGTACTTCATTTCATCTCATGGCACCATGTTCATTTGAGCTCATCTTGATACCCTAAATGTTTTTGCAAGAGGGCTATGCAATGTTAGTTTCAGATTCTTATCAGGAAATGCACTTTTGTCATTTTTGCCATGATTGATGAGTTCCTCCTATGAACTTGAGACCTACATGTGTTTTGAAGTATGCCATGCCATCTTTACAGGGGTGTATGCCATGTATTTTTGTGATCTCTGTGGTGACTAGCACAAGCATGCAAAGTAGCTCTCGTAATGTTGCTGATTTCAGTGACTTAGAAATCTTCTAAGTCTTTGCCCTGTTAATATTTTTATGCCATGTATTCTTGTTGCTACAGAGTGATCCATGCCTCTTTTGAGCATGATCAGTAAGGATGTTTGTAGATATTGTTGTGCTCTATCCATCCATGTCTTTGTTTGCAATTATGGAGCACCCTAGCTTGACTCAATCGAGATCTACTTTTGCTATAAAATGTTCCTGGCAGAATGTTTACGTGTTAAGCATTTTTGCTGAGGTTGTTGTAGTTGATCCATGCATGCTATGAGGTTGTTCTTGCCATGTTTAGCTTCTATGCCATGTCTACTTGTTGGGTGTATGCTTAGTTTATCATGAAATGCCTTGTGGTGAGTGCATCGAGCTCGTAAACATGCCTACTTAATATCTGTTTTGCCATGTTCCAGTTTTCTACTAAGTCTGAATCTGTTAACAATAATTGCTATGTTCACATGGTTGCCATTGTATTTTATGATCCCTTTTGGCTTAGGGTCAGTAAGGGACTTTTGTTGTATGCTTTGAGTAGCTTCACTCCATGCTTTGCTTTGCCATGATATGTTCCTGTATGATGTTGTTATCTTGCTCTAAACATTGCTTCCTGATGTTAAATTCCTGACATGTTGTTATTTTCACTAAGTTTGTAGCCTGATATATTTTGCACTTTTGCCATGCTTGTTTGTACCTGCTATTGAGTGAATTAGTCGTAGCTCAGTGTTCATCTTTTGTCAAGCATCTTGAGTGGATCCCTGCCATGTATTTTGTGTCTATGTTAGAGTGCAGTAGCTTGTTGTTGTTGATGCATTTAGACGGCCTCGTGCTGTTAATCGCAGATGGGTGCCATATTAGTTTTGCTTGTCATTTGCAAACCATACATCCGATTCCGGTGATCTTTATATCGATTTCGACCGAAATCAACCCATCTTTCCAGTGGCACTCTTGGTTTTCCAAGTTGAGGTCAGGTTCAATATTTCCTTTCCGAAGCATGCATATGCACCGCATATCGCATCCCGCATATCATGTCATGTTTTGCATCATGTTGCTTGTGCATTGCATGTGGTTGATTGTCTCTCTCTTTGCTTGTGTTATTGCTTGGGGTAGAGCCGGGAGACGAGTACGTGAACGAGGAACCCGTTGAGTACGCTTACGAGGATCAAGCAAACGTCAACTCGGAGAACTTTGTAGGCAAGATGACCATACCCTCGAAATCACTTCTATCTTTGCTTGCTAGATGCTCGCTCTTTTTCTATGCCTATGTTGCGATACCTACCACTTGCTTATCATTCCTCCCATATTTCCATGTCAAACCTCTAATCCTTCTTGTCCTAGCAAACCGTTGTTTGGCTATGTTACCGCTTTGCTCAGCCCCTCTTATAGTGTTGGTAGTTGCAGGTGAAGATTGGAGTTTGTTCCTTGTTGGAACATGTTTATTGTTGGGATATCATTATTATATCTTGCCTACTTTAATGCATCTATATACTTGGTAAAGGGTGGAAGGCTCGGCCTTATGCCTGGTGTTTTGTTCCACTCTTGTCGCCCTAGTTTCCATCATACCGGTGTTATATTCCTTGATTTTGCGTTCCTTACACGGTTGGATTATAATGGGAACCCCTTGACAGTTCGCCTTGAATAAAACTCTTCCAGCAATGCCCAACCTTGGTTTTACCATTTGCCACGTAGCCTTTTTCCCTTGGGTTTCGCGGACTCAAGGGTCATCTTTATTTTAACCCCCCTCCGGGCCAGTGCTCCTCTGAGTGTTGGTCCAACCTGAGCGATGTCCGGCACCCCCTGGGCAACCAGGGTCTATGCCAACCCGACGTATGGCTCATCCGATGTGCCCTGAGAACGAGATATGTGCAGCTCCTATCGGGATTTGTCGGCACATTCGGGCGGCTTTGCTGGTTTAGTTTTACCATTGTCGAGATGTCTTGTAACCGGGAGTCCGAGTTTGATCGGGTTGTCTTGGGAGAAGGAATATCCTTCGTTGACCGTGAGAGCTTGTGATGGGCTAAGTTGGGACACCCTTGCAGGGATTTGAACTTCCGAAAGCCATGCCCGCGGTTATGGGCAAATGGGAATTTGTTAATGTCCGGTTGTAGATAACCTGAAATTTAACTTAATTTAAATGAATCAACCGAGTGTGTGGCCGTGATGGTCTCTTTTCGGCGGAGTCAGGGAAGAGAACACGGTCTCGTGTTATGTTTGAACGTAGGTTGTTCTAGGATCACTTCTTGATCATAGTTCATCAATCGTGCCTTTGCTTTCTCTTGTCGCTCTCATTTGCGTATGTTAGCCACCATATATGCTAGTGCTTGCTGCAGCTCTACCTCATACCTTTTACCCTTCCTATAAGCTTAAATAGTCTTGATCGCGAGGGTGTGAGATTGCTGAGTCCCCGTGACTCACAGATTACTTCCAAAACCAGATGTAGGGACCGATGATAACGCTCCAGGAGATTCGACTGAGCTCAAGTGGGAGTTCGATGAGGACTCAGGACGATACTACGTTTCCTTTCCAGACGATCAGTAGTGGTGCCCAGTTGGGGCGATCGGGGACTTTGTTGCATTTGGGGTTGTTCTTTATTTTGGTTCCGTAGTCGGACCTTGATTGTATCTGGATGAATGTAATGATATTTATGCTATTGTGTGACGTGGCGAGTGTAAGCCAACTATGTATCTCTTTTCCTTATTCATTACATGGGTTTTGTGAAGATTACCCCACTTGCGTCATTGATTACAATGCGGTTATGCCTCTAAGCCGTGCTTCGACACGTGGGAGATATAGCCGCATCGTGAGCGTTACAAGTTGGTATCAGAGCCTTCCCCGACTTAGGAGCCCCCTGCTTGATCGAATCGTTGGCGTTGTTGAGTCTAGAAAAATGTTTTGAGTCATTTAGGATTATATATATCGAAGAGTAGGATTCTTTTTACTCCTCAGTCCCTTCGTCGCTCTGGTGAGGCATCCTGACGTAGAGTTTTGACTCTTCTCTTCTCAAATTTAACAAAAAAAATTAGGATCACGCGGGTATCTTGGAATCGTTCCGATGGATTTGTGACGAGAACATTGTTCTTGGTGCCTCCTGACATTTAGGGGTTGTGGCAGTGTCCCGGGGAGTTGAGCTCCAAGGTGTTGTCGTCACAATTTTATCGTTGCAATTCTGGAATACCTGAGTTTCGCCGACATCGAAAATCTCTTTTATGCAGTTGTTGGTGAGATAACCTCGATGCCACCCAGTACTGGGGCGGGAGTTCGGGAGTATCGCCATAACTCGTATAACGGATGCTTTTCGAAGGTTGAGGCAAATGATTTCCGAAGATTTCTTGGTTATGTGTTGAAGGATGGATACTGCTGGATGTAGGATTTGCTAGCTTTGGGTGAGATATTATGCTTCCCCTGTATCCCCAACACCTGATTGCATAACCGGGAAAATTTTGGGAGTTTCATAGGTGGGAATTCATGTAGCTCTAGTATTTCTTCCGCGGATATTTGGTTTGTGATTGGGTAATCCTCACCAAGTATTTGTTCTTGTACGTACCTTGTTGTTTTATTCTTCTACCTCTATCTAAGTGGCTTCTCAATTTATGGAAGTGTGACCATTTCAATTGGAATGCATTCGTTCATTTTTCTTTGGATGTTAAGACTATATGTTGCAATTTCGATCCATTTGATTCAGCTTGAATATATGTCTGACAAGATGCTAACGGATGTCACCCTCTTCAGGATGGCTCCTCCAACGCATCAGAATCCTAAACCGCCACCACCACCTCCTCCTCCAGAGGCATGGCAAGCTGTGATGGCTGCTACCAATGCCAACACGCAGCTGATCATGCAACTCTTGCAAGAGCGCAACCAAGGGAATCAAGGCCATGGCAACAATCAAAATCAGTTTGCTACACTCAACTAGTTCCTCGCAAACCAGCCAAAGACCTTCAGCAACTGTGTCGAGGCAACAGACGCTGATGATTGGCTCATGGATATCTGCAGGCATTTCGAGTGCAGCAACATTAGGCCCGAGGACTTTGTCAAGTTTGCTTCATTCCAACTCAAAGACCAAGCTGCAGAATGGTATCAGCAATACAAAGATTCCAGAGGAGGTCGTGTGACTACCTGGGATGAACTCCGTCAAGACTTCAAAGATCACCACATTCCTCAGAGTGTTGTTGAGAGCAAGCGTGAGGAGTTCCGCAATCTGAAGCAAGGCAGCTTGTCTGTTTACCAGTACAACATTATGTTCCAGAAGCTCGCTCGTTTCGCTAAGCAAGACATCCCTGACGAGAAGAGCATGATTTATCAGTTCAGAGGTGGCCTCAGAGAAGATCTCCAACTAGCTCTCGTGCTTTTTGAGCTGCAGAAGTACGATGAGTTCTACAATATGGCACTGAAACAAGAGACTGCTCAGCTCAAGTGTGATGCTTCCAAGAAGCGAGTCAGGGATGCAACTCCTTCTTCCTCAACTCAAGTGGCAACTAAGCAGCAAAAGTATTGGTTGCCTCCTCCTCCTCCATTCTGTCAGCCTTATCAGTAGAAGAGCAAAGGTGGCAATGGATCTTCCCACCCACCCAACCTAGGCTTTCAGAACAAGACTTCGTCTCATGCTCCAAGATCAAGTGATCCGTATCACCGTCCGCTCTCGAAGGTTACGTGCAAGAAGTGTCAGCAGAAGGGTCACTATGCCAATAAATGCTTCAATCAGAGCGTCTTCCTCCTCCTCCTGTGAGATCTGCCAGTACCACAGTGGTTAAGCATAACCCCAAGTCTGCAAAGGTCAACTTGATGAATGCAGCTTAGGCAGAGGACTCGTCAGATGTGATAATGGGTAACCTTCCTGTTAACGATATTCCTGCAAAAGTTCTTTTTGACACTAGTGCATCACATTGTTTCATTTCAAGACCATTTGCATCTAAGCATGAGTTGCCTTTCCAAGATTTACCTAGGCAGTTATCAGTTGTTTCTCTGGGTAAATTCATGAACGCAAGCTCTATGGTCCCGGATGTTACTATCACGTTGGGCCACTATAAATTTCTGTCCTCTCCAGTGGTCCTTGGTAACTCGGATATTGATCTTATTCTCGGAATGGATTGGCTTTCTAAGCACAAGGCTCAGCTTGATTGTGCTGTCGGGCAGATTCAATTGACACATTCTTCTGAGGATGTAATCGTCTTTGCCACTCGTGATGATACCATTCGACTGTTTTCTCTAAACGAGAAGGGAGAGCTGGATGCCATCTCTCAGATTCCAGTCATTTGCGAATATCAAGATGTCTTTCCAGAAGAGCTTCCAGGAATGCCTCCGCACCGGCCAGTTGAATTCGTCATCGATCTTGAGCCTGGCACGGAACCTGTTTGCAAACGTCCTTACAAGCTTGGACCTGAAGAGTTGAAGGAGCTGAAGAAACAACTCAATATTCAAGAGCGAATGGGTCTCATCCGACCAAGTTCTTCTCCATGGGGTTGTGGTGTTCTTTTTGTCAAGAAGAAGGATGGAACGGACCGACTTTGTGTCGACTACCGTCCATTGAACAAGAAGACTATAAAGAACAAGTACCCACTTCCCAACATCAATGAGCTTTTCGAACAACTCAAAGGTGCTCAAGTTTTCTCCAAGCTTGACCTCCGTATGGGCTATCATCAGATTCACATTCATGAAGAAGATATCCCCAAGACAGCATTCAGAACAAACTATGGTTCATATGAATACACTGTCATGTCTTTCGGCCTCGTCAACGCTCCTCCAACATTCTCTTGCATGATGAACTTCATCTTCAACGCCTACACAAATGACTTCATCTTGGTCTACCTCGATGACATTTTGGTATTTTCCAAGAACAAGGAGGATCATGCCAAGCATTTGAGATTGGTGCTGGATAAACTCAGAGAACATCAGTTCTATGCGAAGTTTTCAAAGTGCGAGTTTTGGCTTGATGAGGTTCTCTACCTTGGGCATATCATCTCTGCCAAGGGCATAGCTGTTAATCCTGAGAAGGTGTCTGCAATTGTGAATTGGGAACCGCCTCAGAACATGAAGCAACTCCGCGGCTTCCTTGGGCTCGCGAGCTATTATTGAAGGTTCATTGATAACTTCTCAAAGATCGCGAAGCCTCTTTCCAACCTCCTGCAGAAGCATGTGAAGTATGTCTGGTCGCCTGAGTGTGACGTAGCTTTCAACACCCTCAAAGAGAAGTTAGTCACTGCTCTAGTTCTGGCTCCTCCTGATGAATCCAAACCGTTCGAGGTCTTTTGTGATGCTTCCCTTCAAGGTCTCGGTGCAGTGTTGATGCAAGAGAAGAAAGTTGTGGCCTATACCTCTCGCTAGTTGAAGCCTAATGAAAAGAACTACCCCACTCATGACCTCGAGTTGGCGGCAGTTGTCCATGCTCTTTTAACTTGGAGACATCTCTTATTGGGAAGAAAAGTGGACAGCTTCACTCATCGTAAGAGCCTCAAGTACATCTTCACTCAGCCAAACCTCAACCTCAGGCAAACTCGTTGGGTCGAAATGATTCAAGAGTATAATCCGAGTATTGAATATACTCCAGGGAAGGCCAATGTAATTGCTGACGCATTGAGCAGAAAGGCTTACTACAACAGTTTGATTATCAAGCCCTACCAACCAGAGCTTTGTGAAGCTTTTCGCAAACTTCATCTCCAAGTTGTTCCTCAAGGATTCATTGCCAACCACCAAGTCTCTCCTACTTTGGAAGATCAGATTCGTGAGGCTCAACTTCTTGATGCTATGGCGAAGAAGGTGAAGATTGGGATTGCCAAGAGTCAACCCAAGTACAAGTGCTATCGTCTTGATGACAAGGATACTCTATTCTTCGAGGATCGCATTGTTGTGCCTAAAGGTGACCTTCGTAAAGTCATTATGAACGAGGCTCACAATTCACTCCTCTCTATTCACCCTGGTAGTACAAAGATGTGCCAGGACCTCAAGCAGTCGTATTGGTGGACTCGAATGAAGCGCGAGATTGCTTAGTTCGTGAACGAATGTGATGTCTGCAGAAGAGTGAAAGCAGAACACCAACGACCAGCTGGTCTCCTCCAACCTCTTGCCATTCCAGAATGGAAGTTTGACCACATTGAGATGGACTTCGTGACTAGATTTCCAAAGTCCAAGCGTGGCAATGATGCTATCTTTGTTGTCATCGATAAGCTCACTAAAGTGGCTCATTTTCTTCCTATCAAAGAGTCTATCACAGCAGCTCAGTTGGCAGAGCTATATACCTCTAGGATAGTCTCTCTGCATGGCATTCCACAGTTGATATCTTTAGATCGTGGTAGCATCTTCACCTCTAAGTTCTGGGATTCTTTTCAGAAGGCCATGGGCGCAAATATTTGCTTCAGCACAGCCTTTCATCCTCAAACCAGTGGCCAAGTCGAGCGGGTCAATCAAATTCTTGAAGATATGCTCAGGGCATGTGTCATTTCTTTCGGTATGAAGTGGGAAGATTGTCTTCCATGTGCCGAGTTCTCCTACAACAACAACTTCCAAGCGAGTTCGGGCAAGGCCCCATTCGAGATTCTCTATGGAAGGAAGTGTCGTACTCCTCTTAGCTGGTCAGAGACTGGTGAACGTCAACTTCTTGGCAATGACTTGATCACAGAGGCTGAAGAAATGTGCAAAGTCATTCGTGAAAATCTCAAAGCCGCGCAATCGTGCCAAAAGAGTTACTATGATAGCAAGCATCGTGACTTGGCTTTCGATATCGAAGACCATGTCTACCTCCGCGTCTCTCCTATGAAAGGTACTCGTCGCTTCAGTATCAAAGGGAAGCTTGCCCCTAGATACGTGGGTCCTTTCAAGATCATTGGCAAAAGAGGCGATCTCGCTTATCAACTTGAGCTTCCATCCAACTTTGCAAAAGAGCACGACGTGTTTCACGTGTCTCAACTTTGCAAGTGTTTCAAGACTCCTGACCGCACCATCAACTTTTAAGAGATTGATCTCCAGGAAGACCTCTCTTATCATGAGTACCCAATTGCTATTCTTGAAGAAACTGAGCGCAAGACTCGCAACAAGTCTATCAAATTCCCGAAAGTCAAGTGGTCACATCATTCCGACCGTGAAGCCACCTGGGAACACGAGGACCACCTCCGTTCCGAATATCCGGAGTTTTTCCAGTCCTAGATCTCGGGACGAGATCCTTTCGTAGTGGTGGAGTGTTGTAACACCCCGTATGCAACTTGCCATATTTGTATTCCAACTCTTGCCATTTCCGGCACTAAGTTATGATATTTCCTCGTTGTCGGGTTCTTGTCTTCGTGGTGCTTTTGTCTTTGTCATGCATCTCATATCATGTCATCATGTGCATCGCATTTGCATACGTGTTCATCTCATGCATCCGAGCATTTTCCCCGTTGTCCGTTTTGCATTCCGGCGCTCCTATGTCATCCGGTGTCCCTTTCTACCTCTTTTCGTGTGTGGGTGTTAAACGTTTTCGGATTGGACCGAGACTTGCCAAGCGGACTTGGTTTACTACCGGTAGACCGCCTGTCAAGTTTCGTGCCATTTGGACTTCGTTTGATACTCCAACGATTAACCAAGGGACGCAAAAGGCCTCATGTGTGTTGCAGCCCAACACCCCTCCAAAGGGGCCCAAAACCCACCTAAACCTCCTCCATCATCTAGGTCGTTCGATCACGATCGCGTGGCCGCAAACCGTGCTCAATTTGGAGCCTCCTAGCTCCCTCTACCTATATAAACGCATCTCCCCCCCACCCCCCAAAAATCACGGACGAAACCCTAGCAAAACTTCCCCCGCCGCCCCGAGCCAGTAGGAACGCGCCACGTGTCCGGCCGCCTCCTCCCACCGCGCGGCCCACCGGAGCCCATCGCGGCCCATCCGCGCGCCGCCGCCCGCGCCTGTT
>NC_041382.1:539382826-539385194 GCF_002162155.2 Triticum dicoccoides
AGTTCCCCACCGCCTTCGCCGCCCGACCCCTCCGCCGGCGAGCTCGCCCGCCGCCCGGCCTCGCGCCGCCCGAGCCGGCCACCGGATCCGTGCGCGCGTGTCGCCCATGGAGGAGCTCGACGCTGGTCGCGTCCTTCTCCCTCTCCGGCATACTACCTCGCACCCGCAGCGCCCTCCGGTCGCCACCGCCCGTCGACGCCGGCAAGAATCTCCAGCGAGCTCGAGATCCGCTGTCGCCTCGGTTCGCGTGCCCCCGAGGAACCCTAGATCTGGATCGGGTTGACTTTTGCCCTTGTTTTTAGTAATTTTTGCATTTTTCATCATGTCATAACTCTGCATCCGTGGCTCCGTTTCGGGCGTGTTGCATATCAAATTGTTCGTCTCGACGAGTACTTCATTTCATCGCACCATGTTCATCTGAGCTCATCTTGATGCCCTAAATGTTGTTGCAAGAGGGCTATGCAATGTTAGTTTCAGATTCGTATCAGCAAATGCACTTTTGTCATTTTTTCCATGATTGATGAGTGCCTCCTATGAACTTGAGCCCTACATGTGTTTTGAAGTATGCCATGCCATCTTTACAGGGGTGTATGCCATGTATTTTTGTGATCTCTGTGGTGACTGGCACAAGCATGCAAAGTAGCTCTCGTAATGTTGCTGATTTCAGAGACTTAGAAATCTTCTAAGTCTTTGCCCTGTTAATATTTTTATACCATGTATTCTTGTTGCTACAGAGTGATCCATGCCTCTTTTGAGCATGATCCGTAAGGATGTTTTGTAGATATTGTTGTGCTCTATCCATCCATGTCTTTGTTTGCAATTATGGAGCACCCTAGCTTGACTCAATCGAGCTCTACTTTTGCTATAAAATGTTCCTGGCAGAATGTTTATGTGTTAAGCATTTTTGCCGAGGTTGTTGTAGTTGATCCATGCATGCTATGAGGTTGTTCTTGCCATGTTTAGCTTCTATGCCATGTCTACTTGCTGGGTGTATGCTTAGTTTATCATGAAATGCCTTGTGGTGAGTGCATCGAGCTCGTAAACATGCCTACTTAATATCTGTTTTGTCATGTTCCAGTTTTCTACTAAGTCTGAATCTGTTAACGTTAATTGCTATGTTCACATGGTTGCCATTGTATTTTCTGATCCACTTTGGCTTATGGTCAGTAAGGGACTTTTGTTGTATGCTTTGAGTAGCTTAAGTCCATGATTTGCTTTGCCATGATATGTTCCTGTATCATGTTGTTAGCTTGCTCTAAACATTGCTTCCTGATGTTAAATTCCTGACATGTTATTTCCACTAAGTGTGTAACCTGATATCTTTTGCACTTTTGCCATGCTTGTTTGTACCTGCTATTGAGTGAACTAGCCATAGCTCAGTGTTCATCTTTTGTCAAGCATCTTGAGTGGATCCCTGCCATGTATTTTGTTGCTATGTTAGAGTGCAGTAGCTTGTTGTTCTTGATGCATTTAGATGGCCTCGTGTTGTTAATCGTAGATCGGTGCCATATTTGTTTTGCTTGTCATTTGCAAACCGTACATCCGATTCCGGTGATCTTTATATCGATTTTGACCGAAATCAACCCATATTTCCAGTGGCACTCTTGGTTTTCCAAGTTGAGGCCAGGTTCAATCTTTCCTTTCTGAAGCATGCATATGCACCGCATATCGCATCCCGCATATCATGCCATGTTTTGCATCATGTTGCTTGTGCATTGCACGTGGTTGATTGTGTCTCCCTTTGCTTGTGTTATTGCTTTGGGTAGAGCCGGGAGACAAGTACGTGATCGAGGAACCCGTTGAGTACGCTTACGAGGATCAAGCTAACGTCAACTCGGAGAACTTTGTAGGCAAGATGACCATACCCTCGAAATCACTTCTATCTTTGCTTGCTAGATGCTCTCTCTTTTGCTATGCCTATGCTGCGATACCTACCACTTGCTTATCATGCCTCCCATATTTCCATGTCAAACCTCTAACCCTCCTTGTCCTAGCAAACCGTTGTTTGGCTATGTTACCGCTTTGCTCAGCCCCTCTTATAGTGTTGCTAGTTGCAGGTGAAGATTGGAGTTTGTTCCTTGTTGGAACATGTTTATTGTTGGGATATCATTATTATATCTTGCCTACTTTAATGCATCTATATACTCGGTAAAGGGTGGAAGGCTCGGCCTTATGCCTGGTGTTTTGTTCCACTCTTGTCGCCCTAGTTTTCGTCATACCGGTGTTATGTTCCTTGATTTTGCGTTCCTTACACGGTTGGGTTATAATGGGAACCCCTTGACAGTTCGCCTTGAATAAAACTCTTCCAGCAATGCCCAACCTTGGTTTTACCATTTGCCACGTAGCCTTTTTCCATTGGGTTTCGCGG
>NC_041382.1:539385531-539467441 GCF_002162155.2 Triticum dicoccoides
TGAGTGTTGGTCCAACCTGAGCGATGTCCGGCACCCCCTGGGCAACCAGGGTCTATGCCAACCCGACGTATGGCTCATCCGATGTGCCCTGAGAATGAGATATGTGCAGCTCCTATCGGGATTTGTCGGCACATTCGGGCGGCTTTGCTGGTTTAGTTTTACCATTGTCGAGATGTCTTGTAACCAGGATTCCGAGTCTGATCGAGTTGTCTTGGGAGAAGGAATATCCTTCCTTGACCGTGAGAGCTTGTGATGGGCTAAGTTGGGACACCCCTGCAGGGATTTGAACTTTCGAAAGCCGTGCCCGCGGTTATGGGCAGATGGGAATTTGTTAATGTCCGGTTGTAGATAACCTAAAATTTAACTTAATTAAAATGAATCAACCGAGTGTGTGGCCGTGATGGTCTCTTTTCGGCGGAGTCCGGGAAGAGAACATGGTATTGTGTTATGTTTGAATGTAGGTTGTTCTAAGATCACTTCTTGATCATATTTCATCGATCGTGCCTTTGCTTTCTCTTCTCGCTCTCATTTGCGTATGTTAGCCACCATATATGCTAGTGCTTGCTGCAGCTCCACCTCATACCTTTTACCCTTCCTATAAGTTTAAATAGTCTTGATCGCGAGGGTGTGAGATTGCTGAGTCCCCGTGACTCACAGATTACTTCCAAAACCAGATGCAGGGACCGATGATAACGCTCCAGGAGATTCGACTGAGCTCAAGTGGGAGTTCGATGAGGACTCAGGACGATACTATGTTTCATTTCCAGACGGTCAGTAGTGGTGCCCAATTGGGGCGATCGGGGACTTTGTTGCATTTGGGGTTGTTCTTTATTTTGGTTCCGTAGTGGGACCTTGATTGTATCTGGATGAATGTAATGATATTTATGCTATTGTGTGATGTGGCGAGTGTAAGCCAACTATGTATCTCTTTTCCTTATTCATTACATGGGTTGTGTGAAGATTACCCCACTTGCGACATTGCTTACAATGCGGTTATGCCTCTAAGTCGTGCTTCGACACGTGGGAGATATAGCCGCATCATGGGCGTTACACTCGGGGACCCTCCTGACTTGTTCCCGACTCCAACACCTCTTATATATACCCAAACTTCCAGAAAGAAACCTAGATCGGGAGTTCCGCCGCCGCAAGCCTCTGTAGCCACCGAAAACCAACTAGACCCGTTATGGCACCCTGCCGGAGGGGGGAATCCCTCTTCGGTGGCCATCTTCATCATCCCGGCGCTCTCCATGATGAGGAGGGAGTAGTTCACCCTCGGGGATGAGGGTATGTACCAGTATCTATGTGTTTGATCTTTCTCTCTCTCTCTCGTGTTCTTGATTCGCACAATCTTGATGTATCACGAGCTTTGCTATTATAGTTGGATCTTATGATGTTTCTCCCCCTCTACTCTCTTGTAATGGATTGAGTTTTCCTTTTGAAGTTATCTTATCGGATTGAGTCTTTAAGGATTTGAGAACACTTGATGTATGTCTTGCATGTGCTTATCTGTGGTGACAATGGGATATTCATGTGATCCACTTGATGTATGTTTTGGTGATCAACTTGCGAGTTCTGTGACCTCGTGAACTTATGCATAGGGGTTGGCACACGTTTTCGTCTTGACTCTCTGGTAGAAACTTTGGGGCATGATGACCCACAAGTATAGGGGATCTATCGTAGTCCTTTCGATAAGTAAGAGTGTCGAACCCAACGAGGAGCAGAAGGAAATGATAAGTAGTTTTCAGTCAGGTATTCTCTGCAAGCACTGAAATTATCGGTAACAGATAGTTTTGTGATAAAGTAATTTATAACGGGTAACAAGTAATAAAAGTAAATAAAGTGCAGCAAGATGGCCCAATCCTTTTTGTAGCAAAGGACGAGCCTGGACACACTCTTATTTAAAGGAAAGCGCTCCCGAGGACACATGGGAATTATTGTCAAGCTAGTTTTCATCACGCTCATATGATTCGCGTTTGGTACTTTGATAATTTGATATCTGGGTGGACCGGTGCTTGGGTACTGCCCTTCCTTGGACAAGCATCCCACTTATGATTAACCCCTCTAGCAAGCATCCGCAACTACAAAAGAAGTATTAAGGTAAACCTAACCATAGCATGAAACATATGGATCCAAATCAGCCCCTTACGAAGCAACGCATAAACTAGGGTTTAAGCTTCTGTCACTCTAGCAACCCATCATCTACTTATTACTTCCCAATGCCTTCCTCTAGGCCCAAACAATGGTGAAGTTTCATGTAGTCGACGTTCACATAACACCACTAGAGGATAGACAACATACATCTCATCAAAATATCGAACGAATACTAAATTCACATGACTACTTATAGCAAGACTTCTCTCATGTCCCCAGGAACAAACGTAACTACTCACAAATCATATTCATGTTCATAATCAGAGGGGTATTAATATGCATAAAGGATCTGAACATATCATCTTCCACCAAATAAACCAACTAGCATCAACTACAAGGAGTAATCAACACTACGAGCAACCCACAGGTACCAATCTGAGGTTTTGGGACAAAGATTAGATACAAGAGATGAACTAGGGTTTGAGATGAGATGGTGCTGGTGAAGATTTTGATGGATATTGACCCCCTCCCGATGATGATGACGGTGGTGATGATTTGCCCTCCCGGAGGGAAGTTTCCCCGGCAGAACAGCTCCGCTGGAGCCCTAGATTGGTTCCGCCAAGGTTCCGCCTCGTGGCGGTGGAGTTTCGTCCCGTAAGCTTGCTTATGATTTTTTCCAGGGCAAAAGACCTCATATATAAGAAGATGGGCACCGGAGGCCTGCCAGGGAGTCCACGAGGCAGGGGACGCGCCCAGGGGGTAGGTCATGCCCCCCACCCTCGTGGATGGTGGGTGGCCCCCCTCTGGTACTTCCTTCGCCCAATATAGTTTATATATTCTGAAACATGCTCCCGTGAAGTTTCAGGACTTTTGAAGTTGTGCATAATAGGTCTCTAATATTTTCTCCTTTTCCAGCACAGAATTCCAGCTGCCGACATTCCCCCTCTTCATGTAAACCTTGTAAAATAAGAGAGAATAAGCATAAGTATTGTGACATAATGTATAATAACAGCCCATAATGCAATAAATATCAATATAAAAGCATGATGCAAAATGGACGTATCAACTCCCCCAAGCTTAGACCTTGCTTGTCCTCAAGCAGAATCCGAAATCGAAAAAGAGATAGAGGTGTCGATAAAATAAAATACGGACATGAGGGCATCATGATCATTCTTATAACAGCAACATATATATATATATATATATATATATATATATATATATATATTGTCATATGATTTCTTATGCTAAAGTAACAATTCATTCACAATTTCAAGTATGAATCAGAAACTTCATTGAAAACTAACAAATATAATCTCAGTCATTGAAGCAATTGCAATTTAACAAAACATCGGAAAGAGTCAATATAAGAGCTTTTCAGCAAGTCCACATACTCAACTATCATTTAGTCTTTCACAATTGCTAACACTCACGCAATAGTTATAGGTACGAAGTTTTAATCAGACACAGAGAAAGATAGGGGCTTATAGTTTTGCCTCCCAACCTTTTATCCCAAGGGTAATGTCAACAATAATAGTTCATGAAAACTCACATCCAATTAGCTATATATATCAGGATCTTTACAACACATTGTCCTTGCCAAAGGATAAAATGTAAAAAGGAAAGGTGAAGATCACCATGACTCTTGTATGAAGTATAAGACAAGAATAAAAGATAGGCCCTTCGCAGAGGGAAGCAGAGGTTGTCATGTGCTTTTATGCTTGGATGCACGAAATCTTAATGCAAAAGAACTTCACTTTATATTACCACTTGTGAAATGGACCTTTATTATGTAGTTTGTCGCTTTTATTTCTTCCACATCACAAGATCGTATAAAGCTTATTTTCTCCGCACTAATAAATCATACATATTTAGAGAGCAATTTTTATTGCTTGCAACAATGACAACTTACTTGAAGGATCTTACTCAATCCATAGGTAGATATGGTGGACTCTCATGGCAAAACTGGGTTTAAGGATATTTGGAAGCACAAGTAGTATCTCTACTTGGTGCAAAGAATTTTGCTAGCATAAGAGGGAAAGGCAAGCTCAACATGTTGGATGATCCATGACAATATAATTTATTTCGGATGTAAGAAAAGGTAACCCATTACGTTGTCTTCCTTGTCCAACATCAACTCTTTAGCATGTCATATTTTAATGAGTGCTCACAATCATAAAATATGTCCAAGATAGTATATTTATATGTGAAAACCTCTCTTTCTTTATTACTTCCTATTAGTTGCAACGATGACCAAAACTATTTTTGTCAACTCTCAACAACATTTACTCATCATACTCTTTATATGTGAAGTCATTACTCTCCATAAGATCCATATGATTTCTTTAATTCTTTTCATTCTTTCTCTTCTCTTTTATTTTTACTCCCTCAAGATCATAGCAAGATGGCAAAGCCATTGACTCAATGCTAATCTTTATTATATAGCTCACAGACTCGATTACATAGAAGGATCATAAAGCAAAACTCAAAACTTGATCATACTAAAACTTTATGCTACTAGATCAAAATATTGCTAAAAGGGTCAAACTAAGAAAAATGCTAAAGGTAAAAAGGTGTGATGGTGATACGATACCGGGGAACCTCCCCCAAGCTTGGCAGTTGCCAAGGGGAGTGCCCATACCAGATAGTCAGTTCTTCTTTGTTGGTGATGATGATGACAATTGTGCCTTCAGCATTTTCATGTTGTAATTGAGAAGAGCGATCTCCTCCTTTAAATCATCGACCTCCGATTCCAGCTTCAAGATCTTGTCACATAAATCTCCTTTGCTTTTCTGCCGAAAACGAGAAGGAATAGATCGGTTGTTAGACAGTTTAGCCCTCTTGGGGAGACTATACTTCTTGAACTTCACGTGCATATCCCCAGGTTGAGGTAGAGGGACATCCTCCTCCTCCGAACTTGAATCATTGATCATCCTCAAGTGAGCATCCTCCTCATCATCCGTAGTTCGACCACAAGGAGATAGGTCCCCATAGGTCTTTGGATCGGTAATGAGATGTGAGACATAGCTTTCTTCGTCGGAGTCTTCAGACGACATCTTGCTCTAAATCTGTGGCAGAAACAGCTCGAAACAAAAACAAAGGATAATCATGTGGTACGGTGGTAAAAACCTTCGGGAGATTATATAATGAATTTTTACCGACCAAAAGAAGTATCGTGCAAGAAAACAGAGTCCGAAGAGCACACGAGGTGCCCATGAGGTAAGGGGTGCGCCCAGGGGGTAGGGCACACCCTCCACCCTCATGGACGCCTCGTGTCCTTCCCGGACTACTTCTTATTTCCCTATTTTCTTAAATATTCCAAAACGGAGAAAAATTGCTATTAGAACTGCTTTGGAGTCGGTTTACTTACCGTACCACATACCTCTTCCTTTTCGGAGACTGGAACGTTTTGGAAAGTGTCCCTTATATACTCCTCCAGGGTTACGGTTTCAATAACATTAGTTTCAACATTTATAGGATTACTTGAGATATAATGTTTGATTCTTTGACCGTTCACCACCCTCGGATTTGTTCCTTCGAAGTTGTTGATTTTCATGGCACCAGAATGATAGACCTCCTCAATGACGTAAGGACCTTCCCATTTTGAGAGGAGTTTGCCTGCAAAAAAATCTTCAATGAGAGTTGTATAGCAAAACATAATCACCTACATTAAACTCATGCTTTTGTATCCTTTTGTCATGCCATCTTTTAACTTTTTCTTTAAACAGTTTGGCATTCTCATAAGCCAGGGTTCTCCATTCATCAAGTGAGCTAATGTCAAATAGTCTCTTCTCACCGGCAAGTTTGAAATCATAATTGAGCTCTTTAATGGCCCAATATGCCTTATGTTCTAGTTCGAGAGGTAAGTGACATGCTTTTCCATAAACCATTTTATACAGAGACATACCCATAGGATTTTTATATGCAGTTCTATAAGCCCATAATGCATCGTCAAGTTTCTTGGACCAATTCTTTCTAGATCTATTAACAGTCTTTTGCAAAATTAATTTAGGCTCTCTATTACTCAGTTCTACTTGACCACTAGACTGTGGATGATATGGGGATGAAATTCTATGATTAACATCATACTTAGCAAGCATTTTAGAAAAGCACCATGAATAAAATGTGAACCACCATCAATCATTAAGTATCTAGGGACCCCAAACCTCGGAAAAATAACTTCTTTAAGCATCTTAATAGAGGTGTTATGATCAGCACTACTAGTTGGAATAGCTTCTACCCACTTAGTAATGTAAACAACAGTAACTAAAATATGTGTATACCCATTAGAGGAAGGAAACGGTCCCATAAAATAAAAGCCCCAAACATCAAATGGTTCAATAACAAGTGAATAATTCATAGGCATTTCTTGACGTCTACTAATATTACCAATTCTTTGACATTCATCACAAGACAAGACAAACTTACGGGCGTCCTTGAAGATAGTAGGCCAATAAAAACCGGATTGCAATACCTTATGTGCAGTTCTGTCTCCAGCATGGTGTCCTCCATAAGCCTCGGAATGACACTTGCATAGAATTTGTTCCTGTTCATGCTCAGGTACACAATGTCTAATAATACCATCTACTCCTTTATAAAGGTGTGGGTCATCCCAGAAGTAATGTCTTAAATCATAGAAAAACTTTTACTTTTATTGGTATGTGAAACTAGGTGGTATAAATTTAGCAACAATATAATTAGCATAATCAGCATACCATGGAGCAGTACGAGAAGCATTTATGACAACCAATTGTTCATCAGGAAAGCTATCATCAATAGGTAGTGGGTCATCAAGAACATTCTCTAACCTAGACAAGTTGTCTGCAATGGGGTTCTCAGCTCCCTTTCTGTCGATAATATGCAAATCAAATTCTTGTAGTAAGACAACCCATCTAATAAGTCTAGGTTTAGAATCTTTCTTTTCCATAAGATATTTAATAGGAGCATGATCAGTGTGAACAGTTACTTTAGATTCAACAATATAAGGTCCGAACTTATCACAAGCAAATACAACTGCTAAAAATTATTTTTCAGTAGTAGCATAATTTCTCTGGGCACTGTCCAGAGTCTTACTAGAATATTAGATAACATTTAATTTCTTATCAACTCTTTGTCCTAGAACAGCCCCTACAGCATAATCACTAGCATCACACATAATTTCAAAGGGTAAATTCCAATCAGGTGGCTGAACAATCGGTGCAGAAATCAAGGCTTTCTTAAGTATTTCAAATGCTTCTACACAATCATCATCAAATAAAAAAGGAACATCTTTTTTTAAGATATTAGTCAGAGGCCTAAAATTTTTAGAGAAGTCCTTAATGAACCTCCTATAAAAACCAGCATGACCAAGGAAACTTATTATACTTTTAAAGTCCTTAGAACACGGCATGTTTTCAATAGCATCAACTTTAGCTTTATCAACTTCAATACCTCTTTCAGAAATTTTATGCCCCAAGACAATACCTTCATTAACCATAAAGTGGCACTTCTCCCAATTCAAGACAAGGTTAGTTTCTTCACATCTCTGCAAAACTCGATCAAGGTTCATCAAAAGAAGTTCCATATACGGAGAAATCATCCATGAAAACTTCAACAATCATTTCACAAAAGTCATAGAATATAGCGGTCATACATCTTTGAAAGGTAGCGGGTGCATTGCATAAACCAAAAGGCATACGTCTATAAGCAAAGGTACCGAAGGGCAAGTAAAAGTTGTATTTTCTAGATCCTCTTTTGACACAGGTATTTGAGAGAAACCAGAATAACCATCTAGAAAGCAAAAATGTGTATTTTTGGATAATCTTTCTAGCATTTGATCAATAAAAGGTAAAGGGTAGTGATCCTTTTTAGTAGCTTTGTTCAATTTGCGGAAATCAATTACCATTTTATAACCTGTAACAATTCTTTGTGGAATCAATTCATCTTTATCATTACGAACTACAGTAATACCTCCCTTCTTAGGGACACAATGGACAGGACTTACCCACTGACTATCAACAATGGGATAAATCATACCTACCTCCAGAAGCTTTAGTATTTCTTTTCTTACCACTTCTTCCATCTTAGGATTTAACCGTCATTGGTGATCAACAACCGGTTTCGCGTCTTTCTCCAATTTTATTTTGTGTTGGCATAGTGTCGGGGAAACTGACCCACGAACACCTATGGGGCCGGCGGACCGGGCCCCTTTCGGTTCGGCGGGGGGTGGAGATCGCACGAAGAGCAGATCGAGGCGAAGCACACGAGCAGTTTACCCAGCTTCGGAGCTCTCCGGAGAGATAACACTCCTACTGCTGCTTGTCTGGTTGTATTATCTTGTGTTCTTGCTCCAGAGAGAGAGCCTAGTGTTTTTATGGGTTCCGAACTAGTCGAACTTCGCGAACCAGTCGAACCGAACCCCCCCTACGTTGCGCATGGGCCTCCTTTTATACGCTAAAGGGGTCACCGACAGGTGGCAACGCAGAGAAGGGTACAAATGTAAAAAGTGAGGTGGTTGGTACAGTTACTTGTACAGTGCACCCTACCTAATCCTGATGGCAGGGGACAAGGGCATTAAATGCCCGTCTGGGTCGCCCAAACAGTGCAGAAAAGACCATTAGGGGCGCCACCGTTCGCCACGATGGTGATCTTGTCAGCTTCGCATGCCACTGCGCACCGCTGGCTGCACAGCCTCCCGCCACGCGCGCCTGGAAAGGCCCCCAGAGCGACACGTTGGTGGATGCGCTGGAGCGTGGGCGCAGAGTGGCCGCCTGCCGCGGCAAGCGCCTTGCCGCTGTTGTTATCTTGTCGGGTCTGGAAGCTTGTCGCTCACTGGGCCTCGAGGTACCTTGGTTGGTCTTCCCAGCAAGCTCCTCTTGCCGGGGCCTTGTTGCCTTGCCGGAGCGTGTGGCGCGTCGCGGCAAGTCCCTTGGAGTGCCTTGGTTGGCCTTCCCGGCAAGCTCCTCTTGCCGGGGCCTTGTCTCCTGAGCTTAAATACTTTGTTCTTGAATGGCTCCAAGGGAACCACGGAGGATCTTGGCGTTCTCCCGGCAAGCCTTGCCGCGGGGTGCTGCAACTGCCCGTGCACAAGTTCGGGGTACTAGGGTACCCCTATTCTAGTACACCGACAGGAGCCCCCGGGCCTGGGCCAGACACGGTGCCGAGCGTTGTTGGGCCAGGCCCAGGACAGGGCATGGGCACACGCGGACTGGGCCACGCCGAATCTCGCTCCGCATCCACCGCGCTCTCCCCTAACGGCACGCGTTGAATGCGGCATCGTGGGAGAGATCGTGGGTGGTTCTTTATTCGGAAGGGCGAAACGTCCGCCCCGTCCCTCTTTATAAGCAGAGGAAACAGGGGCAGTTCGTTCCCCCTCGCTGGTTGCTACTACTCCATCTTCACGAACCTCCGCCGCTCCCCCCCCCCTTCTTCTCGAAGCCGAGAGAGCAGCGCTCCGCCCCCCATTGCCACCAGCATCACCAACGCCGTCGACCTCCCCCACCATCTCCGCCATGGCTCCGAAAGCCGACAAGGGAAAGGGCGTGAAGTCGGCCGAGGCGCAGCGGCTCGCGGCGCTGCGGAAGGAGCGGGCGATCTTCTCCCCCTAGCTCGGCGTGCAGGAGCTGAGGGAGTACTTCTACCTCTTTTGGGCGACGGAGACGCGGGCGCATCCGCGCACGAGGGTACTCCCGACCGCTGCTTCGGAACTGGCTCCAAACGGGTACCCATTCTTCGCGCTGTTCTTCTATTGCGGGCTCTGCCCGCCCTTCTCGGAGTTCTTCTGTGATATCATGAACACCTACGGCTTCCGCCTCCTTGACTTCACCCCCAACGCCGTTCTGACCATGGCAGTTTTCGCACATTTGTGCGAAAACTTTGTCGGAGTCCACCCCAATGTTGCCCTTTTCCGCCACTTCTTCATACCTCAGGTAGAGAGAGGAGAGCCGCTTGCCGGAGGGATCGCCTGGATCTCGAGAGTCGGCAAGAAGGAGGCGTACTTGGAGGGTGAGCTCCGCAGCAAGTGGGATGAGTGGAGAGCGGAGTGGTGCTGGATCGTCGAGGAGAATCCGCAGCCCTTCACCGCCGTGCGCCAAGCTCCAATAGTGCGCGGCAATGACTGGAGCAACGTGGCCCCGGAAGACGAGAGGCTGAAGATCGCCATTACTAGGATCCTTCGCCTCAGGCTTGTCGGGCTCACTGTAGGCGCTGTAGGCGCAGATTTCCTCCGCAGCCGCATCGCCCCCCTGCAGGAGAGGGGGAGGCCTGCCTGGGAATTCAAGAACTCGGCGGACATCATGAGGCTGCGGCCGGGCCTCAACTACAACTTCACTGTCTTGGAGCTGGATGCAATGCTCCTAGAGTTGTTCAAACGCGACCCCCAACACCCATTCACGCTGCCGAGGGGCGTCGTTCCATTGTGCAATAATTCTTCGCTTGACCGGATCCGCGCCATGATGCCGTTGTGCGATTCACACGGAATCGTTCCAACTTGGCAAGAGCCTGCGGATGAGGTCGTGCAAGCGTTCTTTGACAACTTGGAAGAAGTGCCGGTCCACGCTCACGAGCAGAAGAGCCTCACCCGTGACACCACTGACGAGGAGCTGCAGCGCATCGCCACTAGGGCGGAAGAGGTTGCGGCCGCAGCTGCCGCGGGCGTGTTCGGGTTCACTGTGGAGGAGGCGGAGGCTGCAGAGGCGGCAAACCTTGCCGAGCGCGCGGAGTTCATTGGCGAGGAAGAGCCTGCCGGTTCTGAAGCCGAGCCGAGCGAGGCCGGCGAGGAAGAGCCCGAGCCTTTAGAAGGCTTGCCGCAGGCGGAGCCCCCGGCCCCGCTAAGAAGGCGTCTTCGTAGGGCCGCGGACGTAGCGGGGCGGCAGCCGGGTCAACAGCCGCCAAGCCGTACGACACGCTCTACCGCGGCAAGCAATGTTGCCGCGGGAGCGCCTCACGCAGCAGCGGCAACTGGAGCGGGATCTTCCCGGGCCACTGCCACCGCCCCCGCCAAGCGGGCAAGGGATCCTACTCCTCCGCCTCGCCGCACCAGAGGGGAGCCGGACTTTGATCTTTCCGCGCTCAGCTCCGACGAGGAGGAAGAAGAGTAAGTTTCTTTGGTGCTCTTGTAGTTCTTCAATCTTGCTGTTTTTATCTTGTATCTGACTTGCTTCAATCTGGACTCCTTTGTTTTTAGGACGCTGGCCCAGAGAGCGGCGAAGAGGGCCAAGGCCGCGGTGATCGTCATCGAAGATGACCCCACCGTGTCAGCAGGGGGTGGGTCGGAGACCACCTTGACGGACCCGGCAATCACTCCTCAGAGCAGCCCCCAGCACAGCCCCCAGCATAAGTTCATAGTTAGCTTTCTGCCGTCGGGCGCGCATGAGTGCTTTTTCCTTTGTTGATATCTTGCTTGTTGATTTCTGTAGGAGCAGAGCAGCCACATCAGGAGCGCCCAGAAGCTGGTCCTGAAGTGCCATCTGCTTCGACTATGCCGCCAAGGGAGGGGTTCCCGGTAAGGGAGCGCTCTCCGGCAAGGGAGAACTCTCCGGCAAGGGGCAGCACCGTCGATCCTGCGGCAGCCGGGACCGCAACTGCCGATCTTGGCACAGGTAATTCACTTGCCCAAAAACTTTCCCTTGGGTTCTTCTTCTTCTGATTTTCTTCTCTTGGATTTTTGATTGATTTTTCTCCCTTCTTCGTTCTTCAGACCCATCTGTTGCTGAGCCAATGGAGACAGAGGGCGCCGGCGAGGAAGGCGCGCATGGCAGTACTGACGACGCCGCCGCCAACGAAGAAGGGGCCGGTGCTGATGAGACCGCCGGCGATGAGGCCGCCAAGGCTGCCACCGCAGAAGCCGGCGAGGGGTCGGGCGATCGCACTGACGACCCTGAGGCCGTAGGAGCGCCAGGCGCTGCGCCGACCGCCGATCCCTCTGCCGCTGCTGCGGGGCTGGGCTCCGAGGAGCCCCAGCCCGACGCCTACTTGAAGGCCGGTGACGATATCTTCATCAAGCTACCCTGGGCGTCGAGCTCCAGGGCGCCGGTCGAGGGGGAAACTTTTGATGGGGAGGTGCTCGCCTCTGCTGGACTGTCGTTGGTCGACGCGCCCAGCAGCAGAAGTGGCGAGCCTGAGGAGGAGCAGCTGATGCGGAAGCTGCTGTCACTCTACCGCGGCCGGCAAGCCAAGCTGGCTTCCTGGGAAGCGCTTGTCGCGAAGGCGGGAGTTGACATGGAGAAGCGCGCGGAGGAGCTCCGGGGCCACAATCAAGAAGCTCTCCGGTCCCTGGCACAGGAGCGAGAACGACTCGACGAGGAGCGCACGGCCTTCCTTCTCGAGAAGGCCAAAGCTGAGGAGGAACAAAGGTTGGCCGCCGAGAAGCAGTCCGCGCGAGAAGGCGAATTGGTGCAGCGGAAGGCCAACCTCAACAGCTACGAGGAGGAGCTCGCCGAGCGCGAGCAAGCACTTGGCGGGGCGCTCAAGGAGGCAAAGGACGCTGCCGCAATCGCAGAGGCTGCCAAGAAAGAGCTGGAGGAGAAGGTGGCGCAGCTGGAGGCCAACATTGGGAAGAGCGGCGAGGAGCTTGCCGCGCTCAAGCGTGAGCATGAGAAGGATGCTGCCGCCCACAGTGAGCTGCAAGGTCTTCTCGCTGAGAGGGGCAAGGAGCTCAGCGCCGTCAAGGATTCCAATGCGGTCCTGGAGTTGAAGCTGGCCACGCTAATGCAGACGCTGGAGGCCGCCAAGGAGCGGGAGAAAACCTTGTCGGAGAAGGTCAAAGCTGACAAGGCGCTGCTAGAGAGCATCGCAGTTACCCAGAACTCGTTCAGAGACACTGTGGAGCACTGGACCGAGGGTCTGGTGAATATTGCCGCAGTCATCAACGAGGAGCTGGCGCAGCTGGGGATGGAGGACTTTGGGTATCCCTCCAACGAGAATCTCCAACCCAGCGCCAAGCTCAGCCTGTTCTTCAAGGGCGTGGCGACGGCACTCCAGCAGCTCCGGGAGAGGATCCCAAAGCAGCTGGCCGACAAGTCGCGCAAAATCTGCACCGGGGTTCTCCAGAAGGTGCTGATGAAGGTGGCCTTCCGCAATCCAGGCCTCAGCTTCACCAACATCCTCAAGTCCTTGCCGCCAGACGCCGATCGGGACGCACTCAAGGCCCTTGTCGCACCCATTGTGGACAAGGTGAGCGAGATCAAGAGGGTTGAGGGCGACCGCGTAGACTAGGCCGCCCATTTCTTCTTTTCCTTTGTCGCTGCTAATCACGTTATTAAAACAGTCTGTTAGAGCTGCGACAAGTTATCTTGTAATATAACTTTATTTCTGTTATCAATTGCTATGTTATTTCCTCTACTAGATTCTTTCCTTTGTATGTTTTTACCCTACGCTTCTAGGGAACTTGTCGGCGCAGGCACCCGAGCCGCGAGCGCTGAGTGCGGAACTTCAGCAGCCTGCTGGCGGCGCTGCTTCCGACAAGAAACCTTGTCGTGACTAGATGCAGCACACTTAAGTTGTTGAGCGGACTCGAAACAAAGTAAGGGCGCAACTAGCCACGAGTTGGTTCCTCCGCGCACAGGTTTTCCATACAAAGTAGGGTCGTTCGAGGAAGATAACTCAAAAAATTTAAAAATTGATTGCTCAAACTTTGGCAACTTAGCTTTTCTGTCATTTGCTTCCCGGCAAGGCAAAACTTTGCTTGAATGACGCCTGGTCCATACCACAATCTTCTCCTTCCCCCCCGGCAAACTTGTGTGCGAGGGAACCTTCTTTTGCTTTGTTGAAAAAAGAAGAAAGAAGAGAAAATAATGATATGGAGCCCTTCGGCTCGTTATTGCTTACCGGATGTAGGTGCTGCACAAAGTGTCAGATAACACATGCAAGAAAGAAACTAATGCATGAAATGGACAAGTTGTGCGGAGCACATGGGGTTTTAGTTATGCACGGGATCTGCGCCCGGCTTTGTACAAAGGATTACATGCAACAGCGGCAAGACTTGTACAAAAGGTGGTTTCCGGAACGGGTTCCGGCAACCGCGCCCTACGGGAAAAACTTACGAAGATGTTCTATGTTCCAGGAGTTGCTCACTGGAATGCCATCTTCGGTCTCAAGGCGGACAGCGTCGGGCCTTGTGACTCGTTTCACCCGATAAGGGCCTTCCCACTTCAGCGTCAACTTGTTGGAATTCTTGGCGGACTGAACGCGCCGAAGAACAAGGTCGCCTTCCTCGAAGCTTCTGGCCTTAACTTTGCGGCTATGGTAGCGGCGCAAAGCTTGCTGGTATCGAGCAGCTCGTACAGCAACCTCAAGACGATCTTCCTCAAGGAGCAGCGCGTTGTCTTGTCGCAGCTGTTCTTGCTCAAGTTCATCATAAGCGAGCACTCGAGGCGATCCGTATACGAGTTCCGTGGGGAGAACTGCCTCTGCTCCATAGACTAGAGCGAAAGGCGCCTGGCCAGTGGCTCGATTTGGCGTCGTTTTGATCGACCAAAGGACCACCGGCAGCTCCTCGATCTAGTTTCTTCCGCACTTGCGCAGCCTGTCGAAAGTTCTGGTCTTGAGCCCGCGCAGCACTTCAGCATTTGCCCTCTCTGCTTGACTGTTGCTTCTCGGATGAGCAACAGAAGCGAAGCAAACCTTGGCGCCAAGGTCTTGGACATACTGCATGAAGGTGCGGCTCGTGAATTGCGTGCCGTTGTTGGTGATGATCCTGTTAGGGATCCCGAAACGGCAAACAATTGACCTGAAGAACTTGACTGCTGACTGTGCTGTCACCTTCCTCACTGGCTGCACTTCCGGCCACTTTGTGAACTTGTTGATTGCGACGTACAAGTACTCAAAGCCCCCGACAGCTCGGGGGAAAGGGCCGAGGATATCGAGCCCCCAGACCGAAAATGGCCAGGATAAAGGGATCGTCTGGAGAGCTTGAGCTGGCTGGTGTATCTGTTTGGAGTGGAACTGGCACGCTTCACACTTGGTTACTTGTGCAGTTGCATCCTGGAGGGCTGTCGGCCAAAAGAAACCTTGCCGGCAAGTGCTCTTGCGCCAATGTGGTGGCCACATATGCCTCCATGTATCTCTGCCAACAGCTTTTGTCCATCTTCCCGGCAAATACACTTCAATTTCACAATGTTGAGTCTTCTTCTATACAGTATGCTATCGACAAACTGGTACATACTTGACTGCCGGGCTACTTTTTCCGCTTCTTCTTGCTCTTCGGGAAGTTCTCCTGTCTGAAGGAAATGGACAATCTGTTGTGCCCATGCTGGAGCTTGTGGCTCGACAACAAGGACTAAAGGCACATCTGCTGTTGCGGGAACATCCGCTTCCACGGCAAGGACTTGCGGCCCTGCCGGAGCTTGATGTTCCCCGGCAAGCTTGCCGGAGCAAAACTTGTTGGGAGCGTCTGCTTCAACGGAACAAACCATGAGGCTTGCCGGAGCAGACTGCCCCTCAGCAACCTTGGTGTTGATCTTGGGGACTTTCTTGGCAGCGGCTTCGGGGAGCTCTGCCGGAAAGTAGTCACCAGAAATCAACTTCCTCTTCTTGCTTTGTCCAGTTGATGGTGTTACGGATGGTTGAGTCAACTTGAGCACAAAGATCCCTGGTTCCATAGGTAACTTTAGTGCGGCGCACTTTGACAGGCCGTCAGCAATGTCATTCTGAGCTCTTGGGATATGCTCCATCTGTAGGCCGTCAAAGTGCTCTTCTAGCTTCCTCACTTCATCAACATATGCTTCCATTAGTGGACTCTGGTAGTTCTTGTTCATTTGGCGGACGACAAGCTGTGAGTCACCCCTGACAATGAGCTTCTTGATCCCAAGGTCTGCTGCAATTCTGAGACCGGCAAGCAATCCTTCATACTCTGCAGTATTGTTGGTTGCTTGCTCCTTGGGAAAGTGCATCTGGACTACGTACTTGAGGTGCTCTCCAGTGGGCGCGACAAGCAGCACGCCCGCACCGGCGCCTTGCAGCGAGAAAGCACCATCAAAGTACATCAGCCACTCTCTGCTTGCCTCTTTGACGGGGATGCTCGTCTCTGGAATTTCTTCATCTGGGGTTGGCGTCCATTCTGCTATGAACTCTGCCAATGCTCTGCTTTGGATAGTTGAAGTGCTCTCAAACTTGAGGCCAAAGCTTGACAGTTCCAGCGCCCACTCGACAATCCTGCTTGTTGCTTCTGGATTTTGCAGTATCCTCTTCAGCGGAAAGCGAGTGACGACTGTGATCTCATGTGCTTGGAAGTAATGGCGCAGCTTTCTCGAGGCCATGAGGAGGCCGAAAAGCAACTTCTGCACACCAGAGTACCTTGATCTAACCCCCTATAGAAGGGAACTAACAAAGTAAACTGGACGCTACACCATTCTCTTCTGTATCTTATCATGCTCCTGCGCAGATCCATCTCTGTCGGGACCGGAGCTTGTCGGCGAAGCCCCCTTCTTGTCGCTGGATGCATCTGCCGTGGTTGCTGGCTCATCATCTGCCTCCCTCTCTGCCACTAACGCAGCACTAACCACTTGATTGGTTGCCGCTATATACAGCAGCAACTTCTCTTGCGGCTTAGGTGCGACAAGTATTGGAGTGGAGGACAGGTATCTCTTCAAGTCCTGCAGCGCAGCCTCCGCCTCCGGAGTCCATTTCATTGGACCTGCCTTTTTCAAAATTTTGAAAAATGGCAGGGCGCGCTTAGCAGATCTAGAGATAAACCTGCTGAGAGCAGCCACGCAACCGGTAAGCCTTCATACATCCTTGACGCGCTTTGGTGCTTCGATCTGCTCAATGGCCTTGATCTTATCGAGATTGGCTTCAATTCCCCGCTGAGACACGAAGAACCCGAGAAGCTTGCCGGAAGGAACTCCAAACACGCACTTCTCGGGGTTAAGCTTGAGGTTGATCTTGCGCAGATTTGCAAATGTCTCGTCTAAATCTTGAATCAGGGTCGCCCTGCTCTTGCTTTTGACCACTATGTCATCCATGTAGGCTTCCACATTTCTGTGCATCTGCGTCAAAAGCGTGGTGGACTACCCTTGCGAATGTTGAACCAGCATTCTTCAAACCGAAAGGCATCCGTATGAAGCAATACGTGCCACATGGGGTGATAAATGCGGTTTTCTCTTCATCCTCTTCTGCCATGAAGATCTGATGGTATCCTGAGTATGCATCAAGAAATGAAAGCAAATCACATCCGGCTGTGGAGTTAACAATCTGGTCAATGCGCGGCAAGGGAAATGGGTCTTTGGGACAAGCTTTATTAACATCAGTGAAGTCAATACAAAGCCTCCATTTCCCGTTAGCCTTGCGCAGGACAACAGGATTGGCCAACCATGTGGGATGGAGCACTCCTCTGACAAGGCCTGCTGCTTCCAACTTCTTGATTTCTTCTGCGATGAATTCTTGGCGCTCCACTGCCTGTTTCCTGACTTTCTGCTTGATGGGCCGCGCATGAGGACAGACGGCAAGGTGGTGCTCAATTACTTTCCTGGGAACACCGGGGATATCAGACGGTTGCCACGCAAACACGTCGACATTTGCCCGCAGGAAAGCAACGAGCGCGCTTTCCTATTTGGGGTCAAGAGTGGCGCTGATAGTGAAGGTACCACCAGCGCCGTCCTCCTTGGCGGACACCTTCTTGGTCTCAGGTGGAGCTGTCATTGCCTTCTTACACTTGCCGGTGGAGCTCGATGGTGCGTCCTCGACGGTAGCGCAGCACTCCGAAGAGGTGCGCTTGCCGGAGTGGGCATCAGAACTCTTGCCGGACTTTGTCTTCTTCTTCCCCTCGGGAGCTTCAGCGGCAAGTGTCTTGTGTTCTGCTGCGGCTGCTGCTTCCCGGTAGATCTTGTCGGCACAGATAAGAGCATCCTTCTTGTCGCCAGGGACAGAGATGACACTTATCGGGCCTGGCATTTTCAGTATGTTGTACGCATAGTGAGAGGCTGCCATGAACTTGGCGAGTGCCGGACGGCCAAGTATTCCATTGTAAGGTAATGGAAAGTCAGCAACATCAAATGTGACCCTCTCAGTCCTGAAGTTCAGCTCGCTGCCAAATGTTACCGGCAACGTGATCTTTCCCTTCGGCTTGCTTCTTCCCGGGTTGATTCCTTGAAATGTACCGGTCTCTTCGAGCTCGCTGTCAGGGATCTGGAGTTTTTGGAGCACCGCGGAGGAGATCAGGTTCAAGTCGGCCCCGCCGTCAACTAGCATCTTAGTGACCTTGAGGTTGCGGATTGTTGGTGAAACCAACATCGGCAAGCACCCGACTGCAGTTATGCGATCAGGGTGGTCCTCAATATCAAAGATGATAGGCGTGCTGGACCATTTCAGAGGCTTGCGTGACTCGACGGGTGGTTCTGCTGCATTAACTTCCCGCACCCACTGCTTGAGCTGGCGGTGCGAGGTGTGCAGAGAAGCACCACCGTCAACGCACAGGACCTCTGTGGCTTTCTGGAACTCCTGCTCATCAGTCTCCTCATTGTCCATGTCTTCATCGTCGTCGTCATCTTCATCCTTGTCGCGGCCGCGAGGAGGTCTGTCTCCTTGCCGCTGCTTGGCCTTGCCGCGGCGTCCTCCTCGGCCGGGACGTTTCTTGCCGGATCCCCCAGCACCTTCCTGGGCCTTCTCCTTGTCGCGCCAAAGATGTCGGGGAAACTGACCCACAAACACCTATGGGGCCGGCGGACTGGGCCCCTTTCGGTTCAGCGGGGGGCGGAGATCGCATGAAGAGCAGATCGAGGCGAAGCACACGAGCAGTTTTACCCAGCTTCGGAGCTCTCTGGAGAGATAACACTCCTACTGCTGCTTGTCTGGTTGTATTATCTTGTGTTCTTGCTCCAGAGAGAGAGCCTAGTGTTTTTCTGGGTTCCGACTAGTCGAACTTCGCGAACCAGTCGAATCGAACCCCCCCTACATTGCGAATGGGCCTCCTTTTATACACTAAAGGGGTCACCGACAGGTGGCAACGTAGAGAAGGGTACAAATGTAAAAAGTGAGGTGGTTGGTACAGTTACTTGTACAGTGCACCCTACCTAATCCTGACGGCAGGGGACAAGGGCATTAAATGCCCGTCTGGGTCGCCCAAACAGTGCAGAAAAGGACCGTTAGGGGCGCCACCGTTCGCCGCGATGGCGATCTTGTCAGCTTCGCATGCCACTGCGCACCGCTGGCTGCACAGCCTCCCGCCACGCGCGCCTGGAAAGGCCCCCAGAGCGACACGTTGGTGGATGCGCTGGAGCGTGGGCACAGAGTGGCCGCCTGCCGCGGCAAGCGCCTTGCCGCTGTTGTTATCTTGTCGGGTCCGGAAGCTTGTCGCTCACCGGGCCTCGAGGTACCTTGGTTGGTCTTCCCGGCAAGCTCCTCTTGCCGAGGCCTTGTTGCCTTGCCAGAGCGCGTGGCGCGTCGCGGCAAGTCCCTTGGAGTGCCTTGGTTGGCCTTCCCGGCAAGCTCCTCTTGCCGGGGCCTTGTCTCCTGAGCTTAAATACTTTGTTCTTGAATGGCTCCAAGGGAACCACGGAGGATCTTGGCGTTCTCCCGGCAAGCCTTGCCGCGGGGTGCTGCAACTGCCCGTGCACAAGTTCGGGGTACTAGGGTACCCCTATTCTAGTACATCGACACATAGAGTGGGACTAATGCCCTTAAGATCATCAAGAGTATATCCAATAGCAGCACGGTGCTTCTTCAGAGTTTTTAATAATTTCTTTTCTTCATCCTCTAAAAGGTTAGCACTAATAATAATAGGATATATATCTTTCTCATCAAGATAATCATATTTAAGAGTATCAAGTAAAGGTTTAAGCTCAAACACGTATCACCCTTGGGTGGAGGAGGATCCCCTGGGATTTCAACATGCAAGTAGTGTTTCAAAATAGGTCCCTGTTTAAATAATACTTCATCTATTTCCCTTCTTTCATTCATAAGCATATCATTTTCATGGTCGAGCAAATATTGTTCTAAAGGATCATTAGGAGGCACGGAAATAGAAGCAAGACCAATAATTTCATCTTTACTAGGCAATTCTTTATCATGGGGTTGTCTATGAAATTTAGCAAAATTAAACTCATGAGACATATCTCCCAAACCAATAGTAACAACATCCTTTTTGCAATATATCCTAGCATTAACAGTATTAAAGAAGGGTCTACCAAATATAATGGGACAAAAGTTATCTTGTGGGGAACCAAGAACAAGAAACTCAGCAGGATATTTAACTTTCCCACACAAGACTTCAACATATCTAACAATCCCAATTGGTGAAATAGTGTCTCTATTGGCAAGCTTAATTGTAACATCAATTTCCTCTATCTCAGCACATGCGATTCATGCATAATTTATTTATATAAGGAATGGGGTATTGCACTTGCACTAGCACCCATATCACATAAGCCATGATAGCAATGATCTCCTATTTTAACAGAAATAACAGGCATGCCTACAACATGTCTATGTTTGTTTTTAGTGTCAGGTCTAGCAATTCTAGCAACTTCATCACAAAAGCAAATAACATGCCCATCAATATTATCTGCCAAGAGATCTTTAACCATAACAATACTAGGTTCAACTTTAATTTTCTTAGGGGGTGTAGCTGTTCTAGTATTACTCTTATGAACCACAGTTGAAACTTTAGCGTGATCCTTTATTCTAACAGGGAAAGGTGGTTTCTCAATATAAGCAGTAGGAACAACATGATCAACATTATAAGTGATAGTCTTTTCTTCAACTTTTGTAGGTGCAACTAATTTTACTTCAATGGGAGGATTATATTTAAACCACTTCTCCTTAGGGAGATCAACATGAGTAGCAAAGGATTCACAGAAAGAAGCTACTATCTCAGGGTCAAGTCCATATTTAGTGCTCAATTCACGGAAAACATCAGTATCCATAAAAGATTTAACACAGTCAAAATTAGGTATTATATCTGACTCCTTACCTTCATCGAGATCCCAATCTTCAGAGTTGCGTTTAATTCTTTCCAATAAATCCCATTTGAATTCAATAGTCTTCATCATAAAAGAGCCAGTACAAGAAGTATCGAGCATGGAGCGTTTATCGAGAGAAAGCCGAGCATAAAAATTTTGAATAATAATTTCTCTTGAGAGCTCATGATTGGGGCATGAATATAACATTGACTTAAGCCTCCCCCAAGCTTGAGCGATGATTTCTCCTTCGCAGGCCAAAAATTATATATATAATTACGATCATGATGAACAAGATGCATAGGATAAAACTTCTGATGAAATTCCAATTGCAATCGGTTGTAGTTCCATGATCCCATATCATCACATAGCCTAAACCATGTCAATGCCTTTCCCTTCAAAGATAAAGGGAAGACCTTCTTCTTGATAACATCCTCGGGCATACCTGCAAGCTTAAATAATCCACAAACTTCATCCACATAGATTAGGTGCAAATCGGGATGCAATGTTCCATCTGCTGTAAAAGGATTAGCTAGTAGTTTCTCTATCATTCCCGAAGGAATTTCAAAGTAAACATTTTCAATAGGTTCAGTACGTTGAGGAGCAACTCTTTTCTGTACTGGTCGGGGTGAAGATACCCCGAACAAGCCCCTCAAAGGATTATGTTCCACAGTAACGAGTGACAGTAAATTTCAGCACACTATATAAATTTTTCCTTACCAAATTCCACCTACCAAAGGTGCTTCACTCCCCGGCAACAGCGCCAGAAAAGAGTCTTGATGACCCACAAGTATAGGGGATCTATCATAGTCCTTTCGACAAGTAAGAGTGTCGAACCCAACGAGGAGTAGAAGGAAATGATAAGCAGTTTTCAGTAAGGTATTCTCTGCAAGCACTGAAATTATCGGTAACAGATAGTTTTGTGATAAAGTAATTTGTAACCAGTAACAAGTAATAAAAGTAAATAAATTGCAGCAAGATGGCCCAACCTTTTTGTAGCAAAGGACAAGCCTGGACAAACTCTTATATAAAGGAAAGCGCTCCCAAGGACACATGGGAATTATCGTCAAGCTAGTTTTCATCACGCTCATATGATTCGCGTTCGGTACTTTGATAATTTGATATGTAGGTGGACCGGTGCTTGGGTACTGCCCTTCCTTGGACAAGCATCCCACTTATGATTAACCCCTATTGCAAGCATCCGCAACTACAAAAGAAGTATTAAGGTAAACCTAAACATAGCATGAAACATATGGATCCAAATCAGCCCCTTACGAAGCAACGCATAAACTAGGGTTTAAGCTTCTGTCACTCTAGTAACCCATAATCTACTTATTACTTCACAATGCCTTCCTCTAGGCCCAAACAATGGTGAAGTGTCATGTAGTAGACGTTCACATAACACCACTAGAGGATAGACAACATACATCTCATCAAAATATCGAACGAATACCGAATTCACATGACTAGTTATAGCAAGACTTCTCCCATGTCCTCAGGAACAAACGTAACTACTCACAAATCATATTCATGTTCATAATCAGAGGGGTATTAATATGCATGAAGGATCTGAACATATGATCTTCCACCAAATAAACCAACTAGCATCAACTACAAGAAGTAATCAACACTACTAGCAACCCACAGGTACCAATCTGAGGTTTTGGGACAAAGATTGGATACAAGAGATGAACTAGGGTTTGAGATGAGATGGTGATGGTGAAGATGTTGATGGAGATTGACCCCCTCCCGATGATAGGATCGATGATGATGACGGTGGTGATGATTTCCCCCTCTCGGAGGGAAGTTTCCCCGGCAGAACAGCTCCGCCAGGGCCCTAGATTGGTTCCGCCAAGGTTCCACCTCATGGCGGCGGAGTTTCATCCCGTAAGCTTGCTTATGATTTTTTCCAGGGCAAAATACCTCATATAGCAGAAGATGGGCACCGGAGGCCTACCAGGGGGCCCACGAGGCAGGGGCACGCCAGGGGGGTAGAGCGCGCCCCCCACCCTCGTGGATGGTGGGTGGCCCCCCTCTGGTACTTCCTTCTCCCAATGTTTTTTATATATTCTGAAAGATGCTCTCGTGAAGTTTCAGGACTTTTGGAGTTGTGCAGGATAGGTCTCTAATATTTGCTCCTTTTCCAGCCCAGAATTCCAGTTGCCGGCATTCCCCCTCTTCATGTAAACCTTGTAAAATAAGAGAGAATAGGCATAAGTATTGTGACATAATGTATAATAAAAACCCATAATGCAATAAATATCGATATAAAAGCATGATGCAAAATGGACGTATCAGGGCACTCTTTGAAGTTCTTTGTGTTGGTTGAATAGATGAATCTGAGATTGTGTGATGCATATCGTATAATCATACCCACAGATACTTGAGGTGACATTGGAGTATCTAGGTGACATTAGGGTTTTGGTTGATTTGTGTCTTAAGGTGTTTTTCTAGTACGAACTCTAGGATAGATTGAACGGAAAGAATAGCTTCGTGTTATTTTAATACGGACTCTTGAATAGATCGATCAGAAAGAATAACTTTGAGGTGGTTTCGTACCCTACAATAATCTCTTCGTTTGTTCTCCGCTATTAGTGACTTTGGAGTGACTCTTTGTTGCATGTTGAGGGATAGTTATATGATCTAATTATGTTATTATTGTTGAGAGAACTTGCACTAGTTAAAGTATGAACTCTAGGCCTTGTTTCAACTCATTGCAATACCGTTTTCACTCACTTTTATCATTAGTTACCTTGCTGTTTTTATGTTTTCATATTACAAAAACCTATATCTACCATCCATATTGCACTTGTATCAACATCTCTTCGTTGAACTAGTGTACCTATACAATTTACCATTGTATTGGGTGTGTTGGGAACACAAGAGACTCTTTGTTATTTGGTTGCAGGGTTGTTTGAGAGAGACCATCTTCATCCTATGCCTCCCACGGATTGATAAACCTTAGGTCATCCACTTGAGGGAAATTTTCTACTGTCCTACAAACCTCTGCACTTGGAGGCCCAAAAACGTCTACCATAAGAAGGTTGTGTAGTAGACATCAAAGGTCTTACCTTTATCTTTGAAGGGAAAGGCATTGACATGGTTTAGGCTATGTGATGATATTGGATCATGGAACTACAACTGATTGAAATTGGAATTTCATCAGAAGTTGTATCCTATGCATCTGGTTCATCGTGATCGTAATTATATATAATTTTTGGCCTAGCAAAGGAGAAAGTATCGCTCAAGCTTGGGGGAGGCTTAATTAAATGTTATATTCATGCCCCAATCATGAGCTCTCAAGAGAAATTATTATTCAAAAAAATTATGCTCGGCTTTCTCTTAATAATCGCTCGATACTCGATACTTCCTGTACTAGTTCTTTTATGATGAAGACTATTGAATTTAGATGGGATTTATTGGAAATAATTAAACGCAACTCTGAAGATTGGAAACTCGACGATGGTAAGGAGTCAGGTATAACACCTAAGTTTTATTGTGTTAAATCTTTTATGGATACCGATGCTTTTCGTGAATTTAGCACTAAATATGGACTTGACTCTGAGTTACTAGCTTCTTTCTGTGAATCATTTGCTACTCATGTTGATCTCCCTAAGGAGAAGTGGTTTAAATATCATCCTCCCATTGAAGTAAAGTAGTCGAACCTATTAAAGTTGAAGAAAATACTATCACTTATAATGTTGATCCTATTTTTCCTACCGCTTATATTGAGAAACCACCTTTCCCTTTTAGAATAAAGGATCATGCTAAAGCTTCAACTGTGGTTCATAAGAGTAATGCTAGAACACCTACACCCTCTAAGAAAATTAAAGTTGAACCTAGTATTGCTATGGTTAAGGATCTCTTGGTCGATAATATTGATGGGCATGTTATTTACTTCTGTGATGAGGCTGCTAGAATTGCTAGACCCGATACTAAAAATAAACATAGACATGTTGTTGGCATGCCTGTTGTTTCTATTAAAATAGGAGATCACTGTTATCATGGCTTATGTGATATGGGTGCTAGGGTCAGTGCAATACCTTATACTTTATATAAAGAAATTATGCATGATATTGCACCTGCTGAGATAGAAGATATTGATGTTACTATTAAGCTTGCCAATAGAGATACTATTTCACCAATTGGGATTGTTAGAGATGTTGAAGTCTTGTGTGGGAAAATTAAATATCCTACTAATTTTCTTGTTGTTGCTTCCCCACAACATGACTTTTGTCCCATTATATTTGGTAGACCCTTCTTGAATATTGTTAATGCTAAGATAGACTGCGAAAATGATATTGTTACTGTTGGTTTAGGGGATATGTCTCATGATTCTAATTTTGCTAAATTACGTAGACAACCCCATGATAAAGAATTGCTTAGTAAAGATGAAAATATTGGTCTTGCTTCTATTGTCGTGCCTCCTAATGATCCTTTAGAACAATATTTACTAGACCATGAAAATGATATGTTTATGAATGAAAGAAGGGAAATAGATGAAGTATTCTTTAAATAGGGACCTATTTTGAAACACAACTTGCCTGTTGAAATTCTAGGGGATCCTCCTCCACCCAAGGGCGATCCCGTGTTTGAGCTTAAACCATTACCTGATACTCTTAAATATGCTTATCTTTATGAAAAGAAGATATATCCTGTTATTGTTACTGCTAACCTTTATAGAGCAGGAAGAAGAGAAATTATTGAAACTCTGAAGAAGCACTGTGCTGCTATTGGATATACTCTTGATGATCTTAAGGGCATTAGTCCCACTCTATGCCAGCACAAAATAAAATTGGAGAAAGACGCTAAACCGGTTGTTGATCACCAACGACGGTTAAATCCTAAGATGAAAGAAGTGGTAAGAAATGAAATACTAAAGCTTCTAGAGGCGGGTATAATTTATCTTGTTGCTGATAGTCAGTGGGTAAGTCCTGTCCATTGTGTCCCTAAGAAGGGAGGTATCACTGTTGTTCTTAATGATAAAGACGAATTGATCCCACAAAGAATTGTTACAGGTTATAGAATGGTAATTGATTTCCACAAATTAAATAAAGCTACTAGAAAGGATCATTACCCTTTACCTTTTATTGATCAAATGCTAGAAAGATTATCCAAACATACACATTTTTGCTTTCTAGACGGTTATTTTGGTTTCTCTTAAATACCTATGTCGAAAGAGGATCAGGAAAAGACCACTTTTACTTACACTTTCGGTACCTTTGCTTATAGACGTATGCCTTTTGGTTTATGTAATGCACCTGCTACCTTTCAAAGATGTATGGCTGCTATATTCTCTGACTTTTTTGAAAAGATTGTTGAGGTTTTCATGGATGATTTCTCCGTGTATGGAACTTCTTTTGATGATTGCTTAAACAACCTTGATCGAGATTTGTAGAGATGTGAAGAAACTAATCTTGTCTTGAATTGGGAGAAGTGCCACTTTATGGTTAATGGAGGTATTGTCTTGGGGCATAAAATTTCTAAAAGAGGTATTGAAGTTGATAAAGCTAAAATTGATGCTATTGAAAAGATGTCATGTCCTAAGGACATTAAAGGTATAAGAAGTTTCCTTGGTCATGCCAGTTTTTATAGGAGGTTCATTAAAGACTTCTCAAAAATTTCTAGGCCTCTGACTAATCTCTTACAAAAAGATGTTCCTTTTGTCTTTGATGATGATTGAGTAGAAACATTTTAAATACTTAAGAAAGCCTTGATTTCTGCACCTATTGTTCAGCCACCTGATTGGAATTTACCCTTTGAAATTATGTGTGATTCTAGTGATTATGATGTAGGTGCTGTTCTAGGACAAAGAGTTGATAAGAAATTAAATGTTATCCAATATGCTAGTAAAACTCTAGGCAGTGCCCAGAGAAATTATGCTACTACTGAAAAATAATTTTTAGCAGTTGTATTTGCTTGTGATAAGTTCAGACCTTATATTGTTGATTCTAAAGTAACTGTTCACACTGATCATGCTGGTATTAAATACCTTATGGAAAAGAAAGATGCTAAACCTAGACTTATTAGATGGGTTCTCTTGCTACAAGAATTTGATTTGCATATTATTGATAGGAAGGGAGCTGAGAACCCCATTGCAGACAAGTTGTCTAGGTTAGAAAATGTTCTTGATGACTCACTCCCTATTGATGATAGTATTCTGATGAACAATTAGCTATCATAAATGCTTCTCGTGCTGCTCCATGGTATGCTAATTATGCTAATTACATTGTTGCTAAATTTATACCACCTAGTTTCACATACCAGCAAAAGAAAAAGTTTTTCTATGATTTGAGACATTACTTCTGGGATGACCCACACCTTTATAAACAAGGAGTAGATGGTGTTATTAGGCGTTGTGTACCTGAGCATGAACAGGAACATATCCTACGCAAGTGTCACTCCGAGGCTTATGGAGGACACCACGCTGGAGATAGAACTGCACATAAGGTATTGCAATCCGGTTTTTATTGGCCTACTCTTTTCAAAGATGCCCGTAGGTTTGTCTTGTCTTGTGATGAATGTCAAAGAATTGGTAATATTAGTAGACGTCAAGAAATGAATATGAACTATTCACTTGTTATTGAACCATTTGATGTTTGGGGCTTTGATTATATGGGACCGTTTCCTTCCTCTAATGGGTATACACATATTTTAGTTGTTGTTGATTACGTTACTAAGTGGGTAGAAGCTATTCCAACTAGTAGTGCTGATCATAACACCTCTATTAAGATGCTTAAAGAAGTTATTTTTCCTAGGTTTGGAGTCCATAGATACTTAATGACTGATGGTGGTTCACATTTTATTCATGGTGCTTTTCATAAAATGCTTGCTAAGTATGATGTTAATCATAGAATTGCATGTCCATACCACCCACAGTCTAGTGGTTAAGTAGAACTGAGTAATAGAGAGATTAAATTAATTTTGCAAAAGACTGTTAATAGATCTAGAAAGAATTGGTCCAAGAAACTTGATGATGCATTATGGGCCTATAGAACTGCAAATAAAAATCCTATGGGTATGTCTCCGTATAAAATGGTTTATGGAAAAGCATGTCACTTACCTCTCGAACTAGAACATAAGGCATATTGGACCATTAAAGAGCTCAGTTATGATTTCAAACTTGCCGGTGAGAAGAGACTATTTGACATTAGCTCACTTGATGAGTGGAGAACCCAGGCCTATGAGAATGCCAAACTGTTTAAAGAAAAAATTAAAAGATGGCATGACAAAAGGATACAAAAGTGTGAGTTTAATGTAGGTGATTATGTTTTGTTATACAACTCTCGTTTAAGATTTTTTACAGGAAAACTCCTCTCTAAATGGGAAGGTCCTTACGTTATCGAGGAGGTCTATCGTTCCGGTGCCATAAAAATCAACAACTACGAAGGCACAAATCCAAAGGTGGTGAACGGTCAAAGAATCAAACATTATATCTCAGGTAATCCCATAAATGTTGAAACCAATGTTATTGACACCGTAACCCGGAAGAGTACATAAGGGACACTTTCCAAAACATTTTAGACACCGAAAAGGAATAGGTATGTGGTACAGTAAGTAAACCGACTCCAAAACAGTTCTAACAGTAATTTTTCTCTGTTTTGGAATACTTACAAAAATAAGAAGTAGTCCGGAAAGGACACGAGGCATCCACGAGGGTGGAGGGCGCGTCCCCCTGCCTCGTGGGCACCTCGTGTGCCCTCCGGACTCTGTTTTCTTGCATGATACTTCTCCTGGTCGGAAAAAATTCATTATATAATCTCCCGAAGGTTTTGACCACCATACCACGAAAAAATCCTCTGCTTTTGTTTCGAGTTGTTTTTCTGGCATATCTAGATCACCGTGGCATCTTCAAGCGCCCCCAAGGACAAAATTTTCGAGAAGGTCATCAACCCCTACCACACGGAGGTGCTGCAACACCCTAAAACCATTGAGATGCGTGAGGGGGTGCTGCACATCCACGATGTTGAGGGACCAAGGAGGACCGGAAGCGTGGAGACAAGTCTCAAAGCAATGGAGCAACAAGTTTTAAAGTGCCAGGGGATGGTGGAACACGGACTCAACGCCAACCACATGATGATCACGGAGTTCACCAACAACCACAAGCTAGATGCCAAGAACATTGGGGAGACCATCTTCAAGCTTCACGAGAAAATCGAGCACCTCCAAGCCCAGATCTATGACCTGCAAATCCAAAACTGTGAGTATGAATATAGATTCAAGAGGATGAGTTTGGCTGCAGATTTGAGGATCCACGAGACTCGATCATCCTTCTATGATGGTGAGCCTATGCCTTGCAAGATGGACGACAAGCCTACATCGTCAACAACTCCATCATCACCACCTCCGAAGAAAGAGACATAAATACATGGGTATGGGCACTTCCCTTGGCAACTGCCAAGCTTGGGGGAGGTGCCCGGGTATCGTATCACCATCACACTTCTATCTTTACCATTTTTCTTAGTTCAATCCTTTTGGTTATATCTTGATGTAGTAGAATAAAGTTTAGTATGATCTAGCTTTGAGTTTTTGTGTTGATCCTTATATATGTAATCGAGTCCGTGAGCTATATATAATAAAGATTAGTCTTGAGTCGAGGGCTTGGTTATATTGCTATGATCTTGAGGGAATAAAAGAAATAAAAAGAAAGAATAAAAATAAATAAAAAGATCATATTGATCTTATGGAGAGTAATGACTTTATCTTGCTATCATATTGACCTTATACAAGAGTCTTGGTGATCTTCACCTTTCCTTTTTACACTTTATCCTTTGGCAAGCACTATGTGTTGGAAAGATCCTGATATATATATATATCCAATTGGATGTGGGTTTTCATAAAGCATTATTGTTGACGTTGCCCTTGAGGTAAAAGGTTGGGAGGCAAAACTATAAGCCCCTATCTTTCTCTGTGTCCGATTAAAACTTCATACCCATAAGTATTGCGTGAGTGTTAGCAATTGTGAAAGACTAAATGGTAGTTGAGTATGTGGACTTGCTGAAAAGCTCTTATATTGACTATTTCCGATGTTATGATAAATTGCAATTGCTTCAATGACTGAGATTACAGTTTGCTAGTTTTTCAATGAAGTTTTTGATTCATACTTTACATTGTGAATAGATTGTTACTTCAGCATGTGAAATCGTATGACAATATATATATGTTGCTATTCTAAGAATGATCATGATGCCCTCATGTTCGTATTTTATTTTATCGACACCTCTATCTCTAAACATGTGGACATGTTTTTTGATATCGGCTTCCGCTTGAGGACAAGCGAGGTCTAAGCTTGGGGGAGATGATATGTCCATTTTGCATCATGCTTTCATATCAATATTTATTGCATTATGGGCTGTTATTACACATTATGTCACAATACTTACGCCCTTTCTCTCTTATTTTACAAGGTTTACATGAAGAGGGAGAATGCTGGTAGCTGGAATTCTGGGTTGGAAAAGGAGCAAATATTGGAGATCTATTCTGCACAACTCCAAAAGTCTTGAAACTCCACGAAAGTCAGTTTTGGGATATATTAAAAATATTGGGCGAAGAAAGTACCAGAGGGGGCCACCCACTGTCCACGAGGGTGGAGGGTGCGCCCCTTACCTCGTGGGCCACCTGGAAGCCCCCCGAAGCCCATCTTCTGGTATAAGGTGTCTTTTTCCATGGAAAAAATTAGAAGGAAGCTTTCGGGACGAAGCGCCGCCGTATCGAGGCGGAACCAATCTAGGGCTCCGGCGGAGCTGTTTCTGCCGGGAAAACATCCCTCTGGGAGGGGGAAATCGTCACCATCGTCATCACAATCGATCCTCTCATCGGGAGGGGGTCAATCTCCATCAACATCTTCACCAGCACCATCTCCTCTCAAACCCTAGTTCATCTCATGTATCCGATCTTTGTCTCAAAACCTCAGATTGGTACATGTGGGTTGCTTGTAGTGTTGATTACTACTTGTAGTTGATGCTAGTTGGTTTATTCGGTGGAAGATTATATGTTCAGATCCTTTATGCACATTAATACCCCTATGATTATGAACATGAATATGATTTGTGAGTAGTTACGTTTGTTCCTGAGGACATGAGAGAATTCTTGTTATAAGTGGTCATGTGAATTTGGTATTCGTTCGATATTTTGATGAGATGTATGTTGTCTTTCCTCTAGTGGTGTTATGTGAACGTCGACTACATGAAACTTCGCCATTGTTTGGGCCTAGGGGAAGGCATTCGGAAGTAATAATTAGACGATGGGTTGCTAGAGTGACAGAAGCTTAAACCCTACTTTATGTGTTGCTTCATAAGAGGCTGATTTGGATCCATATGTTTCATGCTATGGTTAGGTTTACCTTAATTCTTCTTTCATAGTTGCGGATGCTTGCGAGGGGGGTTAAACATAAATGGGATGCTTGTCCAAGGAAGGGCAGTACCCAAGCACCGGTCCACCCAGATATCAAATTATGAAAGTAACGAACGTGAATCATATGAGCATGATGAAAACTTTGTTAATGCATAAAAATGTCCAAATGAACCCTGAAAAATCACAAAAATTAACACAACACTCCTGTTGTTTTATGTTGACACGAGAAAAATATTTGAAATCAAAAAGAGGCAATGGATATCATTTCATCCCCAAATGTGGGACGTTCCCTACCGAAACCATCATGCATATACCTAAACCTGCCCCAAATGGGACAAAAATTTTACCACGACATGTTGATGCCGCTCCATGATAGCATGCCAAGTTTCATGAATTTCAGACGAGTTTTGGATTTACTAGAATCTAAAAACCAGGTATCTCAATATTTGCGGCCGAGTGCCGGTGGCAGGGTGTTTGACATTCATTCCCATTTCTTGCATGGGCCCTAAGCATGCAACCAAGGACACACATTTGAATTTTCAACCAATTTTTATGCATTAGAGCATGTGCATTTAGTTCAAATTTGAATTATGCACATGAATGCGTTGAAAACTCAGTTAATGCATAAAAATGTCCAAACGAACACCGAAAAATCCCAAAAATTAACACAACACTCATGTTGTTCTATGTCAACACTAGGAAAATATTGAAATCGAGAAGAGGCAATGGATATCACTCCGTCCAGAAAGGTGAAACGTTCCCTACCGAAATCATCATGATTGTTGTGAGAAGCTCTAGTTTTATGAGAAGTTTATACCCAAACCTGCCCTAAATGGGAAGATTTTTTTACCACTGCATGTTGGTGCTGCTCCATGATAGGATGCCAAGTTTCATGAATTTCGGACGACTTTTGGATTTACTAGAATTACAAAAGCAAGTACATCAATGTTTGCTAGAGAGCCACGGTGTCGTGGTGTAACGCCCCGAGACCGACGCTCCAGAAGACTTCCAGCTATTCCGAGTTTCGTCGTGTGATTTGTTTTATTTGTTGCATTCATCCTTGCATCATGTGCATTGCTTCATGTCATCATGCCATCATATCATTAATTTTTTTTTAAAACCTCAACTAAATAAATTGTATGGATTTTTCGATCCATTTAAATCGAGGGACTCACATGGTGACTTCTCTTTATAACATATCCTCCAATATTAGGGAGCTATATTAAATATTCCACTATTTCGGAATCACCAAAACACACTTGCAAAATAATTCCCCATGCCTTTGACCTCAAACTTGTCCAATAATTTATTTCATCATTTTCCGGAACTCCACCAAAAATCCGAACATTTTTGGACCTTCCCAAACCTCACTTCCTATTCAAATCATTTGAATTTAAATCAAATGAGTTTGAGTTTAAACTTTCGGTCATGCCCATTTCTATTTTTCTCGGAACAAACTCATTTTTGCGAGTCCGGGAAAAATATCCCCTTGCGCTTTTTCTTCCCCTAACCTCTCTTTCTTTCTTTCTTTTCTCTGTTCTGTTTTTTTTATTTTTCATTAGAGTGAAGGAGGAGCCCAGCAGCCTGGGCCTCCCAACCTCCCGCGCCGGCCCAAGGCCAAGGCCCAGCCGCCCCCACCAATCCCTCTAACCCTAGCCCAGCCCCCACGCACCCCATCTCTCCCCTCGTTCCCTGCCAGCGCCGCCTACACACGCATCGAGCAGGGAGACGAGCTCCCTGCGCCCGATCCTCTCGCGGTCGCTCCCCTCGATCCCCTCTCCTCCCTCCTTGCCCGATCTCATCCCCCTCGTCTCTTCCTCCCTCCACTCTCTGCCTCGCGTCGCCCTCCAGCGCCGCCCCGTCCGGATCCGTCGGGCCCTGCCATGGCCCCGCCTCTCCTTCACGCAGCTCTGCACGCCGCCCCGCCTCCAAGTTCGTCGCCACCGACAGCAACAGCAACTACTGCACCCTCTCGTCGCCCGCGACCTCCTCCTCCTGGCTCTGCTCGGGCCTGCGGAGGCCCATCGCCTCCCGATCCGGCGACCTGCGCCCAGGTCGGCCCTCCTTCGCCCGGATCCCGCCGGACCAGCTTCCCGTGACCTCCTCTGCCTCCGATCCGGTCGCTCACCACCGCCTTTCCACGCTGCTCTAAGACACCAGGTCGGCCGCCCGCTCGCCCGTCGTTCTGCTTCGTTGGAGCAGAGAACCAGCGCCGCCCTTCATGCCCATCGCGCCGTGCTTGTTGCATGCCAAGTCAGTCCCGTGGATTTTGTCAAGAGTTCCACTTCGACCCGTGCACGCCTTGTGGATTCGCCGAGTACATCTACCGCCTTCTTCGGAATCACCAAGAACGCCAAGTACCCCTACGAACCGTGTACGACTACCGGCGCCGAAGTCCGCGAGTACCACTACGTTTGCGATGTACATCTACACCAAGACTGGACCGACAAGTACCGCAAGAACATTTGTACCTCTACCGTCGCCGTGGATCCGACAAGTACCCCTACAACAAGTGTACCTCTACCTCGTCTTCGGAATCGCTAAGAACGTCAAGTACCCCTTCGAGATGACGAGATCGGCAAGTTCGAATGACCCCAAGTACCTCTTCGAAACGACCGAGTACTATTACCATCGGACGCTTGAACGACTACTTCCTCTACTTCCGACGACGACCGCTCCGTGAACGACTACTTCCACTACGAACGCGTTCCGCCCCGAATGCACGCTTCAAGGTATAACCCCGAGACGACGACCGCGATGAGATGCCCTTGCATGTATGAGATGCACCGTTTGCACCATGTTCGAATTGTCACTCGTTTTCCATGCCACTAACCCGTGGGAACCCGGTAGTCGGGAGCACCCCACCATCTTGCACGCATCCGCACGCCTCCTTTTGCACCGGTATCTCCGTGAGCTACCGGAACCGATATGTTGCCGTGGCATCATTTTCGGATATGTTGTCGTGGCACCATTTTTGTTTCGCCGCCGTGGCACCCTTTTTGTTCCGCCATGGTGACCAAATGCTTCATAACATGCTCATGTCAACATTTTCATAAAATTGCATAAAACTTGTATATGTCATCCGCATCATGATAACAACATTTAAAATGTTTAAACTTGTTGTTGCATTAAATTGCTAAATGCATATGGGGATTTACCGGATTTGTTGTTTTTATATCCGGCCCCATTTAAATTGTTTAGATGGTATAGTTTATATTATGCTTCCCCTCTTGCCATGCTTAACAACATTTAATATTGTTGGGTACATAAACGGGATCTAACTAAATAATTGATGTGGTGTTCCGTCAACATGCACCTCGTTGCATATTGAGCTCCACTTAACTTGTAGTATTGTTTGTTGCACTTTGCCATGCCATGCCTCATTAAACCGGACATGCATCATACTTGTTTGTGCATCATGACTTGTTTATGCTTGTGTGTTTACTATGTTGTTTGTTTCTTTCCGGGTTGCTTCTCTCGTTAGCTTCGGTTTCGTTCTGGAGTTGTGAGGATTCGTTCGTCTACGACCGATTGTCTTCTTCTTGGACTCGTTCTTCTTCCTTGCGGGATTTCAGGCAAGATGATCATACCCTCGAAATCACCACTATCTTTGCTATGCTAGTTTGCTCGCTCTTTTGCTATGCCAATGCTACGATGCCTACCATTTGCTTGTCAGCCTCCCAAATTGCCATGTCAAACCTCTAACCCACCATGTCCTAGCAAACTGTTGATTGGCTATGTTACCGCTTTGCTCAGCCCCTCTTATAGCGTTGTTAGTTGCAGGTGAAGATTGAAGTTTGTTCCTTGTTGGAACATGGAGATGTTGTTCCTTGTTGGAACATGTTTACTTGTTGGGATATCACAATATATCTTATTTAATTAATGCATCTATATACTTGCTAAAGGGTGGAAGGCTCGGCCTTATGCCTGTTGTTTTGTTCCACTCTTGCCGCCCTAGTTTCTGTCATATCGGTGTTATGTTCCTGGATTTTGCGTTCCTTACACGGTTGGGCTATAATGGGAACCCCTTGACAGTTCGCCTTAAGTAAAGCTCTTCCAGCAATGCCCAACATTGGTTTTACCATTTGCACTAACAACCTACCACCTTCCCTTGGGTTCTGCAGACTCAAGGTTCATCTTTATTCTAACCCCCCCGGGCCAGTGCTCCTCTGAGTGTTGGTCCGAACTAGAGCCCTGTGCAGCGCCCCCTCGGGGAAACTCGAGGTTTGGTTTTAGTTGTACGGATTGCTCATCTGAGTGTGCCCTGAGAAAGAGATATGTGCAGCTCCTATCGGGATTTGTCGGCACATTCGGGCGGTGTTGCTGGTTTAGTTTTACCCTGTCGAAATGTCTTGTTGTACCGGGATACCGAGTCTGATCGGAGTGTCTCGGGTGGAGGTCTATTCCTTCGTTGACCGTGAGAGCTTGTGATGGGCTAAGTTGGGACACCCCTGCAGGGTATTATCTTTCGAAAGCCGTGCCCGCGGTTATGGGCAGATGGGAATTTGTTAACGTCCGGTTGTAGAAAACCCGAAGTTGACCTTAATTAAAATACATCAACCGCGTGTGTAACCGTGATGGTCTCTTCTCGGCGGAGTCCGGGAAGTGAACACGGTGTTGGAGTTATGCTTGACGTAGGTTGCTATAGGATCACTTCTTGATCATACTTTTATCGACCGTGCTTTGCCTTCTCTTCTCGCTCTCATTTGCGTATGTTAGCCACCATATATGCTAGTCGCTTGCTGCAGCTCCACCTCATTACTCCATCCTTCCTATAAGCTTAAATAGTCTTGATCTCGCGGGTGCGAGATTGCTGAGTCCCCGTGGCTCACAGATACTTCCAAAACCAGTTTGCAGGTGCCTATGTTACCGTGCAGATGACGCAACCAAGCTCAAGGAGGAGCTCGATGAAGATCTTGCCCTTTGTGTTGTTTCGATCTAGTTGATCAGTAGTGGAGCCCAGTTGGGGTCGATCGGGGACCTTTGTCGCATTTGGGGTTCTTCTTTTATTTTGGTTCTGTAGTCGGACCTTGATTGTATCTGGATGATGTAATGCTTTATTCATGTAATTGTGTGAAGTGGCGATTGTAAGCCAATTATGTATCTCTTTCCCATATGTATTACATGGGTTGTGTGAAGGTTACCTCACTTGCGACATTGCTTTCAATGCGGTTATGCCTCTAAGTTGTGCTTCGACGCGTGGGAGATATAGCCGCATCGAGAGCGTTACAAGTTGGTAATCAGAGCCTTCCCCGACCTTAGGAGCCCCACTGCTTGATCGTTTTTAGCGGCCGAGTTGTGTCTAGAAAAAATATTTTTAGTCATTTAGGATTATATATATCGGAGAGTTAGGAATTCTTTTTACTCCCCAGTCTCTTCGTCGCTCTGGTAAGGCATCCTGACGTAGAGTTTTGACTCTTCTCTTCTCAAATTTCACTAAAAAAAATTTAGGATCACGCGGGTATCTTGGAATCGTTCCGATGGTTTTATGATGAGAACATTGTCTTGGTGCCTCCTGTCAGGGGTTTTGTGGAAGTGTCCCGGGGAGTTGAGCTCTGAGGTGTTGTCGTCATAATTTTATTGTTGCAGTTCTGGAATACCTGAGTTTAGTACGCCGACATTGAAAATCTCTTTTATGCAGTTGTTGGTGAGATAACCCCGATAACCCAGTACTGAGGTGAGTACGGGAGTATTGCCATGACTTGTATAACGGATGCTTTTCGAAGGTTGAGGTAGACGATTTCCGAAGGTTTCTTGGTTATGTGTTGAAGGATGGATACAGCTGGATGTAGGATTTGTTAGTTTTGGGTGAGATATTATGCTTCCCCTGTATCCCCAACACCTGATTGCATAACCTGAAAATTTCGGGAGTTTCATAGGTGGGAATTCAAGTAGCTCTTAGGATATCTTTCCGACGGATGTATGATATGAAATTGGGGTTCGACGTCTAGTGGTCCGCCTATTCACGGTTGGTTTTACAGTGGTCTCGTTGTGTCTTAAAGAGTCCTTGGCTATGCCGACTCGGGGACGCTTCGTATGTCATGTGCACTGCCTTGTACATGATGGTGATGTACGATCGAGCCCGTGTAGGCCCCACCATGAAAACTTCGGACGAAATCTCTATCATATGTTTGTTCTGGCTTATTTTGCAAGCCAATCCTTTGTTTTGTTTTGAGTTGTGGTATTCGAGTTGCTTCGAAGTCAAATGTTGATTCCATACCTTTTCCAAATGGTGTTCTCATATTCCTATGTGAATACTAATCCTTCTTGATCATCGAGTTTGTCATGTTAATCCTTTTCAGCCGGCGTGTTTTCTCTCCAAGTGGTTCCGATCATTTCAACATTCACAAGATCAAGTATCAGTTCTTCTCAACGTTGTTTGTGTCATCCATCTCCAAGTTGCCTTTGTTTTCCCACCCTCCCTCCCTTTGTTTTTCTCCAAGGACCCAGATTCTTATTCAAGTATCCATTTTATTGGTGGAAATCTCTCCATTCTTTTCCCGTCAATATTCTTATCCGGTGATTCTCACGTATATTCTAACGGAGCTTCAAGTTCGTCATTCCTCGTTCTTTTCTTCTCCAGTGAATTTAATTCAAGCTTTGGTATTAAGCATACTCCTTTTCTTTTTTTCCCAATGCTTTTCTTATGCCGGTGCACCTCTTAATCATCCATCTCTCGCTATTAAATTGTTCCGGAGTGCTCAAGATATCTCGAAGATTCGTGTTTCCACTCTGCATTCGTTCAAGCTCTTTCGAGATTGGTATCTCATTCAAGTCATTTAATTCAACCGGTGCAACATCTCTTTTAAATCTTTTCAACGGTGTTCTTTTGAGTGGGCCCTAACCCACAGGTCTTTTCCCAGGATCTTACCTGACTCTTCTATTTTCCCAGAGCTATCCTAAATTCTTCTCCAAGTTTGACGTAAGAATGAGTTATCATTAGTCAAATGCTTTTCTCCAAGATCTTTCAAATTCTTTTCATAGTTGGCTCAACCTCTTCGCTTTTGATTCTTCTGGTGTGCCTCAATAATTCTTGGTGGTGTTTCTCGTTGTCATTCTCATCATTTGAAGACCGAAGAAGAGTTTCTCTTTAATCTTGCTCTATTCTCTTCAAGATTCATGGTGCTAGCTTGTTGCCATCCTCTCATAATTGTTTTCGATTGTGAGAATCTTTTTCACCCATCAGGAGATATTCAAGAGTCTTCTCAGTATGTCATCCGGAGTCCATCAATTCAGGTTTATTCATTCTCAGCCGTCAGTTATCATTCTCCTATCTTGCCGGTGCATCTATCGAATATCCTCTAATCAGTTCTTGATCTCTTTGTTCTCATGTATCTAGTTTGTCTCAAGCACCTTCGTTCATTTGCTAATTCTTACCGGTGATGCACCCCTACTTCGATCATTTTCAATTCTTACGGTGGTTCTTTCAAGATCTCTCTTCCTTGTTCATCATATCAATTCATTTGTTGTTCCAATCCTACCGGTGGTTCGTTGAAGACCTTCTCAAGTTTACGCTATATCTCTTTTAATCCTTTCTACGAGAATAAGTAGTATGCCAAATCCGTTGATTGTCGTCAATTTAATTGGTGAAGGATAAGCATAACATAATTCTTATTCTTGTTCATCCAAGTGATTAATTCTTTATTCCGGAGGCCCTTAAAATTCTCGGTTTCATTTGTTTCATCTTCTCTTTTTCCCGGAGTTCCAAGCTCTAATTATCACGGAGATCCATCTAAATCATTGCAAGGATTCACCTTGTGTTTTCAATTTCTCTTTCTTTTCATTCCTTTTGTTTACCGGAGTTCTTCATGGAGGTTCTACATGATGGTTCATCAAGGATTTAATTCCCTTCTCAAAGTTTTCATCGAGATTCTTTCCTAAGGAGCTCAAGTTTTCTTCATATGGTAATCCGGAGTGCAATTCTTTCTACCATATTTTGGAGGTGGTATTATGTCATTCTTGATAATTTGAGTTCATGTTCCATGATTCACATGTTGTTAAGAATGAGTTATTTTTAAATCCATCAACCTCGTTGTTGGAGTTATCTTGTGTCATATTTCACCTAAAAGCCTTCCATTGGAATGTTGCTATTTGTGGTGCTTGCCAATGATCCAAGTTATCTCTTTATCATCTTGGTGGAAGAAGTGTTCATCTCTTCGTCGATCTAAAGCTAGCAATCGTTTCCGTTAGTGGCCGGTTGTCACCTCATAATTTTGAGATGTTTTCCATAAGCCCACTACAAGCTTATTCGTTTCGTTGTTGGTTTTTCCCAACAACCCCGTTGTAACCTTCTTGGAAGAGTGCTTTCCAAGCACAATTGTGGCAGAAGTTGCCATTTCCCCCTCCATTCTGTTATTCCAATGATATATCTTCTATTATTTCTTTCGGAGGCATTGTGACGTTGCTCTTTTCACTCACCATCTCGATTCGTGAGGATCGTGTTCTTTTCTTGCTTATCCATTTAACCGGAGTGTCGTGTTTTCATTCGAGTTCTCTAATCTTATCAAGTTTTCCCTCCTTCCTCAACTGGAGAGCTGTCTGAAATCTTTCTTACCCCTTGTTCCATTCTTTCAATAGTTCCGGATGCAGTGTGTTGTTCATTTCATCAAGTATCCTCTCATCTTGTCAAGTTCATGTTCAATTCCTTCCATGTTCAACCGGAGTACTGCCCGAATTCTTCCCCTCTCATCTTGTTTTAACCGGAGTGGTTTCGAATTCTATCTTGTCCATTAAACTCTTGATTCATGTCTTTGCAACCTTCAAGTTGTCGTAATGTTCCTTGTTCCTCTTTCTAATGAATTGTTTGCAATCTCGTTCATCTCCTTTGTATTCTTTCTTTCAATTTGTTCAACCTCTCAAGGTTCTTTGGTTTCACTCATTGGTCAAAGAAGCAACTTAGTTTTACCTCTTCTCTTCCTCTTCCATTTCTCTCCGGTGCCATCCTAGATCTCGGGACGAGATCCTCTTGTAGTGGTGGAGTGTTGTAACGCCCCGAGACCGACGCTCCAGAAGACTTCCAGCTATTCCGAGTTTCGTCGTGTGATTTGTTTTATTTGTTGCATTCATCCTTGCATCATGTGCATTGCTTCATGTCATCATGCCATCATATCATTAATTTTTTTTTAAACCTCAACTAAATAAATTGTATGGATTTTTCGATCCATTTAAATCGAGGGACTCACATGGTGACTTCTCTTTATAACATATCCTCCAATATTAGGGAGCTATATTAAATATTCCACTATTTCGGAATCACCAAAACACACTTGCAAAATAATTCCCCATGCCTTTGACCTCAAACGTTGTCCAATAATTTATTTCATCATTTTCCGGAACTCCACCAAAAATCCGAACATTTTTGGACCTTCCCAAACCTCACTTCCTATTCAAATCATTTGAATTTAAATCAAATGAGTTTGAGTTTAAACTTTCAGTCATGCCCATTTCTATTTTTCTCGGAACAAACTCATTTTTGCGAGTCCGGGAAAAATATCCCCTTGCGCTTTTTCTTCCCCTAACCTCTCTTTCTTTCTTTCTTTTCTCTGTTCTATTTTTTTATTTTTCATTAGAGTGAAGGAGGAGCCCAGCAGCCTGGGCCTCCCAACCTCCCGCGCCAGCCCAAGGCCAAGGCCCAGCCGCCCCCACCAATCCCTCTAACCCTAGCCCAGCCCCCACACACCCCATCTCTCCCCTCGTTCCCTGCCAGCGCCGCCTACACACGCATCGAGCAGAGAGACGAGCTCCCTGCGCCCGATCCTCTCGCGGTCGCTCCCCTCGATCCCCTCTCCTCCCTCCTTGCCCGATCTCATCCCCCTCGTCTCTTCCTCCCTCCACTCTCTGCCTCGCGTCGCCCTCCAGCGCCGCCCCGTCCGGATCCGTCGGGCCCTGCCATGGCCCCGCCTCTCCTTCACGCAGCTCTGCACGCCGCCCCGCCTCCAAGTTCGTCGCCACCGACAGCAACAGCAACTACTGCACCCTCTCGTCGCCCGCGACCTCCTCCTCCTGGCTCTGCTCGGGCCTGCCGAGGCCCATCGCCTCCCGATCCGGCGACCTGCGCCCAGGTCGGCCCTCCTTCGCCCGGATCCCGCCGGACCAGCTTCCCGTGACCTCCTCTGCCTCCGATCCGGTCGCTCACCACCGCCTTTCCACGCTGCTCTAAGACACCAGGTCGGCCGCCCGCTCGCCCGTCGTTCTGCTTCGTTGGAGCAGAGAACCAGCACCGCCCTTCATGCCCATCGCGCCGTGCTTGTTGCATGCCAAGTCAGTCCCGTGGATTTTGTCAAGAGTTCCACTTCGACCCGTGCACGCCTTGTGGATTCGCCGAGTACATCTACCGCCTTCTTCGGAATCACCAAGAACGCCAAGTACCCCTACGAACCGTGTACGACTACCGGCGCCGAAGTCCGCGAGTACCACTACGTTTGCGATGTACATCTACACCAAGACTGGACCGACAAGTACCGCGAGAACATTTGTACCTCTACCGTCGCCGTGGATCCGACAAGTACCCCTACAACAAGTGTACCTCTACCTCGTCTTCGGAATCGCTAAGAACGTCAAGTACCCCTTCGAGATGACGAGATCGGCAAGTTCGAATGACCCCAAGTACCTCTTCGAAACGACCGAGTACTATTACCATCGGACGCTTGAACGACTACTTCCTCTACTTCCGACGACGACCGCTCCGTGAACGACTACTTCCACTACGAACGCGTTCCGCCCCGAATGCACGCTTCAAGGTATAACCCCGAGACGACGACCGCGATGAGATGCCCTTGCATGTATGAGATGCACCGTTTGCACCGTGTTCGAATTGTCACTCGTTTTCCATGCCACTAACCCGTGGGAACCCGGTAGTCGGGAGCACCCCACCATCTTGCACGCATCCGCACGCCTCCTTTTGCACCGGTATCTCCGTGAGCTACCGGAACCGATATGTTGCCATGGCATCATTTTCGGATATGTTGCCGTGGCACCATTTTTGTTTCGCCGCCGTGGCACCCTTTTTGTTCCGCCATGGTGACCAAATGCTTCATAACATGCTCATGTCAACATTTTCATAAAATTGCATAAAACTTGTATATGTCATCCGCATCATGATAACAACATTTAAAATGTTTAAACTTGTTGTTGCATTAAATTGCTAAATGCATATGGGGATTTACCGTATTTGTTGTTTTTATATCCGGCCCCATTTAAATTGTTTAGATGGTATAGTTTATATTATGCTTCCCCTCTTGCCATGCTTAACAACATTTAATATTGTTGGGTACATAAACGGGATCTAACTAAATAATTGATGTGGTGTTCCGTCAACATGCACCTCATTGCATATTGAGCTCCACTTAACTTGTAGTATTGTTTGTTGCACTTTGCCATGCCATGCCTCATTAAACCGGACATGCATCATACTTGTTTGTGCATCATGACTTGTTTATGCTTGTGTGTTTACTATGTTGTTTGTTTCTTTCCGGGTTGCTTCTCTCGTTAGCTTCGGTTTCGTTCTGGAGTTGTGAGGATTCGTTCGTCTATGACCGATTGTCTTCTTCTTGGACTCGTTCTTCTTCCTTGCGGGATTTCAGGCAAGATGATCATACCCTCGAAATCACCACTATCTTTGCTATGCTAGTTTGCTCGCTATTTTGCTATGCCAATGCTACGATGCCTACCATTTGCTTGTCAGCCTCCCAAATTGCCATGTCAAACCTCTAACCCACCATGTCCTAGCAAACCGTTGATTGGCTATGTTACCGCTTTGCTCAGCCCCTCTTATAGCGTTGTTAGTTGCAGGTGAAGATTGAAGTTTGTTCCTTGTTGGAACATGGAGATGTTGTTCCTTGTTGGAACATGTTTACTTGTTGGGATATCACAATATATCTTATTTAATTAATGCATCTATATACTTGGTAAAGGGTGTAAGGCTCGGCCTTATGCCTGGTGTTTTGTTCCACTCTTGCCGCCCTAGTTTCCGTCATATCGGTGTTATGTTCCCGGATTTTGCGTTCCTTACACGGTTGGGCTATAATGGGAACCCCTTGACAGTTCGCCTTAAGTAAAGCTCTTCCAGCAATGCCCAACATTGGTTTTACCATTTGCACTAACAACCTACCACCTTCCCTTGGGTTCTGCAGACTCAAGGGTCATCTTTATTCTAACCCCCCCGGGCCAGTGCTCCTCTGAGTGTTGGTCCGAACTAGAGCCCTGTGCAGCGCCCCCTCGGGGAAACTCGAGGTTTGGTTTTAGTTGTACGGATTGCTCATCTGAGTGTGCCCTGAAAAAGAGATATGTGCAGCTCCTATCGGGATTTGTCGGCACATTCGGGCGGTGTTGCTGGTTTAGTTTTACCCTGTCGAAATGTCTTGTTGTACCGGGATACCGAGTCTGATCGGAGTGTCTCGGGTGGAGGTCTATTCCTTCGTTGACCGTGAGAGCTTGTGATGGGCTAAGTTGGGACACCCCTGTAGGGTATTATCTTTCGAAAGCCGTGCCCGCGGTTATGGGCAGATGGGAATTTGTTAACGTCCGGTTGTAGAAAACCCGAAGTTGACCTTAATTAAAATACATCAACCGCGTGTGTAACCGTGATGGTCTCTTCTCGGCGGAGTCCGGGAAGTGAACACGGTGTTGGAGTTATGCTTGACGTAGGTTGCTATAGGATCACTTCTTGATCATACTTTTATCGACCGTGCTTTGCCTTCTCTTCTCGCTCTCATTTGCGTATGTTAGCCACCATATATGCTAGTCGCTTGCTGCAGCTCCACCTCATTACTCCATCCTTCCTATAAGCTTAAATAGTCTTGATCTCGCGGGTGCGAGATTGCTGAGTCCCCGTGGCTCACAGATACTTCCAAAACCAGTTTGCAGGTGCCTATGTTACCGTGCAGATGACGCAACCAAGCTCAAGGAGGAGCTCGATGAAGATCTTGCCCTTTGTGTTGTTTCGATCTAGTTGATCAGTAGTGGAGCCCAGTTGGGGTCGATCGGGGACCTTTGTCGCATTTGGGGTTCTTCTTTTATTTTGGTTCCGTAGTCGGACCTTGATTGTATCTGGATGATGTAATGCTTTATTCATGTAATTGTGTGAAGTGGCGATTGTAAGCCAACTATGTATCTCTTTCCCATATGTATTACATGGGTTGTGTGAAGGTTACCTCACTTGCGACATTGCTTTCAATGCGGTTATGCCTCTAAGTCGTGCTTCGACGCGTGGGAGATATAGCCGCATCGAGGGCGTTACAAGTGGTGTGCGAAATTCATCCTCATTTCTTGCATGGGACATAAGAATAAACCCATGGACACATATATGATTTTACAACCCATGTTGGTGCACCGGAGCATGTGCGTGTAGTTTAATTTTGAATTGTGCACCTGAAATGGCTAGAAAACCAATTTAATGTATAAAATGTCCAAACAAACCTTGAATAATTCCAATTCTTTTATGACACACATATAGTTGCATGTTCACTGCAGATAAAAGGTCTAGCAATTCAAACACCATCCATTGTCGTTGTGACCCCATTTTTTAATTCAAATCATGACGAAAAATCAAGTAGATCCCACACAGTTTATTATAATCAACCATGCGAGATGCAGCACAAAATATCTTGAAGCACCGTCGGAGTATAGTACGCATACGACTTACGCGAGAAGGTGCGATGGCTACAATCCACAACCCGCTCTGAATAAGGGACCGTGTCTGATGACACTTTGCGCGCCGGTTTTTTTGCTGAAGCGGTTCCAAATTTTCGGCTTTCGCGGAAATATCTACCTTCCCGCCCCTCCCCTTACCAAAAGCCACATTTCCCCTGTTTCCGCCTTCATTTCCAAGTTGAAGCCTTCACTCCTTACTTGTAGCGCCGCCTCCTCGCCGGGGACCCTCCTTCACGCTGCTCGGCCTTGCCTATCCAGGCAGGTAATCCACACCCGACCCCCATCCTCCTCCTCCTTCCACACCCCACATGCCCCGACCACCGGCGCGACACCTTCCACCCAAATCACCGACCCCTCCACCAAATAAGCGCCACCCTAAGCCATGGTGCACGCAGTATAGCCAGGAGCTCAAGGAGCATTTGACAGTGGAGAAGCAAATCACGATCGCACATGCGGATGAGGTTGTGATGGCTGCCATTCGTGCCGACCCCCAGATCTTGGAGGAGCACCTCGCCGTCGAGGCCACCGTCGACGCCTCGCACACCGACGCCGCGACACGGTTGGCTGTTTGAAACGACAGTTCGTGGCGTTTTCTCAAGGCCACCGTCGGTGCCTTCGGTGAAGACTATGAGGTGTTTTCTCAGCGTGCACGTTCTTACCACATCTCGAGAGCCGGCAGGTTGGTGCCCGGAGCGGCTCAGGCAACTCACCACTATGACGAGGGCACCCACGATGCGAAGGCCTCTCCCTCTTCCATGTCCAAGGAGCCAATCGTCATTGATATCTCCGACAATGAGTAGTAGCTTGTCTTATTAGCTCACTATAAGGACCCATGTTCTGTTTGCTAGCTACTGCCTTTCCTTAACAAATTCTAGTGGATTGTGTTATCTACTTTTACCATGCAATCTTCTGCTCTAGATTATATGTTCTATATGTCGTGCAATGTGGTGTTCAGTTAACTGTTTGGTTCAATTCTACAAATGTGATGTTCAATTCTTCAGGGTGCAATTTTCCAAGTTTTCAAGCATGCTTGGTTTGGTTAACTGTCTGATCTTCTATGGGTGCATTCTATTATTGTATACCATGTGATAAATAAATCGAATTTGGTTTTACTAAATACATGGGAAACAAATACAATTGCTATATTTCCAAGTTGTTAGGCATGCTTGGTTTGGTTAACTCTCTGATCTTCTATTAGGAGTATGTTATATTGTGCAATGTGGTGCTCAGTTAACGTTTGGTTCATTTATTGTGGTGTTTAGTTAACTGCTTGGTTCAATTCTGCAATGCGATGTTCAATTGTTGTGGCTGCATTCTGTTATTGTATACCATGTGAGAAATAAATCAAATTTGGTTGTACTAAATACATGAGAAACAAATACAATTGCTATATTTCCAAGTTGTTAAGCATGCTTAGTTTGGTTAACTACCTGATCTTCTATTAGGAGTATGTTATATTGTGCAATGTGGTGCTCAGTTAACGTTTGGTTCATTTGTTGTGGTGTTTAGTTACCTGATTGGTTCAATTCTGCAATGCGATGTTCAATTGTTGTGGCTGCATCCTGTTATTGTATACCATGTGAGGAATAAATCAAATTTGGTTGCACTTAATACGTGAGAAACATATACAAGTGCTATATTTCCTAATTCTTAATCATGCTTGATTTGGATAAATGGGTTTTCTATGTGGCTTGAATTAATCTGGTGAATTTGCAATGTGCTTATTTATCATCAACATATTTTACTGATAGCATGCGAACCCTTACGTAACCTGATGACTAACTACCTTGTATATGTTGTGGGAAAACAATGGGACGCACTGAGGTTTACAAGATGATACTAACTATTATACCTTGCCTTTTTTATTCATTTGCCCCATTTCCAATATAGAGAAGATATTTATGCACATCCTTGTTTTCAGGCCTTTCCAAAGTAGTTCACTGATGATTACCTCTCAAACCACCTCTGTGGTCAGGAGGCGAGGAAAGTTATCATACAACGCCCACGGTTCAATATTGAAGTGTTCCTGAAGAGGTCGAAGGATGGACACAGACACTGGCCTAAAGTTGTAAAGACATTCAACATGAATGAAGGCTCAATATTTGCCTTCCACTTCAACAGTTTTCTAGATGGGATGCATCTGTCTATGTACCAGCTATGATGCCATTTCAAAAGGTTCTAGATGTTGCATGTGAAACTTGGTGTTGATGCAGTTATGTAATGGGGTAGCTGAGTGCTGGAGCTATATCATGTTGTACTCGGATGTATTTCAATTATAAAATCCTGCTTCCTTAATATGAAAAAGAAATATATTACGTGCTTAATATGAATGTCAATTAGATTAGTAAATGGATTATTAATAATAGGGCAATTAGCCTGCTAATTGGGTTTTCCTATTGCAAACGGTTATTGAGAAAACACAGTAGGCGATGACCTCAGGCAACGCACATAGTTTCTAGGAATAAACCGTGTTGGGTCAATGAACAATCACACACGATGTTCTTTTAAAAACTGTTTGCATTACGCCACCTTGCGCAAACGTTTTCCTTGGAGTGACTGTGTGGGATGTATATACGAATGGAAACGTTTAGCAGGGACTAACTATGTGGGATGTACTTACGACCGGAAACGATTTCGCCTGTATAATTGTATTTTTTAGCACTACTGCACGTATAACCATATTTGGTCGCTCGCCGGTCGCCCACGACCTCATTTTGTCGAGCGTGTGTGCCAGGAGGGCATATCCCCGACGGTTACTGGGTAGTGTGGGAAGGACCCCCCCTATCGCAGTCACTCGGTGACGGTTCCGAACGCCGTCGTGGAAAGGGGTTAAAGACCGTTTGTATAGCACCTCGTTGTGCCAGTGTCACCTTTAGATTATCTTTGATCCATTGCAAAAATATGATATGAACATACTACCTACACCAGTACAATTGATTGAAACTCAAGGCAAAGAAACTGTGAGTGAATCAAATTGGATACGGGCCTACAATCAATCAAATTGGATATGTTCTTGCAAGCTACAAAGATGTTCAGAATTACTTGCAATCTAGTTTTTGCAAGCCACAAAGATGTTCAGAATTACTAATTATCCAATTACCCTCTCTTGGGCCAGAGTGATGTCTCAATATAACGCCACATTTCTCAAACTCTCGGAGAACAAGCTTGGTATCTCTAAGCGAGAATCTGTAAGAGGGGTGTCGGGGGTTGGGTGCGACATATGCCAAAGGATGGCTTATCATGGTGGGGGCGAGTAGAACGTCGCCGGTGCCTCGAAACGGGATGAGGCGAAAACATGCACGCCGGTGAATCTTACCTAGCTTCAGGGCTCTCCGGGGAGATAATACCCCTACTGCTGCTCTACGGGGTCTCCGCTTGATCACTATGGCAAAGTGTTTACACAGTTGCTCCTTGAGTTGTTTCCTGGAGGTAGGAGAAGGCAAGCTAGCTCTCTCCTTCCTATATGATCTGGTCTAGTGCTAATGGATTCCCACCCTTTGCATGGGTGCCCTGGAGGTTTATATAGGCCTACCCCCTAGGGGTACAATGGTAATCCGGCTGGGCGCGGGCCCAGCCGTCAGTGCCTCCGGCCTCCGTCTTCTCCGCCGACTGCTGGGGCCCGCCGACTGGTGGGCCCCGCCGACTGGTTCAGTACGGAGCCGACAGGCCGCGTCCTCCGCAGGCGGGTCTTGCCAGCTGCTGATTACTGTAGCCGTGCTTCTAATGACGCGGGCTTGGTCACGGAGTCGTGGCAACAGCCCCGCCGCTTGGCGGGTGGTCACTATTGCCAGTCTCCGTCACATCTGGTTAATGGCGTGTGGGCCCCGGGGGAGGGGCTGGCCAACTCTCGGGGGCCGACTCCCAACGGGTCCGACTGGTGGCGCACTTGCCGTCTTTTGGGGTCCCGCTGGCTGGTGGGACCCGCCGCCCCAGGGTCGTACAGACAAGCCGTCGTGGGTGCAGGATTCTGTCCACTAGTGCTGATGTCAGGGCCGGCATGGCAACAGTGCCACGCCGCATGGAGATCTCCGCGGGTACGGCGTACTGTGGCCATGCCTGCCTCTGGAAAGGGGTGGGAGCAGGCTTCACTGTAGCCACTCCCCTGTCCTGTCCCTCTTGATGAGGACATGGGGGTTGTTGGCGTCACGGGCCGACTCCCCAAGGCCGGCTTCTCTGGAAGTCGCCAGTCAGGAGTCGGCTCATCCTGAAGTCGTTCCTGGGACTCGGCCGCGAGTGGCTAGTCGGTTGCCTTGCTGCAGACTTCTCAGAAGGCGGCTCTTTGTCCTGGGGTCTTGAGGGGCGCAACCTGCCCCGATGTCTTGAAAGGTTCTGGGACTCGGGTTAGCCTACCCGTGGCCCATTACACCGACAGTAGTCCCCGAAGCTGATGAGGCGTCGCGGACGATCGGCCGAGGAGCCTCAGCAGTTTCTCTTTCCGGGTGCCCGAGACATGGATTTTGCTTGACTTTTGTCGGGCCGACTAGAAGGAGTCGGACTCGCCCAACTCGGACTTGCACAATATTTCGAACGTCGCGGCAGGATCCAAGTAGCGTGCTGGCTAAGCTTCCAAGACGCCGCCCGTTCCGGGCCTGTCACGTGGCAACACGCGGCCGGGACAGTCTACCAGCCTACGCGTGTGACGGGACAGGTCCGTAGGCGGGGCCTACCATTACCGTGCCTCGGCGCTCGAGCGAATCCGCTGTGGCCCGAGTGGACGGTTGGGATTCCCGTGAAGTTACTGCGCGCAGTAACTTTTGTCGTGGAAACGTGGGGGTCATGGGGTCGTGGGCGCCGTAAATCCCACGACCGCCCCCTCGGCTTCGCAGCCCATGAGGTTATAAGTAGGGGAGGAGGGGGCGCGGTAGAGCACGCGCGCCCCTCCTCCACGCTAGTCCTTGCTCTTCTTCTTCTTCTTCTTATTCTTCTTCTTCTTCCTCACACTGCCACGCGCCCAAGCTTTGCCGAACGCCGCGGCGATCCGCTCACGATGAGTTCTTCTTCTGCCGCCGCACCTCCCTCGGTGCATTCCGGCACCTGGGATGGCTCAGAAGTCCATGACGACCACATTGAGTTCCTCCGCAAGACTCGTCGGCTCCGCGGCGAAGATTACGTGCGGGTACGCCTTGCGCCGAGGGGGGAGATCTCTCCGGCGCCGGAGGAGGGCGAGCGGGTTATCTTCCGCTCGCACTGCCTGCGCGGATTGGGGCTGTCGGCGAGCAGATTCTTCTGCTCCTTTCTGGAGTTCTACGGCCTCCAGCCGCACCACCTCACGCCCAACACGGTGGTGCTGTTGTCCGCCTTCGTGGCCCTGTGTGAAGGCTTCCTCGGAGTCCTCCCCATCCTCGAGCTCTGGGGGGAGTTCTTCTACTCCAAAATCGGCACCCAGGCTGCAGGCGTGTCGGCACAGTGCAGCGCGTTCATCGCCGTGCGGGGGTCAGGGGCCGACAACCCCTTCCCCACCATCAAGCTGATAAAGTCGGTGAAGATGTGGCAGCGATCGTACTTCTACGTGAAGAGCGTCTTCGTGAAGGGTGATTGGGTCAACCTGCCGGCTTTCGAAGCCGGCCCGCCGGCTGGGAGACTACCCAACTGGTCGTACCGGGCCAAGTCGCTGACGCTTGCGGGAGCCGGCGCCGTCATGCGACTCCGAGTGCTGACGCAATTGGAGGGCTTGACTGGTCCGGACCTGCTGGCCGCCTTCGTGGCACGCCGAGTTCTCCCGCTCCAAGGTCTCCCCCACATGATATGCCAAATGAGCGGGCATCGTGACCCGAATCGGATGTGCACCAAGGACATGCCTCACGAGGAGGTGGCCTACATGGTGAACTACCTCTCGGACAGCAAGCTCCTGGAGGACTGGCGGTTCGGCAAGGAGCCGTACTCCCGTGCCAACCCCCCACCCACAGTGAGTTGCCTTTTCTTTCTTTTTTTGAATTGTCTTCTTTCTTGCCGAGTTTGTTTTGTGCGACCTGACCAGTTGGCTTTGGTCAGAATCCCCTCCTCCATTCACCAGCCGGCACCACGGGGCCGGCCTGTGAGTTCCTTGCTGACCGGGCGGAGAGCAATGTCGACGACCCTGATCTGGGGGCGGCGGCTTTGGAAGACGACACCGAGGGAGGAGGCGGCCCGCGGCTCGGGGCCAGTCTAGAGGACTGGCCTGATGATGAGGAGGAGGTCGCCCCCCCGCCACCGGCCAGGAGCCAGCCATCCCGGTGCGGGCTCTTCTGCCGCGCCGGGTGCTCCAGGCGGCGGGAAGAAGTGCAGGGCCATGCCGACCTTGTTCGGCAGTCGGCCGAAGAAGCCCAAGAGTTCGGCTGCAGCGACCAAGCGGGACGAAGCGGCCGTGAAGGCCATCCGCTTCCGCAAGGAAGTAAAGAAGCCGCCGCTGGTCTCCGTGTGAGTATTCCGTCTTAACGCTTTATTCTTTCTTTGTGGCTTTGTCTGAGTCTTTTACTTGCTTCCCTCGCTTCAGTGCTCCCCTCACTCTTGAGAGGGTTGTCGCCGCCTCCATCATGGGGTCAGCGGAGACGTCCGCCATCACTCGGCGGATTGACCCCGCCGCCGACCTCCGGGAGGCGACGGAGCGGAACACGCAGGAGAAGCGCAATGAGGAAGAGGCCGCCCGCCTGGAGAAGGTGGAGGCCGAGAAGGTGGAGGCCTCCGCCAAGAAGAAGCTGGCGGAGGCCGAAGCCGCCGTCGCGACAAAGCGGCAAGCTGAGGAGGCCGCGCACCGCCAATCGGCGGTGTTCATCACCCCATTGAACTCTGCGCCGCCGCCTCCGGAGTTCACAGGGCAGTCTGGGGAAGCCAGCGGCGAGAACCCCATCATGGAGAGGGAAGGCGGCGACTCCTCCATGCCGGACGTGATCGTTCCGCCGCCACCTCCGCCGCTGTCTGGGAGCACGCAAGGCAAAAAGCCGGCGGACACGACGGTGTCGCCGACTGAAGATGAGGCCATGGCAAGGTTACTCCTTCAAGTCGACTCGCCAACGTGTCGCCGTCTTGAGAAGGCGACTTCGGCGTCACGCCCCCTGGAGGCTGGCACCGCCAGCTCGGCGATCCCAGATGCCGAAGCGACGAGCGTCGCGCCCATTGGGTGGGTGCGCGGAGGCGGCACGGGGCCGCTGAACCAGGCGCTTCTGGACATCCAGACAAAGCTGCAGCTGAGGACGACGCCATCCAGAACTGAACCAAGGCGTACCCGGCATCGCGGGAAGCCATCCGGGTATGCTTTCTCGTTGGTCCTTGTTTTCTTGTTCCTCTCTGTGGGGGCGCGCCAGCGCACCCACTAGGTGTAGTCCCCGAGTTTCAGGCCGCCTGCTGAGCAGGCGGCCCGGAACTTCCAATTGGTGAGTTCCGGGTACTAACTTTGTCTGAAATACTTGTCGCAGGACTACCACAACCTCCGTGTCACTGTCTTCAACCGCAGCGTTGAAGAGCTGGGCAAGCGGACCGCCGACTTGTCGGAGAGCCGGAGTGAGTCCTTTTTCTTCTTTGCGGGGGCACGCTGGCGCACCCGCGGGCTGTAGTCCCTGAGATTCGGGCCGACTGTTGAGAAATCGGGCCGGATCTCCCCGGCGACCTTCTTTATTGATGACTTAACGCCTTCTTTCTTCCTTCTCTTTAGAAGCCAACGCTGCTCTTCAACAGCAGCTGAGCGAAGCCAACTCCGCGTTTCGCACCAAGGGGGAGGAGTGCAGCAAGCTCGCCGCAGAGCGCGATCTGCTGGCCACACAATTGGCAGAGCAGAGGGAGCTGCTTACAAAGACGCAGAAGGAGGCAGAAGAGGCGGAAGCCGCCCTCCTGGCCGAGTTCACGAGCGAGCGCTCCTCCTGGACCGACAAAGAGGCAATGCTTGCCTCCGGCTTCCATGAGATTGAAGACATTGTTGATGGTGAGTTTCTTTACTTTCTTTCTTCGAGCTGCCAATTATAAGTCGTGCCGACTCCTGATTTTTGACTTGCTTCTTCATTCTTTCCGTCTTGGCAGACTTCTTCCCTGGGCACTCGGAGGGCGGAAGGCGCAGAGATCGCCGCCAACGCCCCCCGAACCCTTGACGAGCATATCCTGAGCATCGAGGCTCGCCTTCGGCCGGCTCACCGGATGCTGCGCTGGCTTCAATGTGTCGGCGCCAGGCGATTGCTGCCCTGTGGCCAGACATGCAGGCTCCGCGCACCCCCAGTCGGACTACCGCCTGGCTAGAGGTCGTGGCTGGTCGTCTTGAGGCCTGGAAAGGTTCCTCGGCCCGAGCTGGAGCGCGCCGGGCCTTGGAGTTCGTCAAGGCATGGTATCCGGGGCTGGACCTAGACCGGCTGGCCACACTCCGGTCAGAGGCCCAGCCGGAGCTGGCAGCCGCGGAAGACGCCCTCGTCAAGCGTGCCGCGGCGATCGCCGAGTACACCAACACCAGCATCTTCATCCCCGAGTGGGCTGAAGACGGCGAGGAGGTACCGCCGGAGTGGTTTGGGATGAACCCAGACTATGGCGAGGACTCGGCGGAGGTGATCGGCTCCAGCGTCGAGGAGGAAGGCGAGGCGGAGGACGAAGGCGAGACAGAAGCACCAGAAGACGGAGCGGACGGCCAGCCTCAGCTCGACCGCGCCTCCAGCAACGAGCCGCGTGCGACCGAGCCGACTACCACCGGAGGCAATCAAGCCGAGACTGCCCAGCCGGCCGCCCCAATGCCCGACGCTGCTGTCTCCTCCGACCCTCCGAATCCGTCTGCCGCTTCCTAAGCTGCCGCCTTATCTTTATTTTATCTGCTTTAGTAGTCTTTGAAGAACTTGTTAATTCACACAATTCCACCCGCGGGGTGTATTTTGAACTTCTGCTCGAAGATTCGGCCAAGGGCCTATGTTATGTAAATATTTATCCGAATTCTATCTTTTCTTGCTTATTACTCTTTTGGCTTTTTCCTTTGCCGCCTTCCCTTAGTTGTCGTCTTACCAGTCGGACAGCCGCTCTGCGGACTGCCGTTGGATCAAATGCTTGGCTACTTTGGGAAGGCAAGTACTTAGCCATTTTAGAGTTTTTGGGCAAGTTGAATAGAAGGCGGCAAGCCGACTATTCAAGAGTCGGTTTGCGAAAAAAGGCTAGAAGCCGGCTTAAGCTATGTTTTATGCTTTGAGTCCTTAGCCATTTTTCATGCGAACGCCCATTCTACCTTACTCCTGCCCACAATTCAGTCGCTATGCGAGCTGCGGCTTCTGACAGGAGATGGCTTAGGTGCCACACACTACTTGTCCGGCTGCAGGAAGCATTTCATAGTGCAAGGCGGCAAGTCCCCGGGCCGACCTGTCGAGCCCGGTGCCAAGTGGCATAACAAAGAGTAACATACTCGTAGGCATAATTTTTTATCATATAGACAAAAGAGGGCAGTCTCCGAGCTCGTCTCGGGGGGCCTGAAGTCTTGGTACTTTAATACAAAAGGTAATGTGGTACATACTGCATCAGCTGTAAAATCTTCGGAGGAGATTTGCATTCCATGGCCGCTCTGTCTCTTTGCCGGAGTCGCCCCTCTTGCGTGCTCGGGGCTTCTGAGCGTCAATCAGGTAGTAGGAGTCATTGCCCAGCACTTTGCTGATGATGAAAGGGCCTTCCCAAGGCGCCGACAGCTTATGCTGGCCGGCTGTTTGCTGGATCAGTCGGAGCACAAGGTCGCCCTCTTGGAAAGATCTCGACCTGACCTTCCTGTTGTAGTATCTGCGCAGGCTCTGCTGGTAGATGGTGGACCGGTTGAGTGCCAACAGCCGGCCCTCTTCCAGCAAGTCGACACCGTCTTGTCGTGCTTCTTCTACTTCTTCCTCGGTGTACATGGTGACTCGCGGGGAATCGAACTCTATGTCCGTTGGGATGACGGCTTCAGCACCGTAGACGAGGAAGAAACGCGTGAAGCCGGTTGACTTGTTTGGAGTCGTGCGTAGACTCCAGAGGACGGCTGGCAACTCGTCGAGCCAGAAGCCAGCCGAGCGCTCCAGAGGCTCGATCAGTCGGGGCTTGATGCCGGACAGGATGAGGCCGTTTGCCCGCTCCACCTGGCCGTTTGACTGTGGATGGGCGACGGATGCTAGGTCCAGTCGGATGCCCAGTGTCGCACAGAAATGGGCCAAGGCGCCTTTGGCAAAATTCGTGCCGTTGTCGGTGATGATGTTGTGTGGTATGTCGTGCCGAATTGTGATGTCGGAGATGAAAGTCGCGGCAGTCGAACCATTCAATTTCTTGATTGGCTTCGCTTCTATCCACTTGGTGAACTTGTCCACTGTGACAAGTAAGTGAGTTAAGCCACCTCGTGCCGTCTTGAATGGTCCCACCATGTCTAGACCCCAAACTGCGAAAGGCCAGGCAATGGGGATGGTCTTGAGTGCAGAAGCCGGCTGATGCGGCTTGGAGCGGAACTTCTGGCACCCTTTGCATTTTTGGACCAATTCCTTGGCCTCTTCTAAGGCCGTTGGCCAAAAGAAACCGTGTCGGAAAGCTTTGGCGACGAGTGCTCTTGAAGCTGCATGGTGGCCGCACTCGCCTTGATGAATGTCTTTGAGAATTGCTTGGCCTTGCTCTGGCTCTACGCAGCGCTGGTAGACACCAGTGACGCTGCGCCTGACCAGCTCTCTGTTGACTATGGTGTAGGCTGCCTCTCGGCGTTGTATTTGCCGAGCTAAAGTCTCATCAGTCGGCAGCTCTTTGCTCACCAGAAATTTGAGGATGGGCTGGGCCCATGAGGGTGCTGCTATTTCTTCGACTGCCAAAACTGCGACTTGGACGAGGGCGGCTGGGCTGGGAGGCGGCGGGTTGGAGTCAATAACCGCTTGCTGGATTAATGAAGTCCCCGGGGCGACTGGCGCGGCTCTTGGGCCGAGTTCTGGAGTCTTCGAGCCCGCCGCCGCAGTCCCCGGGCCGGGTTCTGCAGTCCCTGCGCCGGCCTCGACTGTGGCGGCTTTGGAGCCATCTGCCAAAATCCCCGTACCGTCTGCCGGGGCTCTGGAGTCGGATCCGACTTCTTCGGGAGGAGCCGGCACGAAGATGGAGTCTGATTCTGGTGAAGGCTTGACAGACAGCTTGAAGAGGCATTGAAGGGCGACGCCGGATGGTATTGCTTGGCGGGTAGAGCCGATTTGTGCCAAGGCGTCTGCTTGGTCGTTGTCGTTTCTTGGCACATGGAGGAACTCGCACCCCTCGAAATACCCACTGAGTTGCTGCACGAGGAAACGGTAACTCGCCATGTTTGCATCTTTGGCGTCCCAGTCGCCAGACGACTGCTGGATCACTAAGTCCGAGTCGCCATAACACAGGATCCGGTGAATGCCGAGTTCTTTGGCAAGTCGGAGCCCGTGAATGAGCGCCTTGTACTCAGCGACGTTGTTGGAGGCGGAAAAATGGATTTGCAGTGCGTATTTGAGCTTGTCGCCTTTAGGAGAAGTGAGGACAACACCGGCTCCCAAGCCGGTGCGCATCTTGGAGCCGTCGAAATGCATCCGCCAATGGGTGGAGTCGGACGCTGGAGGTAGGTACTGGGTCTCGGCCCAGTCGACGAGAAAGTCGGCCAGTGCTTGTGCCTTGATGGCGGTGCGGGGCTGGTAGTGGATGGTGTAGGGAGCCAGCTCTATGGCCCAGTTGGCCACTCGGCCAGAAGCATCTCGGCTTCCGATGATCTCGGCAAGTGGGGCCGTGCAGACCACAGTGATTGGATGCTCTTGAAAGTAAGGCTTCAATTTCTTGGCGGCAAAGTGCACGCCATAGCACATCTTCTGGTAGTGGGGGTAGTTCTTCTTGGAGGCCGACAGTACTTCGCTTAGGTAATATATCGGTCTCGGGACAGGTAGTGCCTTGCCTTCCTCCTTGCGTTCTACTACAGTGACCGTGCTGACTACCCGGCTGGTGGCGGCGATGTACAGGAGCATAGGTTCCTTAGGAGTCGGAGCCGGCAGAACGGGTGGAGTAGTCAGCATCTTCTTCAACTGGAGAAAAGCTTCGTCCGCCTTGTGGTTCCACTCGAAAAAAGTGGTCTTCTTCATGAGCTGGTATAAGGGGAGAGCTTTCTCGCCCAACCGATTGATGAATCGGCTGATGGACGCCAAGCAGCCGGTGAACTTTTGCACGTCCAGCAGTCGGCTGGGTACCTCCATCCTCTCAATGGCCTTGATCTTTACAGGGTTGCATTCTATGCCGCGTTCAGAGACCATGAAGCCAAGGAGTTGGCCAGCTGGTACTCCGAAGACGCACTTCTCGGGGTTGAGCTTGATCTGGAATCGGCGCAGGTTCTCAAAGGTCTCCTTGAGGTCTTCCAGCAGTGTTCCACGCTTTTCCGTCTTCACCACCACATCGTCCATGTAGACGTGGGCGTTTCTCCCAAGTTTCTTGAGGAGGCACTTCTGCATGCAATGCTAAAAGGTGGCGCCGGCATTCCTTAAGCCGAACGTCATGGTGAGATAGCAGAAGGCTCCAAACGGCGTGATGAAGGCGGTCTTCAGTCTGTCAGCCGGGTTCAGCTTGATCTGGTGATATCCTGAATATGCATCCAAAAAGCTCAACAGCTCGCATTCGGCGGTGGAGTCTATTCTTGGTAGAGCAAATGGGTCCTTGGGGCAGGCCTTGTTGAGGCTCGTGTAGTCAATACACATTCGCCACTGCTTGTTCTTCTTCAGTACCAGGACCGGGTTGGCTAGCCACTCTGGAAAGAATACTTCCATAATGAAGCCGGCTGCTAGGAGTCGGGCTATCTCTTCTCCGACAACTCTTCTCTTTTCTTCTAACAGGCGGCGCAAGGGCTGCTTGACCGGCTTTGCATCAGATCGGACATGTAACTTGTGCTCGGCAAATTTCGTCAGTACACCTGGCATGTCTTTGGGGGACCATGCGAAGATGTCCCGATTCTCACGGAGGAAATCGACGACCTCGCCTTCCTATTTGCTGTCGAGGTTTGCGCCTACAACAGCGTACCTCTCGGGTGCTCCATATCCAAGGGTATCTTCTTTGTCTCCTTGGCCGGCTTGAACGAACCCTCAGCTTCCGACTCCTTTGGGTTGGGCGACACCTCTAGCTGCTTGTCGGCCATCGCCATAACCCGGTCAAGGAGCCGCTTCTCGGCCGCGATCACCAGGGACTCGGCCAGCCGACTACTCTCAGCCGCACAGGACTTCCGGTAGTCGCCGGCTACGGTCAGAATCCCCCTGGAACTGGGCATCTTCATTTTGAGGTAGGCGTAGTGGGGGACCGCCATGAACTCGGCCAGGGCGGGTCGGCCAAGTAGTGCATGGTATGGGCTCTCGAGGTCCACCACCTCAAACCAAACTGACTCTCGACGAAAGTGATCTTTGTCTCCAAAGAGGACGTCCATTAGGATCTTGCCAATTGGTGAGCAGGAAAGCCCAGGAACAATGCCGTGGAACACAGTCTGGCTGCTCTGAAGCTGTCTTTGCTTAATTCCTAATTTCTCCATGGTGTCCTTGTACAGGATGTTGATGTTGCTGCCTCCGTCTATCAGAACTCGCGAGAAACGAGCAGCTCGTCTATCCGTGGCAAAGGTGGCATCCAAGACCAAGGCATAAGAGCCCGGACTCGGCATCACCTCTGGGTGATCAGCCCTGCTCCAGCTGATAGGCTTCTCGGACCAGTGCATGAACTCTGGCGTCTCTGATGCTACTGCATTCACCTCTTGTCGCTGCAGCAGCCTGCTGCGTCGATCATCAGCCATGCTGGTAAATATCACGTAGGCTCCGTGCTCTTCGGGGTACTTGTCTTGTACTGCGTCGACTGGCCTGACAGCCGGCTGCTGGGGCGGAGGCGGAGGCGGCTGCCCAGAAGGCGGGGGAGGTAGGAGGCCATCTCCTTTGGCGATCCTGGTGAGCCAGTGGCACTTCCGGGTGGTGTGATTCGATGGCTTCGCGCTGCTATGGAACTTGCAAGGACCATCCAGAGTCTGTTCGTATGAGAAAGCCGGCAACCAGTTGGGCTTGCCACCTTTCTGTCGCTTGGGTGGAGGCTGCACATCCGGTTGCTGGGCTTCAACTGTCGCGACCTGCCGGCAGCTAGGAGCCGGCTGCGGGGCCTTGCGCTTGTGGTCGTTCTGCTGTTGCCGCCGACTAGCGTCTCCTACCGGAGTTCTAGGAGCCTGAAGGGCCACTTTGCCAGTTGCGCTAACTTGAATCTCCGCCTTCATGGAGGAGTCGGCCGTGGCATACTTGTCTGCTATGATCAGCAGCTCATCGAGGGTTTCTGGCTCGTCGCAGAGGAGCTTGTGCTTGAGGAGGGTGCCTTCTCTGCACCCGGCGGTGAAGTACTTGATAGCCTGCACCTCGTGCACGCCCTCGCAGGAGTTCCGAAGCTCGGCCCAACGCGTGAGGTAGTCGCGGGTCGACTCGTTGGGGTCTTGCATGCATAAGGAAAGCTGACGAGGCTTGGGAGGACGCTTGTACGTGCTGGTGAAGTTGCGAACGAATGCTTCAGTGAAGTCGACCCAACTGTTGATGCTGCGGGGCTTCAGGCTGTTCAGCCATGTCCGGGTCATGCCCTGGACCATGAGCAGAACGTATTTTACGGCGATGCGCTTGTTGCCATTCGCTATGTTGACAGCCGTGGAGTAGTCAACCAGCCAGTCCTCCGGCTTCACGGAGCCGGTGTACTTGGGCGTGTCTCTTGGGAGCGTGAACCCTTTGGGAAAGGGCTCGTCTCGAATGCGGGGCCGAAACAAGGCGTACCCAACTCGTCTTCTTCTTCCAGCGCCAGGGATCGGTGAAGTCGATCGATCCGGTGGCGGGCATCGTTTTCCCCGACTCCCTCTCGGCGGCCAAGGCGGTCGCCGAGAATCGGATGATCAACAGGCGGCGGGGAGACTCGCCTTTCCTTGCGAGGAGGAGGAGGCGGACAGTCGTCCCGTTGTTCTACTGCTCTCGGGCGGCCTCTTGGTCGCGCTCTATGGTAATGTGAGTCCGACTGTGGCTGACAGTCGGATCCTTGTCTTTCCTTCCTCGGGCGCTGCTAGTCGGCGTCCGAGACGTCGCGCCTTGATCTCGGTGAAGGTCGTCGTTTTGCCGCTGCGGCGCCTCCGTGCGGCAGCCGGCCTCGTTCTGCGCGGCAGCCGCGTCGAGGAGCTGCTGGACTCGCTCCATCATCAGGCGGTACTCTTCGCCCTTGAAGTTATCCAGCTCGTTCGCCGCCGCCTGGGCGGCTCGAATGTTCTCCGCAGGCGTGGCGTACATAGGGCGACTTGCCCCGAACAGGTTGGCGATGGCTACACCGCGCTGCTGGACCGCACCGAGGCGGCTGGAACCAGTTGGGGCTGGCGAGCCACCCACAGCGCGATCCATCTCACGCTGGTAGGCTTCTGACAAGTGTCTCATGCTGGCCAGCTTCTTTGCGCCTTCGACGAGCTGAAGGCGGCGCGCCTCCAACATCTTCGCGTCAGCGTCTTCCGGAATGGGCGCAGTCAGGTCTTGTAGTACCGCGCCAAGTGGGTCATTCGCTCCTCCGCCGGGAGGCTCGTCATGACCGATGACGAGCACCTCGGTGACGGTGCTTCCGTCACTCTCCGCGCGAGGGAGAGGTTCATCGTAGACCACCACGTTGGTGGGGAACGCGTCGAGCGACGCGGTGTCGGAGTCGACCAGCATCGGGTCGGTGGAACCTACAGACTCCAAGTCCACGGCAGGCTCGCCGGCGACGTGGAGTTGGTCGAGGAGGCCCGCGAGGAGGCTCTCGGGGCCGCCCGTGCCTGCGTTGGATGCAGATTCATCGAAGAGGCGAACCTCGCCGACAAGATCGGCGAGGCAGCTGGCTGCGCAGGCGATCTCAACGCCGTGCAGCGCGTCAGCGCAAACTCCGTCCGGCGTGCCTGGCTGGCTGCGCTCGCCAGGGAGGAAAAGGGTTCCCGTCCAAAGCAGGTCTCCGGACGACGGTGCACCAGGCCCCACGGTGGGCGCCAAATGTCGGGGGTTGGGTGCGACATATGCCAAAGGATGGCTTATCATGATGGGGGCAAGTAGAACGTCGCCGGTGCCTGGAAACGGGATGAGGCGAAGACATGCACGCGGTGAATCTTACCCAGTTTCAGGGCTCTCCGGGGAGATAATACCCCTACTGCTGCTCTACGGGGTCTCCGCATGATCACTATGACAAAGTGTTTACACGGTTGCTCCTTGAGCTGTTTCCTGGAGGTAGGAGAAGGCAAGGCTAGCTCTCTCCTTCCTATATGATCTAGTCTAGTGCTAATGGATTCCTGCCCTTTGCATGGGTGCCCTGGGGGGTTTATATAGGCCTACCCCCCAGGGGTACAATGGTAATCCGGCTGGGCGCGGGCCCAGCCGTCAGTGCCTCCGGCCTCCGTCTTCTCCGCCGACTGCTGGGGCCCGCCGACTGGTTCGGTACGGAGCCGACAGGCCGCGTCCGCCGCAGGCGGGTCTTGCCGGCTGCTGATTACTGTAGCCGTGCTTCTAATGACGCGGGCTTGGTCACGAAGTCGTGGCAACAACCCCGCCGCTTGGCGGGCGGTCACTATTGCCACTCTCCGTCACATCTGGTTAATGGCGCGTGGGCCCCGGGGGAGGGGCTGGCCGACTCTCGGGGGCCGACTCTCAACGGGTCCGACTGGTGGCGCACTTGCCGTCTTCTGGGGTCCCGCTGGCTGGTGGGACCCGCCGCCCCAGGGTTGTACAGACAAGCCGTCGTGGGCGCAGGATTCGGTCCACTGGTGCTGATGTCAGGGCCGGCATGGCAACAGTGTCACGCCGCACGGAGATCTCCGGGGGTACGGCGTACTGTGGCCATGCCTGCCTCTGGAAAGGGGTGGGAGCAGGCTTCACTGTAGCCACTCCCCTGTCCTGTCCCTCTTGATGAGGACATGGGGGTTGTTGGCGTCGCGGGCCGACTCCCCAAGGCCGGCTTCTCTGAAAGTCGCCAGTCAGGAGTCGGCTCATCCTAAAGTCGTTCCTGGGACTCAGCCGCGAGTGGCTAGTCGGTTGCCTTGCCGCAGACTTCTCAGAAGGCGGCTCTTTGTCCTGGGGTCTTGAGGGGCGCAGCCTACCCCGATGTTTTAAAAGGTTCTGGGACTCGGGTTAGCCTACCCGTGGCACATTACTCCAACAAGGGACAACATTAAACATCAATAAACCAATTCATCCTAGATAAGGCACCCAACAAAAAGCTAAGTGACGGCTATTGCTTTCTCGGGCAGGGTGTACAAACTTAACAAAAATGAAAGTGCACTAGCACTATGGAGTACAATATATCTAGTTCTAGGACAAGCACAAAGGTCTAAGAATGATATGCTACTGAACGATTGATTTTGTTGTTGCTCATGGACATAGACGGGGGCAAGCACATAGCAGGGCCATGAACCTACGCAAAGCAGCAATTTTTCCAGCTCCATGGCTACATGTCCAGCGGAAATCAAGATACTACCTACTTGCAGAACTAATCTACCATGCACGTGTAGCAGGCTATAGCTTCCTCAAAAAACAAGTAAAAGAAGAGCAACATAGTTTCCTCTGTGTGATAGTACTCACCAGCGGCGAGTGGGTTGAGAGAGAAGAGCGCAATGTTATGATGAAACTAAATTGGTGTTGTAGATGTTGAAATAGTTTTTATATACTTAGTCAAACTTGAAGATGTTTGACTTAGCACAACGTTAGAACTTCAATTGATTCTTTTTGTACTGAACTTCAATTAGTTTGTAATGAAGGGATTTTACTAGATTGCTAGTCCTGGGATCAAATTAAAATTGACTAAGATCAACAATGACATCAGCTCATGAACATCTGCAACTTTGAATTTCTATTTGGTGTACGTCACCTTCCCCCAAATCAAATCAATGTCTTCGCTGTTGCAAAACCGAAAGTAAAGTGTTGGAATGAATCATCAAGGCAAGACAAAATTGGCATGGACTTGTGTGAACAGCAGAGAATCAATCTGTCACTATATAGTGTTAATGTTTTTGAAAACTTATTTTTTTATTTCTAGCTTATCCCATACAAACTGTACAATGTTGTCCGTGTCAGGAACATTTTTTATGTACAAGTAACATTTAGGAAACACACGATTAGCATTTTTTACACATATATTTTTATGTCTACCTTTATGATAAACATTGTACATTTTTCTGTATACATCAGGATTATTTATATATACACATGTAATATTTTCAAATACATGTTTAACATACTTGAAACATGTAATTTTTATTCCTACTTTTTCATGGACATAGTACATTTTCAATAAGCCAGCAACATTTTATGTACACACGTTTAACATTTGTCAAATACATCATTACATTTTTTAAGCATATATTTTTATGTCCAATTTTTCCATACACATTGTTCATTTTTTACATACATCAGGAAAAAAATGTACACACATTTAACATTTTCTAAATACATGATTTACATTTTTTTAAACTTATAATTTTTTAAGTATAATTTTTTCCATACAGTTAACATTTATTGTATGCATCGGAAATATATTTTTCTATACACATTTAACATTTTACAAATGCATGATTAATATTTTTTGACTAATATGAATATTTGGGAGTACAAAAAAGAAAAAAAGAAAAAATGGAAAAATGTGAGAAATAAATAGTAAAGAACGAGCGTTTTGAGGCCGGTAGCCTTCGTGCGCTGGGCCGGCCCATTCTGGCGCTCGCTTCAGGCGAGCCAACCATATGTTCGCTTGCGCGCCCCGAAAAGCCTGCTTTCTTTAGGGGTAAAAGCTAAGTTTTATGAACCAAAACTCACAAGGAGTGGAATACAAAATTCATCATGGGGTGCCCAATCACACAAGTGGCGCCCCTGCCGAAATCATTGATTAAGAAGTACTCGTTGCAAAGAACACTTCACTTTTCCAGGTCGTGACAAATGACGCACATGCAGCGTGCCACTTGTCGCAACCTGAGAGTTTTCCTTTTTTTCGTAAATCCGTTTATTCAAAACGTTTTATCTTTTAAACCGTGCGTCCAAATCTCGAACCGTTTTCATCATTATTTCTCGCGTCGAGATATTCAAAACTAGATCCCATGTTGATAGGTTTTGACGAACTTTTTTTCATGAAAAAACCGGACGAAAAAAACCAGGCGAAAAAACCGAACTGGGAGCACGGTTTATTTCCCTTTTCGAAAGAGGCACGCCCGTGCCTCTTGTGAAATCACACCCGTGGCTCTCGTGGAAAAAAAACCGTGACTTTCGCAAAAGGAAAAAAACACGTTTTTTCACGCAAAAAAAATTTTCCAAATTTTTTTTATCGAAAAGCTAAGGAAGATCGAGGGAAAACCAAAACATCGATTTTTTTTGAAAAAAAAAAGAAAACACGTGCGGAAAAATAAAAAAAAACAAAATTCGGAGAAACCGTCCAGAGCGCGACACATGGCGAATGGCTGAGAACGCGCCAAGTGACGCTGATCGTTGCGAGACTCCGAAGGAGGGCTCCTTAACTAGTTGCTCCCCGCCCCCGCTACCTAACAACGAGGACGTCACTGGGCTGCGGCAGCAGCTCTGGCTCGTCTTTGGCACCCACTCTCATGACCCAACCCATTATCATGTTTAGCTCCCTCGGTCACTGTGTTCGCTTGCTCGATTGGCTTTCTTTTCTTCTGATTTAAATTGGTTGTTCCTTTCGTTCTTTCTTGTGATTTTCATTGGATTTTTTTCTTTATTTTTCTACGTGTTTCGCTTACATTTCTCATCAGCATTTTTTCATTACTTCCACTATTTTGCTTTCTGTTTTGCACTGCTTTGTATTCGTTTTACCTTATCTTTACTTATATTTGTCTTTTGTTTCTTTCTGGGTTTTCTTCTGTTTGTCCTTTATTTTCAACTCGTCTCTACTTGTTTCCTACATATTGTACATTTTTTGTATATGATGGGAATATTTTTGTTCACGTTTAACATTTTCCGAATAATTTATTGACATCTTTTAAAATATATAATTTGGCGTCTAAATCTTTGAATACATGTTCTGCATTTTTTGTATACATCAGAACCATTTTTATACCTGTTCAAAGATTTTTAAATATATGAATAACATTTTTTTCTAAATATATGTTTGGATGTCTACTTTAGTTTTTTTATACATGTTATACATTTTTCTCTATACATCATGATTTTTTGATACATGTTCCTTTTTCTACAATAATTCCTATATTTTTTGACCATTAATTCCTCTGTTTCTAAATATAAATCTTTTAAGATATTTTTGTAGAGACTACATACGGATGTATACAGACATATTTTAGAGTGTAGATTCACTCGTTTTACTCCGTATGTAGTCCATATTAGAATATCTAAAAAGACTTATATTTAGTAACAAAGGGAGTATGGTTAACATTTTTAAATATATATGGGTTTGAAATTTACTTTCCATACATGTGTTCATCTTTCATATTCATCAGGAACATTTTCTATTTATGTTTATTTTTTTTTAAAATACAGTATTCACATTTATTAAATGTCAGGTGCATTTTTTGAAATGCGTGCACATGTTTTTGTCACATTTTTTTGCATGCTATCAATATTTCTTTAAATTCTACGAATAAAAAATTTACACCGCGTTATCATTCTCAAATGCATGGTTTTTTTTAGTCAAATTTATGTTTTTGAAAGACATGTATTTAGAATATTTTTCACAAACATAAACAAAAACAGAGGGAATAAAGAACTAACCTCGGAGGAACTTTCACCGGCCATTAATGGTGAATCCTAACGCGAGTGTACGCTCGATTCTGCACTAAGCGGCGCCTAGCCGCATGAGAGCCCTTCTTCAATGCCTTATGCGCCGTTAGCGCGAACTGGCGCTCACGCTGCTCCCCTCTTGGCTCGGCCAACCAGCAGACGAGTGCTGCTCATGATGCGTGGTTTTTTCGCTTCTCTGGTCACTGGTTCACAATTGTTCGATCGTGGTAGACCGGTCCAATGTTGACCGGTTGGCCATTAATTTTTTGAGATTTGCTAAAAAAGGAATTTAACAAAATTGTTCACAAAAAGTTCGGAAAAATCACGGGTTCAAAAAAAGTTCACGGATTTCAAAAAGATCACGAATTTTGAAAAAAAATCACGAAACCGAAAAAAGTTCAGAAAATTCATGAAATTTGAAAAAATCTCATACATTTGACAAAAAGTTCACGAATTTTAAAAAATCAACTTTTTGAAAAAGTGCTTGAAATTAAAAAAAAATATGCATTTGAAAATGTTCATGATTTTATAAAAGTTCTTGAGTTTGAAGAAGAACTTTCATGAAATTGAAAACAGTTTATGTACTTAAAAAATTGAAAATAAAATGGAAAATGAAATTTAAAAGAAAAGCAAAACATTTTAAAACCGTCCAGAAAATAAATAAATAAACTGGTCAAAAGTTTCTAGAAGCTCCCCAAAACTAGCCGGAAACCGGAAAAAAGAGCAGCCCGCGCCACACGGGTTGAACGGGAAAGTGCGCGTGGTGATACATTTGTGAAAGAAAAAGAGTGAATGGGCCAAGCCCGAGGGGGAGAGGGTGTGCGCCGACACTTTTAACCGGTGCAACGGGCGCCAAATAAGATTGGGGGTTTGTTAATGGGACTGAGGGAGTATAATTGAGTAGACTATTGGGTCTGAATTTCCTTATAATCTTAGTATTATTTTACTTTAGGGCTTAGTATCCATTCTGCCATCAAACCATTCATTGAACATGTACCATGAAATCATGTTTTACTACCTCATTGGAATAGGAGTATTTGATAAACTGAAAGACAACCCAAAAACTGTTTGTCGGGAGAGTCAAACTCAAGTCTCTGGTATCTTCGGCCCCTACGGGCCGAAATTGGCAGCGGCAACACCAAGGCTGCCCTCAGTTGCTTGGTGGCAAGAACTAGCGCTGCTACTAGCGCCAACCTCACGAATCCCTCTGCTCCACAGCCTCTTAATCGACCTCATCCTCGCCAAACCCTGTGACTTCCCGGCATCACCATCACGCGGCACCAACGGAGATTCCGTGGCCTCCGGGACCTCGATGGCAATCGCCGCCGTTGCTCCAGCGGACGAGCTCGGGCCGCCGACTGTTCTTCCAGTCGTGACCGCGTCCGGGGATCCCCAGAACAGCACGTTGGTGGGCAGGTTTGTAGCATAATTCGCCGGTTCAGGGCGCACCGGAGGTAGAGCCAGCGGCAAGGCGTCCGGCTTGTCGACATCGATGCGGCAGAGCGGACAGGTGGGGTGGGAATGCAGCCACAGGTCGACGCACTCGGCGTGGAAGCCGTGTCCGCACTTGGGCAAGAACCTGGCCGCCTCGCCCTCGGAAAGCTCGGCGAGGCACACGGCGCACTCCAGCGCATCCTCGAAGTCCTTCGCACGGTACAGCGTCACCGGCAGCGCCCGCAGCACCACCAGATCAACACCTTTTGCGACGCCGGAAGCCGAAGCTGCGCCAACGCCGAGGCGCGGACCGCTCCTCGCCGTCCCGGCCCCTCCCCGAACGCCGTGGCGACTGGCAATGAGGTAGTGGTAAAGAACGAAGACGAGGGCGAGGCCGAGGAAGAGGAGGGCGACAGCAGAGAAGACGACGTCGCCGTCGACTACCGTGGTGGGAGTCCGTGCACTGGGCAGAGCGCTGCCCGCGTCGTCCCCGGGCAACGATGACATGTTGAAGCGCGCCTCCGCACTTCGTCGTGAGCAGTGAACTTCGTATATCTACCGAGTGGCCCGCTATGATTTATGAGCTTGGTCTCTCGATACTTTGCTGCTTTGTTGGAGAGGGTTTGGTGGTGGTACATGGACCGACCTGGTGGAGTTGGTGTGTTGGCGTGGGTGAGGATTAGTGCTTTGAGTTGAGCTGATGACATATAGGCGGACAATATACCAAAAATACAAAGGTGAACATGGGTGTGTGTGCACCCACGTGAATAGTAAATTCATAAAAAATACTAGAAAAACTAAAAAAAATCTGAAATTTTTGCGGTATGAACCTTAGTCGATCATTCTATTCACGTGTGAAGTATCATCATGTATTGACATCCATGGTATTCTTAGTGAAAAAAATACAAATGCAGTCATACTATTCATTAAACAGTGTTTTTTAATATAGATTCGATTAGCTTTGATTTTGTCATTTTTTCCCAGATTACCACGGATGTGATTTCTTCGTGAAACCTCATATGCGAGTACACCGGTTGACTATGTATATTAAAAAAATATATTCTGAAATTTTTTATTTTCTCTATCATTTTTTTGGAATTTACTATTCATAAAGGGAGCGCGCGCACCCATGTTCACCAAATCCGCGTCCACAATATACCAATTAAACTATCAAAAATACTAAATTTACCCGAATGAAATTACATTTAACAGCGGAAAAGGGTTCCTACCGGGCGACCGGCTAGGAATTGGGCCGGTCGCTCGAGCGTCGCACGATTGTTTTGCGATTTGCCGCCCCGGATTGTGCCACGTTATCCAAAGACAATGTCCACCACCGCGCTTTACCCCCTTCGGATTCCCTTATGGCCGTAGGCGGGGGTGTGCTCATCACCATGACCGCGCGCCCACCATCCTCGATGTTGTTCTCAAATCCAATACTTAATTCAACATAACGAAACCTTAAAGAGCAAGACTTAATTCATCACAAGGAAGTAAAGGGGGAAGAACACCATAAGATCAACTATAGTAACAAAGCTCGTGGTACATCAAGATCGTGCCAAATCAAGAACACGAGAGAGATCAAACACATAGCTATTGATACATATTCTCAGCCCCAAGGGTGAACCTCCTCATCATGATGGCCGCCGGGATGATGAAGATGACCTCCGGTGATGGTTCCCCCCTTTGGCAGGGTGTCGGAACGGGCTTTCGATTGGTTTTCGTAGCTAAAGAGGCTTGTGGCGGCGGAACTTCCGATTTAGGGTTCTTTTCGGAGGTTTCCATATTTATAAGGATTTTTAGCATTCGTCTCACGTCAAGGAGGAGCCCGAGGGGCCCACAAGCCCTAAGCTAGCGCCCTGGGGGGTAGGGCGCGGCTAGCAGGCTTGTGGCCTCCTCGATTACTTCATGGCCCAGCTCCGATGCTTCGGGGGTCCATAAAAAATCACCGTAAAATTTCAGCTCATTTCGAGAACTTTTATTTCTGCACAAAAAACGACACCACGGTAGTTCTGCTGAAAACAGCGTCAGTCCGGATTAGTTCTAATAAAATTATACCAAAACCATATAAAATTGTTGCAAATATGGCATGAATATTTCATAAATTATAAATACGTTGGAGACGTATCAACTGGGTTGGCTGCCCAGACACACGTCGCTCCACCAGCGGAGACATCGTCTTCCACGGCGACTCCCTCGTCTCCTGATCGTCCAAGTGCCAAGCGACGGTGTCCCGATCAAGTGTTGAAGCTGAATATCGTGTCGTCGCCAACGCCGTGGTGGAGAGCTGCTGGCTTTGTCAACTACCCGTTGAACTTGCACTGCCACTGCCACTGTCACAGGCGAGCGTGGTGTTCTGCAACAACATCTCGTCGGTCTACATGGCTACGAACTCTGTTCATCATCGACGGACAAAACACATCGAGCTCGACATTCATTTCGTCCGCGAAAAGGTTGCTCTCGGCGAACTCCGCGTACTTTATGTCCCTACTACACAACAGTTCACCGACGTGCTCACCAAAGGGCTCCCTACGCCGATGTTCGAGGAATTCCGGTCTAGATTATGCATCCGTCCGCCGGACACTCAAACTGCGGCAGGGTGTTAGTAGTTAGTTAGCCAGCGCTCCCTTATCTCTTTCTTGCGCACATACCGCAGGCATGATCTCCACAATCTCATACACGTCGCCACGCCCGGCGCTTCGCGCCATGTGTTGTAACTCTTCTATTTATTCGTTGATTGAATTCATCAGCAGCACCTAAGAGCATCTACATTTAGACCCCTTAAAGCAACTCCAATGGAGCGACCCATTTCATCCGCGGCCGTCCGTTTGGATCGGCGCGGACAGAAAAGGCGGCCCAACGCGCCGACCCAAACGGACGCGTGTCCGTTTTTCGTCCGCGGGCGACCCATTCCCGGCCCATTTTTTAGCCTGATTTGCGTCGGCGCGGACACGCGACGGACGCGCGCTTACTCGCCTACTCCTGTCCCCGGGCCCGCTCGTCTGTGGCACATTGGCCTTCCCTCCCCCCAGCCAACAAGCAACCCTCGCCCCCGCCTCCTCCGTCACCGACGCCGCCGCCCATTTTGCCGGTGACTCTTCCAGCTGCCGTCGCCTCCACATCCGCCCAGCAACGCCGCCCCTGCCCCGAGTCGCCCGCCGCCGCCGGTGAGCAAGCTGGTTCCCCGCCGCTGTTTCCCCCACGCCCAGCCGCCCCGCGACCAAAAAGACGCCTCGCCGCCCCAGCCACAGACGATCGACACGCTCGTCGGACGCCGTCACCCTTGTCGGACGCCGGCCGGGCAGCTAGTTGGTCTGTGGGCGCCGCGTCTCCCCTCGCCGGCCGTCTCCTTCTTCGACGCCCGCAACCTGTTCGACAGTTTGCCAAGGTATGAAAATGGACTCCGCCGACGAGTTCTTTTTCCACAATTTTCTTTGTGACTCCGTATGAGTAGGCATGTTTTCAACCGTATTAGAGAGGGAGTGGTCGGCTATGATGACTACTTCGAGTGCAAAGAGGATGCCGTCGGCAAGATTGGTTTCTCCTCTTATCAGAAATGCACTGCCACCATCCGAATGCTTGCATACGGAGTGCCCGGTGATCTCACTGACGAGTACATCCGTATGAGCGAGTCTACATGCCTAGAGTCCCTGTATAAGTTTTGCAAGGCTGTGATTGTTGTGTTTGGCCCTGAGTACTTGAGAGAGCCGACAGCTGAAGATACAGCCCATTTGTTGGCGATGAATGCTAGCAGAGGCTTCCCGGGGATGCTTGGCAGCATAGACTGCATGCACTGGGAGTGGAAGAACTGCCCTTCTGCTTGGCAAGGGCGGTATAAGAGACATGCCAGGGCTTGCACTGTCATATCACACAATAATATCAACGTGCTTCAGCGCTCACTGGTGTTTGCTAGGCTTGCCGAAGGCAACGGCCTACCGATGAACTTTACTGTCAATGGCCACACCTACGACAAAGGGTATTATCTGGGTGACGGTATCTATCCTCAGTGGACCACTATTGTCAAGACATTACCCAACCCTGTCGGAGAGAAAAGGAAAAGATTTGCCCAAGAGCAAGAGAGTGCTAGAAAGGATGTCGAGCGTGCCTTTGGTGCTTTGCAATCTCGATGGGGCATCGTTCGGTATCCTGCTAATACTTGGAGCACGCAGAAACTATGGGAGGTGATGACTACTTGTGTGATCATGCACAACATGATCATAGAAGACGAGCGCCCGGAACGTCTATACGATCAAGGCTTTCAGTTTCAGGGTGAGAATATTGTGCCTGAGAATGGAGTAGCGGCAACATTTAAGCAGTTCACTCAGTTTCATGAAGACATACGTGATTGGGAAATTCACGTGCAACTGCAAAATGATTTGGTTGAGTATATGTGGACTCATGTTGGCAACCAATAGATGTATCTTTTTTATTCGTTTTGCAAAACTATGTGAAACATTTTTATTTATATTTGGCCTGTAAACTATACTATTTATTTGAGCGGACTATTTTGTTTGTTCAATTTTCGTTTCACTATATGTGAGAATGCAATTCAAAATTGGGCAGCCAGCCGGCCACGCCTGCACATATGGGTCGGTGCGTTGGGCGCGCTGCCGATCCATATGAAAAACAGGGCGGACGCCGGGCGGGCAGGCGACCCAAACGAACAAAAAGCAGACGAAATCGCCATACGTTTGGGTCGGCCCGTTGGAGTTGCTCTTACTCTCTTCATAAACGCCCGAAATGTCGGCCCGGTCAAAAAACAGTGACCTAACCGGCGTCCCTATACGTTCGGACTGATGGGCACTCTCAAATTCGTCTCAAATCTGAGAATGGTACGAGGGTGACCGGTCACGCCCGGACGTGCTTGCTCTGATGTGGCGTAGAGGAGCGAACCCCACCTGCATCCTCACATTCACGTTTATGTGTTGCGCATGCCCATTCCGTGAACCCGAGCTGCCGCGCGGGTGTCGGAGCAGGCTCGCGTCGGGGAGGAAAGCCGCTCGAGTTAGGCGCGCTGATGCCGGAGCACGTCCGCGCCGGTGCCAGAGCTCGCCCACGCCGCGCCGCGCTAGAGGTGGAGCTCCCACCGCCAGCCGGGGTCGTAGCTCACGCGCGCCTTGCCATGGTGGAGGCGGAACTCCCGCCGCGAGCCGGGGCCGGAGCACGCCTGCGATGGTGCCGAAGCTCGCCCGCCGCGCCGCGCTGAAGACGGAGCTCCTGCTGCAAGCCGGATCCAGGGCCGTAGCTCGTCCGCGCCGCGCTGAAGGCGAAGCTCCCCCCACGAGTTGGGGCCCCTGTGCCGCCAACGTGCGTGCACGCGCGCGTGCTATGCCGCAGTGCAGCCGCCGGGCACGCGGACGCGCATGCTGCCGCAGCAGGCGTCGCGAGCTGCCGCCACGTGTCATGTCGCGGTGCAGCCGCCGGGTGCGCGGGGCGCGCTGCCGCCGCAGGCGTCGCGAGCTGCCGTCGTGTGCTGGCGGGCGTGCGTGGTGGCCACCACCGGGCGCGTGGGCTGCGGATGCTGCCACAGCAGCCATCGCCGTGTGCTGGCCTCGTACGCACGCACGAGGTGCTGGCTAGCTTGCTCTGGCATGGGTGGACATCCACGAGGCCGCCGGTGCGCGTGCGTGCATGCAGCTGGCTACCGAGCTCCGAAGTGAGTCTGTGCTGGCCTCCGGCTCATCTGCAATCGGCCTACACGTACAGCAACGCGCTGCCGGTGTGTGTGCACACAATGTGTTTGATGAAATGTTGCATGTAGGGAGAGAAACTAAGAGTTGAAAGTGAGGGAAGCGGTTGTTTTAGAGAGAGAAAATGAGGACAAGGTGTTGTGGCAGCGGTGGTGTGGCCTCGCATCGACTGTTTGGCCAAATCCGATAGTAGGGGTGAGAGGTGTGCGATGGTTTGGATGAAAATCCTGCTTAACTTCGGTTGGAGCTGGCGACGACGACGTCTGTGGGTGTCATTCCCCTCCTTGGAGGCGTCGCTGAAGTGTGTCAGCATCTCCTCTTGATCGGGTTGTGGTCTCCGGGCGAAAGCCTTGGTCCGTAGTAGGATCACCGATGGCGGCGTCTTGACGTCGTTACTCTGTTGAGAGCATCGTGGACGGAGACTTGGCTTGGCGGTTCTATGATGTGGTTCTCCGGTGCTCGCTGCTGGTCCGAGTGATCTTCATGGGCGCTATGTATGCTGCTGCCGGTGCCCCAAGACGATGGCTTTGTTTAGGTCCGACCGAGTCCCGCTACCTACTTGCCGTCTCCTCTAAGGCATTTAAGGGTGGGTAGCGCGTTGGTAGAGAGAGCCCGACTGAAGTTGTTGCTCTTAGCGGAGTTCGGCATTTGTTGTGACGCGGCTAGAGGATTGGTTTAGGGCAGGCCCTTTGCGTTGTGTTTGTAATTGTTGTGGTGGCTAATCTGTTGATTAGCTTGGATGTGGAGACTTGCTACACTTGCTGTTCGCAGCAAGTCATAGTGTCTTGTAATTCAACTTCTGCCTTCTATAAAAATATGATACGCCTAGGCGTACTCTCGAAAAAAATGAGGACAAAAGCGGACACGTCCGGACCGAATTTGAGTATCTCCAGCCGCGCCCCCAACAGGTCCTCAGGTGATTTTTTAGCGTCGGCGCCTAAAAATCAGCCCAGTCATGTTTCTAGGAGTCTGTTTTTCGCTGGTTTGGACCGAAACTGGTGTCGACAGACTCAGGCCGAACCCGGCGTGCTGGGGCGCCCGAGGGCGCCGGGGCAATCGGTTTTGGCGTGAAAGAACGACGGGCCCGCCGAGTCAGCGGCCCCCGTGCCTCGTCGTCCTCATCGCCTCGGTTTCCCTTAGGGAATCAATGCCAAGGCTGCTGTCGGTCAGCCTCCCATTGATTCCTCATGGGCGACGCGGCGACGCCCCACCTCCCGGCACGCGTACACACGGCGCCCACACACCTCGGCGCTATATAAACAACGCCTCTCTTACAGGCCCCTCTCCCCGTGCGCCGACGCCGCCAACGTTCCTCCCCTCCCTTCCCGTGTCCAGCCACGATGATGGGCGAGAGGTTCCCTAACGATGGGGCGGCAGCCAATGGCTTCGCCTGCCGCTCGTTGCACGAGTGGGAAGCCTACCTGCTGTTTGAGGCCAACGTCCCGACACCTCCCGACACGCGCGCGCCGAGGCGGTGGAAGCTCAGCGCCGATGGCGTCCCCATTCCCCCGCTGCCAGACATCACCACGCACGCCGACTACTTCGTTGACGAGGTCGACCGCGTGCGGGCTTCGCTGACGAAGGAGCAGCGGGCCCTCCCGCAGTACGCCGCCGGCAACCATGAGGCGTGGGCGGCGTATTTCCAGCGCCGGCAGGTGGCGCGACTGGCCTCCACCAACGGGGCGCCGGTGATGCGGGGGACGAAGAACAGCGAGGGCCGCCCCCGACCGCACTCTCCACGCCGTCCTCCAGCACCTCGAGGGCGACAACGACCCGTCGATGACGTACCCTGCCGCCCGGTCCCCCGCCAGAGCGGCGACCAATGGATGCCGAGGAGGGCCGACTCCTCTTCTTCCTCCTCCCGCTCCTCCTCCTACTCCTCTGAGGTGTCGGCGTTGTTCGGCGTCAAGGCCGAGCCCGCGGAGATCGCGGAGACGCCGCTCGGCCGGTGCACCCGCAACGCTGGCGTCGTCATTAACGAGGGCAGGCGCGCGTCCTCCTCGGCTCCTCCCTGCTTCGTCAAGCCGAAGACGGAGCCGAGGCTCGTCACCGTGAAGACAGAGCCAGGGCCCGCCGGCGTGAAGACAGAGTCCGGGCTCGTCGGCATGAAGGCGGAGCCAGGGCTGGACGACGCGGCAGCCTTGAAGTGGGCGCGCGAAGACTGGGCGCGGATGGAGCTGGAGTGCCAGCGCCTCGCCCTAGAGCAGTTCGCCGCTCGGCGCCGTGGCCGCGACGAGGGAGGCGTCGTCGTCCTCGACGACGACAGCGACGACGACGCGGCCCCAGGCAGGGGTCCAGCAGGTGCGACCGCGTGAAGGAGGAGAAGGACGACGAGGACAACGGCGGCGGCGGCGACTTCGCCTCTCTCAGCACGTTGTTCGACTTGTAGTCGTGTTTATTTTTTAAAATATTTTATCTATGTAAAAACCTATTTCAGTTCGCCGAAGTAATGTATTGTTCCGCCGAATTCCGTTCATCGAATTTTAGTCAAATAAATGTTTAAAAAAATTAAAACAGACGCCTGGAGCCAACCCTGGGGACGTCGGCTGGGAACCCGATCGCCCCCACACCGATTTTACTTTCGGTTCATCTTCGGGCGACGATTTTTCAAGCCACCTGGGGAGCCAACGACTGGGGATGCTTTTAGGTACATGCGGCTGTAGATGGTGTAAGGTGCGTAGCCTCTTCTTCCTACTCCATTCTACAGTTCGGTCGCGTGCCCACAGACGATCTCATCAGACTTGACTAATATCCATGGACCACGGTGGGCGATCTGTCACCTCAGCTGCGCCCCATCATCGACTACCCCATCGTACGTTGTAGCGTAGTGCCCACTTGGCGACCCACTGTCAGCGAAATTAAACCAGTCGTCAGCCCAACACACCGACCGACTAGCGGGCCATCGAGGCACTGTCAGTGACGAGCGCGGCTGAACACGGCAGTGCACAATCCTCATGCAGAAAAATAATGGCCAGGATAGCCGCCACGGCTTTGAGCACTCTCCGGCCTCCAACCTACCCGCCACACCGACTGACATGCGGTCCCGGTTGCCGATGTCCCACTTGTCATCTAGGTCACTCGACAGACGGGCGCGCGCGGTTGTTGACGCCTCGTACGCGAACCAAAACGAGTAAACAAAGCAAAGGCAAAGGGCGGGCGGCCGGGCGCCACCAGCACCCACGCCACACATAGATCTCTCTCTCTCTCCGTCTCTTGCTTTGCCTCTAGTCGTCGCCCAGTCGCTGCCGCACTGCTCAGGCTCAAGCTCAAGCTCGAGCCCCGGCTCCTTCGCCAACCCTCGTGCCGCGATCCCCCGCAGCAGATTTTCTGTGTGCCGGTTGCTAGCTGATAAGGTGCGGCACCACGCGTCCTTGTCTCTGCGATTCAAGGTGTTGATTTTTACGGGGTTTTGGGCCGATTGTTTTTAATCCCCGCGTTTGTGGTGGTGGTCGCAGATCTGACTCACGGCGCCGGCAAGGTTGTGGCGCCACGGGGATGCAGAGGCAGGGGCGGCACATGGAGCGGTCCGGCTCCAAGCGGGCGCTAGACCCTGGCGGCAGTGGCGGCGGCGGCGACGACGAACGTGATCCTAAACGGCCGCACGTCCCGGCCCTCGCCAGGTGAGTGTGGGAGACCCAACTTAATAGGTTTGTGAGGGTGGCGCTTCCTAGGGTTTGGGTTAGCGATTTGCTGTACTTACTAGCTTAAACTCAGATGCCATTAAGAGATGCTATCGTAATTAATGATTGGCCCAGTTGGTGTTCATACCGCTTCTGTTTGATACTGACCTTCTTTAATGCGGAAAAGTGTGCATTTGCTCTCAGCAAAAGGTGCCAAATCTCTGTATCTGCTCTAAAATCGGGCAGTTAAAGACTTAAAAGTTCACTTACACTTGAACGGACTAGTTAATGGAGAATAAGAGTTTCCTTCTACAAAATCTAGAGTGGGATTGAAAACTTAGGTTTTTGTGTGAGAAGTAAGAACAAGTCCTGCATCGGCAATTTTTGTTGAAAGATTACTTCAAAACATTTTTATGAACTCTAAAAGTCTATTGTCATCCGTAACAAGACATAGGCACATATAATCAGTCAATCAGTTCCTTGGTTGGTAGTGTTTAAGATTGCTATACAAGATTAGGGTTATTCACGGGAATTTATATATAATATATCTGTGAATCTGTGATATATCTAATTTTTGAATTAAATAAAAAGCCCTTTGATATATATATACTGGACTAGGACTCAAATTGACAGATTTTTTCTATTTTAGTAAGATATTGAGTGGAATTCTTAATAGGCACCTATCTCATCTGCTTCACTTTATCATTCATTGACTACTTGAACTTAAATATCCATTTTCTGAAACCGCGTGACAACTATGTGACACATGCTTAATTTCATCGAAGAATTTTATCTTGGTTGACCATTGCACAACAAATGGTATACGTAAATCTAAGGTTCTAAGGTGTGCATCCTTTGTTTCTTTGTATCGTTCACTTTGATTTATTATACCATGCTTTGATAAATCCCTGATAATTTACCTCGGCAACTTGTCCTTTTCTTTCAGTGTCATTGTAGAAGCTCTCAAGTTGGACAGTTTGCAGAAGCTTTGTTCATCCCTGGAGCCGATTCTCCGAAGAGTTGTGAGTTAAAGAACACGCGGCATCTTGTATTAACCTGTTGATATATTCATTTGGCTTTATGATCAGTCGACACATGTTATTTGATTTGTAGGTCAGCGAAGAAGTAGAGCGTGCTCTAGCCAAACTGGGACCTGCAGCAGCACCTGCTAGAATTGAAGGAAGGTAAGCTTATGCAGCTTGTTCTTGGTGACATGCCATATGAATAGATGTAGATCTATATATCTAGTGGTATTTGGATCTGTCACTTAAGTCAAACTTCATGTTAAACAGGACCTCTCCCAAAAGAATTGAAGGCCCTAATGGTAGTAATCTCCAGCTTCAATTTCGGAGTAGGTTAGCACTCCCACTCTTTACCGGAGGAAAAGTGGAAGGCGAGCAGGGAGCATCAATACATGTTGTGCTGTTGGATGCAAACACTGGACATGTTGTTACTTCAGGACCCGAGTCATTTGCAAAACTGGATGTGCTTGTGCTCGAGGGTGATTTTAATAAAGAGAAGGACGAGGATTGGACTGAAGAGGAATTTGAGAGCCACATTGTGAAAGAACGTGAAGGGAAGAGGCCTCTTTTAAACGGTGATATCCATGTGACACTTAAAGAAGGCGTAGGGACCATAGGGGAGCTTATCTTCACTGACAATTCCAGTTGGATAAGGAGCAGAAAATTCAGACTTGGGATGAGGGTCTCTTCAGGATTTTGTGAAGGAATTCGTATCAAAGAGGCGAAAACAGAGGCTTTTACTGTGAAAGATCACAGAGGAGAATGTATGTTTTGGTGTTTTGTACTGATCTAGTGCCATTGTTAAATTATCTAAAATGTACTTATGTATTCCCTCTTTTTTGTAGTGTACAAGAAACATTACCCTCCTGCGCTTAAGGATGATGTTTGGCGATTGGAAAAGATTGGAAAGGATGGTGCATTCCACGGGAAACTAAACTCAAACGGAATATATACAGTTGAACATTTTCTTCAACTTCTTGTTAAAGATCAGCAGAAGTTAAGAAGTGTAAGTTGTATTGTTTCCCTGACTTTTGAGTTGTGAACCTTGCTGGTGCGTAGCCAAATATCAGCTTCTTCTATTGGACCTTTTGCAGATCCTTGGCACTGGCATGTCAAATAAGATGTGGGAAAGTCTTGTTGAACATGCGAAAACTTGCGTGCTGAGTGGCAAGCATTATATATATTACTCAAAGGATACAGCAAGTGTTGGTGCAATATTCAATAACATATATGAGTTCACTGGTTTGATTGCTGATGATCAGTTTATTTCAACGGAAAATCTTACTGAAAACCAGAGGGTTAGTATGTTCTACATGCCCTGTTGATTCAGATAACTGGATGTTTTAATATCTTGTCTGCAATTGATAATCTATGAATTTGGATACTTGATGTTATATATTTTTCTCTGGTATCTTGAATGTTGGTGCCTATTACTCCTTTCCGGTTTATAAGGCTCAATTCAAAAATCTCACCAACCAAGGTAGATGATGACTGGTGGAATATTTTTTGTAGTTTGCAAAAGCACCCAATGCTTTTGTTTTCCTCAAAAAATTATGTTTACGAATGCATTAATTGCAATGCATGCATAAAGTGCATGCATTGGTCAGTTTTCTCTTAATACTTGCATGCAATGATTTAATGCACCTTGAAGTCTGAACATGTGATGGGGAACAACCAAATTGAGCCTTATAAAATGGAAAAACTAAAATTTTGAGATAAGCCCTATAAACCGGAAAGGAGGGAGTAATATGTAGTATTAAATGCATGCATATTTCTCATTCTTAAATTTGCCCTGCTTTCGTGACCATCAAATGTCTATTGGCCATCGTTACTCTTGCCTGGAGTAGTCTGTTACACTTATCAGGCCTAGTCAGGGCATTCACACTACCTAAAAGTTTGGTTTCAGTAAGACTGTTGCCTATATTATTTTCGGCTGGAACTGTTTCCCGTATTAACTGATTTGAGGTCGTACCATATACCATGAGCCAATGACACTCAGAAACTTCCTTTCTTGAAGATCAGATTGAGAAAAAATCCCACTGAGAAACATTTAAATGGTCATATTGTAGTTACAGTAATCTTGGGCATCTCTCAGGGAGATTTGCACCTGTTCTTCAATTCAGTTACTCAATTGAGTGACTTGCTCAACCTGGCTAATTATCAGCATTATGATATTTCTAGTTTTATGAAAGTATTTTTTTTTTCTGAAGATATATCTTTCATTCTCAGTATGAGATGTTATGTGGCATACAGCAGAATAGATAAAACAGAACACAGTATGGTTCTCTTACAATATTCTTGAAGATACATTGGTGAAACAGAACACTCTATATTGCCCCTTACTCCAATTGTGATTTGATCCTCATATGGCTATATCTGAATTAGAGAACCTATTATCGCGAAAGTCACCATCACTTTACTTTGCCACAGGTGTTTGCAGATACATTGGTGAAGCAAGCATACGATGATTGGATCAACGTTGTAGAATATGATGGCAAGGGATTGTTGAAATTTAAGCAGAAAAAGAGATCTGTCACAACAAGAAGTGATGCTGCAAATGTCTCTACAAGCTACACTTCTTATGATTCAGCGCACTCTCAGAAACAATTGGCACGAGGACATCCCAATATTGAGCGATCTCTCATGAGCAGTACCAGTAAGGGTAGGTTTTGGCCTCTTGTAGCTGAAGACAGGTTTTCTGAATGTTTTTGGTGCACCGGTCGTATAAGCCAAGCTTCTTGAGCAGTTATTTAGATTATTTCAATGAACTCAAATTCTATTAGGACCTAAACTTCATGGTTCCAGTTTCTATCCACCTACCATCCTTTCATGACGATACATATTGTTTCCAGGGTCTATTTCTCTTGCTAACATTCTTTTGTATCTTTTTGTATTAATGTGTCTGAAGTATGCAAAATAGGAGTGATGCACCATCAGGGTCTAAAAAGTAACCGTATTTTTTATTCCTGCTCACAAATGAAAAATGTTTTAGAATGTATATTTTACCAATTTAGTGGATTTATGTGCTTAGAAAAGCTTTCTTTACAGCATTGCTGATTGTTGTATCAGTTTATTTGCATGCCGCACTTCTAAGCCCTGATAGCATTTTATTTTTCCTTTGTTAATTACTATTATCTTGACTTTATAATTCTTTTGTTCTGTTCAGCAGAAGAGACAAGAGTTGCATCCAACGGGAACCAGGTAGCGATATATGCAACCAATCCTCAGGACATCTCACCAAGTATTACCATGCAATATGGCATGAGTTCATTGATTCCTGAAGGCCAGTTCAATGGCTCTTCCATCCAAACTCAAGCACCAAGAAGCTCCAACATGCTAGCATTTGGCCCTCCACCACAGCAGCAGCAGAACTTCGAATTCTCAACACTTGGTCTGTCCATGCAATCCCCAGCTCTTAATCCTTTTGATGACTGGCCTGGACGGTCGCAGGAGAACCGCGGTGGTGTTGATGACTTCCTGATGGAGGAGATCAGAGTGAGAAGCCATGACATACTGGAGAATGAAGAAGAGATGCAACATATGCTGCGCATTCTTAGCGGCGGGGCAGCAGCAAACATGAATAATGTAGATGGCTTTCCCTACATCCCTTCTCCTGTACCGACCTTCAACTTTGAGGATGATCGTGCTCCCTCATCTGGCAAGGCTGTTGTTGGGTGGCTTAAGATTAAGGCTGCCATGCGGTGGGGCATCTTCGTCAGGAAGAAAGCTGCCGAGAGAAGAGCTCAGCTTGTTGAGCTGGATGACTAGGGCATCTTCGTCAGGAAGAAAGCTTCGTTGACGCTTATGTGTAACAGCGAGCAGGATCTCAAACTCCCAAAAGTATGAATGGACTCGCGTTGGTTGTATAGGTAGCTGTTTGATGGTCATTATCTAAGTTTTATTAGTGTTCAGAAAAAAGAAAACTGTTACAACTGTGCAAACTTATTTGTTGAAGATTGACAATTGAAACAGACTTTGTTTGTGGGAACTAGCAGGTGCTCTGTTTTTGCATCAAATGGGCAAATGACAAACCATATCCGAACAAACACGGTCAGGACGTTCGTGGGCGATTTTTATGGACGGCTTTGGAGATGTCCTTAGTTGACATTAGTCCATGGCATCCTCTAGTGCTTTGTTGCCATCTTGAATAAATTTGGAGCTACTACAGATGGGGCCTTCACCATTTATCCATCTATCAGTTCAGAAGAGGCCTTGCTGCCATCTTGAATCTGAATTTTGGTGCAGGCAGAGAGGACATGTAGATCAATTTTGTCTCGTTATTTTTTCTCTTCACGGTCTGTCCTGATTGGTTAGAAGGGATAGAGGAATTGGTGGAATTGTTCGTTGTATTGCTTGAGCCCAGTGGGCATATATATAGGAGTACAATGATCTACTTGAAGTACAAGATAAGTCAGAACAAATCCTAGTCTATCTCGTCTTTCCTAATAATTACGATACTCAACATCCCCCCGCAGTCACAACGATAGCGACGCAGACGGTGAGACTAGAGAAGAATCCGAAGGCAAGCCGACA
>NC_041382.1:539467790-539498742 GCF_002162155.2 Triticum dicoccoides
AAACGTCGATGCATCGCGTAGTCGTGGCTGGAGTGGAAACCGACGAGGTTGCTCAAGCAAGGCGGTAGCCCTTTGTGTCGTTGTCGAGGTAGCCGAGAGCGTGGGTGGTGGAGCCGTGGTCGAGGTAGCCGTGTGAAGAATGTCGTGGTCGATGTCAAGTCGGGGTGGCCGGTGTCGAGGAAGTCGTCATGGAGCCGCGGGCGCAAGGGGCGCTGAGTTAGCATGGGCGCAGTGGTGTCGAAGTAGTGGTGCGCCAGAAAGGAGATGTTGCTGACGACGCGTCACGGCGGGTTTGCCAAGCCTGGGGACACATCATAGACGAAGGCACGCACCGGTGTTGCCAGCATCGGGCATGCGTAGACGGACAAAGACGAAGTTGATGGAGCGCCGCACCAATCTTGCCAGGCCCAGGGACACGTCGTGGACGAAGGCACGCGGCGGTGTTGCCAGCACCGGGCACGCGGAGACTGGGACATGCACGAGCTGTACGCCATGTCGAAGAAGTCGGAGAGGCCAGCAGAGAATAACTCGAGACGATTGCGGCGTCCATCGGGGCGGGGCCGATGTCACCAACGATGGTCGGAGTAGACGAAGTGGTCGGGGTAGATGACGGCGACATTGGCGATGGGCTGGTGCTGGACGAAGACGAAGGCAGGTGGACGGGCGGCGGCGTCGGCTATGGGGGTATCAACGGCGGCGGTCGAAGAAGAGCGGCGGCGGCGGCCTGACGGCGGCGGCAGTGACTAAGTTAGGAGCGCGACGGCTGTGCTCGAAGTAGGCCAGGAGAACCCAACAGCGTGACGAAGACCAGCGCGGACGATGGTGTTCCGCGCTAAGGGAGGCGGCGCGGCACATACCACGAGAAGTCGACGCGCAGCGATGGTGGTGGACCACGGGTTGCGGGGCTACAGCCCGAAGGGGCGGCGCAGCGGCGGCGGGCAGGTCAGGGCGACGGCGGAAGACCTCGGGGCGGTCGTAGGGACCGCGAGCTGTGGCGCTCCAGCCCGAAGGGGTGGTGTAGCGGCAGAGCGCGGGTCGGTGCAACCGCGGGGACGGCCTCGGGACGGCGGCGTGGATCGCGTGTCACGCTTGCTACGACTCGACGGGGCGACGCAGCAGCGGTGCGAGGGCCGGTGCAGCCACGGGGACGGCCAGGAGCGGACGACCCGGGGGAGGGGGGGGGCGTCGGACCGCAGGCCGCGGCACTACGGCCCGAAGGGGCAATGCAGCGGTGACGTGGGTCGGTGCAGCCGGGAGAAAAACCACGGGGCGGCGGCGCTGCGGCCTGATGGGGCGGTGCAGCGGCAGCCCAGTGCTCGATCGGTAGAGGGGCGCGCTGAACTCGGGATAGTCTTCACGGGGCCTGCGGAGGCGCGCGCAACCGACGGGCCAGGCCGGTCGCACGGCGTGGATGAGGCGGATCGCGGCAGCGGGCGGGTGATCAATCCGACCGCGCGCGAGGTCGAGGATGCCGCTCGGTGGAGACGAGGTGACGACGGTGTCCGAGATGAAGCTGGCGACGATGGACGGCGTAGGACGACGTGCGAGCATGTCAGCACCGGCACCCGGGCCACCAAAGCAGCGCCGGCGCCAGGGCAGCGAGACCTGAGCGACCAATGAAGCAGCGGCGCCTGAGCTCAAGGCAGCCGACGAGCCTGACGCAGCCGGCCCGACGTAGCCGGAGATGATGTCGTCGAGGCAACCCGCAAGGCCGCCGTGCAGACGCGGCGAAGGCGGGTGGCGTGGATTAATTGGCGGGCCGCACTACAAGAAATATGTCAACTTGTGACCACCACTATTGGTCACTGAAAGGTCATGGTTTTTTATTTTCGACCTTTTTTGTGACCAAAAACAGAAGGTCAAAAGCTGGCAGTCATAAACTGACTATAGCGACCTTTCTTCTGGAATGGTCGAAGACGTTTACGACCAAAATAAGCCTATTGTTCTGTTTTGGTCACTAGCAACCTCCCCAGGCCACGTAGGCATCCAGCATGGCAAGCTGATGTGGCACAAGATTCAGCCAGTCCAATTCGGTTTTCTACATGGACCTAGCCCAACAATTCGGCCCATTTATGATTTTTTTTCCTGAATTTTTTTGAGCCTGTTCTATCATGAGCCTTTACCTTTCCACATAGTCCGTTTCCTTTTCGTTTCTATTTTCTATTTGAGTCGAGACCTGCTTATAGTTATTCTGAATAGCTTTTCAGCTCAGGTTATTTTGGGCCATGGCATCTTAATAGTACAAGTATATTTGGGACGTGACCACTATCAGGTCCAGTAAGAACATTTTTCTAGAGAATTTACTGTTCAAGTAAAATGTACACAACACATTAGAGCAAAATAGCACATACAACAGCAGATAAAATTTCATTACACTCCTACTACAGCTCACTACAACATAGACAGTACATGATACTTCATCCTTCAATTTTTTACCAAGCACTAGACAAGTACATCTCACTTAAAATAAACAGTATTGTTCTCGGAAGCAAAATACGCCACCACACGCCATGGTGCGCCATCTTACTCGATCTGGCCTCAAGGAACTAGCAGCGCTGCTTGCTCCTTTGGCTGAGAGCTCCTTACTGTAGAGGATGGCTGAAACTCGGATGCAAAGCTCCCTGCACATGACATATTGTGTCAATGTTTGCAGCAACAAAAAGAACTCACCTACCATAGAACTTGCACAGTAATGTATCAATCACCAAACTGTATGAAACAAAAACAAACGAGAGAGGGAGGAGTTTATACCTGATCTTCTTGAGCCTCTCCCCAAGCAAAAGCATCATCCAAGGTAATCGTCTAAACAAGAACACTCCTTAAGATTCTGGAAATGGACCAACACAGTAGTAGTGAAGCTATGCGGGGATCTTTGTGAAGCAGTTTATCGCTTCTTGGAGACACCAACAGTCTTCCCTCTCCTGCCGGTAGTCTTGGTATGCTGACCACGGATACACACACCCCAGTAGTGACGCAGACCACGATGGTTCCTGGGAAAGAGAGCAAGGTTTCAAGCATAAGTGATGGCTCATACATCTATGCACTAAGGAAAAATGCTACTGCAACAGTGAAGTTTTAAGGAATCAGGCATCAGCATACATCTATTGGAAACAAAGCATTGATATACAAATCAGCAGGGTCACATACAAGGTACACTAGAAGGGTATACATGAATACATTGACAATCATCAATACCAGATTGCAAGACATAACAATTATGTACCTAAGCAAGTCGACAAGGGCATATGCCAGGATATAAAATCTAGATACAAGTAATAGACAAACTACTATGTAAATACTACAGTGGCATTACTACTAGGACACAAAAAATACTATATAAATATTACAGTGGCCAAATGGGTGGTGGATTAACACCAACAATGTGCATCGCACAGAAGAATTAAGATAGCTAAAAATATGATGATTACTGTAGGTTCTCAAGAATTCAGCATTGTACCCATAAGTGATGTCACTATAATAATTAGAGGCAGATAGCGATTGAGTAGTGTAGAGGAATTATAAAAAGGGATACACATCCTTAAGTTACTTTCTCAAACTAAATTATATAGATATAGAAATATAATGTAGAACATACAGTGTACTATCAAAGCAACCAGAACCTTGTAAAAGTTTTTGTTCATGCAGGCATTGGCATACACATCCGTACATGCAGGCTTATATAGTACCGCTAGAACAAAATACATAACACACAGTTTGCACACATGCCAAGGCAAAGGGGAGCATTGCTTCATTGCTTGATAGTTGATATATATGCCATCAAAAGAGCAGAAGAATAGCCAGTCTAAGTGAGCTAGCCAAATATAGGTGCAGTGCAGTAGTCATCGTTGCATTATAAAATAAGCCAGTAGTCAATCGGCTAAAAAAGTGGAAGTAGCTCAAAAACAACCAGAACATCTGTCCAGGTGACCCGTCCGGAGTAGCGCGTAGTAGAGCACCTGCACCCTGCATCCACGCACATACGAATCAGTCAACGAGTCCATCAACAAGAAAGGGGACGAGATTTCAATGTGGGGAGGAAGCAGCTGACCGTCCAAAGAAGACAGGCCAGTTATAGATGCAGAGTTAGGCACACTCAGTTGTCGATCGCCATCGCTGCTAGCGCCGCCTGGATCGGGGTGTCATGGAGGAAGCGATCTGAAGCATAAAAACTAAGCAAAATTAAAAGCATCATCCGCTAGAAGCATGTAGGCAATAGTACTGGATAATATTTAGAGCAAAAGATGTTTTATATTTTGAGACAGAGGTAGTATTACATAGTTCATCAAACCCATGTCAAATTAATCTAAAAATGAATTACTAAACCTGCCTGACTAAATCAAACTCAAACCAATGCATCAATCGACACTAGCAGTAGTACACTGAAGAAATCGACACTGAACGGAGGCAATTAATATGTACACCTAGCACCAATTTTCCTATATTCTGCACTTGAATTCAAACCAATCACTCTATTCCAGAAGATGCATGTACATGCATGCAGCTAGCACGCACCGTCAGCTAGCAACGAGGCGAGGCTAGTTTGAAATGGAGGGGAAGCACAACAGAAATCCAGCTGCGCCTGAGAGCAGAAGTTGGTAAACCGTGCATGCGTACGCGTGGACACCATGGTCGTTGAGCAAGCACCGAGCTCCTGCCATGGACGTCGATCTAAACTAGCATCACAAATATGCCTCGTTGCAAGAACTAGCTAAACATGCATAACCATTAAGAAAAAAGCTCCTACAATGCATGAAAACACCTGAATGCAGATCGAGCTAGCTAGGTAGGCAACTACAGAGAAGAGATCAACATCTGCTGAAGATCTTATAAAGATTAACATCAGGTTTCCATACACACATAGGATCGCACCAAACGACCGTGCTCCACAATCACGAAGAAGATTAGTGGGAGATCACGGAATAGAGCAGTAGTAAAATGGAGTACCAAGCATCCAAATTCATAGGACAGATAAACATAACAGTAAGGCCACTTCTTCTTGATTCAACTGTACTGGATTAATTTGTCATACCACTTCTTCTTGGTGAATGGATCCACGCTGCAAAACCACGAGAAACAAGGCCAGAAACCGGATCAGCTCATGACGAAGGAAGAGGAGATGAAACAGATCCTAAATCATATGTCTAACGCCTACGAAACAAGCAAAAGCATCAAATCAAAGCAACCTGAACTGGCGGACATCGCGTGGTGGTAGATGAGTCAGCGGCACGCGTCGCTGGAAGCAGTGCTCTCACCGGCACCGTCCTTGGCCAGCTCAACAGAGCCCGTGTTGGCCGCCCTCTGGACGCCTGCGCCACCGCCCTCCGTGCCGGAGCCGGCGGCCCCGGCGACAACGACAACCTCCTCCTCCTGGACGTGGCCGTCGTCCGCATCGAGCGACGAGTGCGGGCGCTTCTGTGCGGGCATTCCAGCCGCCTGGCTGCCCTCCCCGCTCCTTGGCGCGGCGCTTGCCGCGGGGGAGAGGATGGTCGGGCGCGTGCGGGCGGGCGGAGGAGTGAGAGGGAGGAGGCAGGAGGTGGGTGGAGGCGGGTCGAGTCGAGGGGGAGGCGGATCGAGACGGATTTGGGGAGCGCGAGAAGGCGGCTCCAGATGGATCTGGGGAGCGCGAGGTGGGTGGAGTCTGCTCTGGGGAGCGCGTGCGTGAAGGACCGGCGGTGGGGAAAAGGGAGCGGCGGCGGTGGGGAGAAGGTAGTGGCGGCGGGTGGGAGAAGGGAGCGGCGGCGGGGGGGAGAAGGGAGCGGCGGCGGCATATGAGAGATGTGCTAGGGTTTCGTGGGTGGACGAGGGTGAGAGGGATGAGAGGGGCACGGGGTGATTCGGGAGGGGGATGAGAGCGACGAGGGCTACCGTTCGATCCGGAGCATCCGACGGTGCTTAATCCATGGTCCGCGTGATATGTTTTTGGACCAATCACAACGCAGTATCTCTTCGATGGTGTTATGACCATTTAAATTGGTCGTGATCGATTAAAAATAAGATGCTAAATCATGTCAGCTTTTTTACGGCCTAGAAAATTTATAAAAATAAATAGAAAAGAAAACCCTTAGCATTGTGTCACCAAGTGTGATCTACGTTTCAGTAAAAATAACAAACTTTGAATAATACAAATATCTCTAAAAGGTATTATCCATTAAGACAATCATTTTTTGAGAGCCCAAAATTAGTTTTTTTTGTGAAGGACCTACAATATATTTGTTGCAAAATTGGACCAAATCAATTTTCTAAAATACTAGGCCATGTTTAATGCACAATTGACCAAATGGTTGGGTGTCAAAAGTTTTTGATCCACCTCTGGTGAAAAAGACAAATTCCGCCGATTCAGCTGGAAGCGGGTCAAATTTGAACTGCAGCTGCCTCATAGTTTGCTCTTTATTTTTTACAAAAGTCATTTCTAGGTACATAAGTATCTATTTAATCATAGAAACACCAAAAAAATCCAAGATTCAACCACTAGCTAGGAACGGTCATTCCCGCCGTTTTGACCGCATTTTGAAACGGGCATAAAAAATTCAAAAAAAATCAAAAAATTGGGAAACCTTCGCATTGTGTCATTATATGTGGCCAAGTTCCTAGGAAAAATAACAAACTTGTAATACGGCAATTATTTTAAAAAAGTGTTCTCAGAAACGAGCTATCAAGTGTGGAGATCAATGGCTTTCAAGCCAAATGATCAATCTTATGGCCACATCCATGGCATAGTTTGTTCAAATGATCTCATATTATGCACAAGAGTGCATATTGGAATGGCAAACAATGTTGCCTAAGAAAGATTTCATTTTCTTTGGACGAAAAAACCATTTTCCATTTTTTGAGTGCCCAAAAGGAGGATTTTTTGTAAAGGACCTACCAAATAATTATTGCAAAATTGGACCAAATCAATTTTCTAAAATACTAGGCCATGTTTAATGCACAATTGACCAAATGGTTGGGTGTCAAAATTTTTGATCCACCTCTGATGAAAAAGACAAATTCCGCCGATTCAGCTGGAAGCAGGTTAAATTTAAACTGCAGCTGCCTCATAGTTTGCTCTTTATTTTTTACAAAAATCATTTCTAGGTACATAAGTATTTATTTAATCATAGAAACACCAAAAAAGTTTCAAGATTCAACCACTAGCTAGGAACGGTCATTCCCGCCGTTTTGACAGCATTTTGAAACGGGCATAAAAAATTCAAAAAAATCAAAAAATTGGGAAACCTTCGCATTGTGTCATTATATGTGGCCAAGTTCCTAGTAAAAATAATAAACTTGTAATACGGCAATTATTTTAAAAAAGTGTTCTCAGAAACGAGCTATCACGTGTGGAGATCAATGGCTTTCAAGCCAAATGATCAATCTTATGGCCACATCTATGGCATAGTTTGTTCAAATGATCCCATATTGTGCACAAGGGTGCATATTGGAATGGCAAACAATGTTGCCTAAGGAAGTTGTCACTTTCTTTGGACGAAAAAACCATTTTCTATTTTTTGAGTGCCCAAAAGGAGGGTTTTTTGTGAAGGTCCTACCAAATAATTGTTGCAAAATTGGACCAAATCATTTTTCTAAAATACTAGGACATATTTAATGCACAATTGACCAAATGGTTGGGTGTATAAAGTTTTGATCCACCTCTCATGAAAAAGACAAATTTCCGCCGATTTAGTTGGAAGCGGGTCAAATTTGAACTGTAGCTACCTTGTAGTTTGCTATTTATTTTTTTCAAAAATCATTTCTAGGTACATAAGTATCTATTTAATCATAGAAACACCAAAAAAGTTCCAAGATTCGACCACTAGCTAGGAACGGTCATTCCCGCCGTTTTGACCGCATTTTGAAACGGGCATAAAAAATTAAAAAAAAAATCAAAAAATTGGGAAACCTTCGCATTGTGTCATTATATGTGGCCAAATTCCTAGGAAAAATAACAAACTTGTAATACGGCAATTATTTTAAAAAAGTGTTCTCAGAAACGAGCTATCACGTGTGGAGATCAATGGCTTTCAAGCCAAATGATCAATCTTATGGCCACATCCATGGCATAGTTTGTTTAAATGATCCCATATTGTGCACAAGGGTGCATATTGGAATGGCAAACAATGTTTCCTAAGGAAGTTGTCACTTTCTTTGGACGAAAAAACCATTTCCCATTTTTTGAGTGCCCAAAAGGAGGTTTTTTTGTGAAGGTCCTACCAAATAATTTTTGCAAAATTGGACCAAATCATTTTTCTAAAATACTAGGCCATATTTAATGCACAATTGACCAAATGGTTGGGTGTAAAAAGTTTTGATCCACCTCTCATGAAAAAGATAAATTTCCGCCGATTCAGTTGGAAGCGGGTCAAATTTGAACTATAGCTACCTTGTAGTTTGCTCTTTATTTTTTTCAAAAATCATTTCTAGGTACATAAGTATCTATTTAATCATAGAAACACCAAAAAAGTTCCAAGATTCAACCACTAGCTAGGAACGGTCATTCCCGCCGTTTTGACCGCATTTTGAAACGGACATAAAAAATTCAAAAAAATTCAAAAAATTGGGAAGCATTCGCATTGTGTCATTATATGTGGCCAAGTTCCTAGGAAAAATAACAAACTTGTAATACGGCAATTATTTCAAAAAAGTGTTCTCAGAAACGAGCTATCATGTGTGGAGATCAATGGCTTTCAAGCCAAATGATCAATCTTATGGCCACATCCATGGCATAGTTTGTTCAAATGATCTCATATTGTGCACAAGGGTGCATATTAGAATGGCAAACAATGTTGCCTAATTTTTCATTTTCTTTGGACGAAAAAACCATTTTCCATTTTTGAGTGCCCAAAAGGAGGTTTTTTTGTGAAGGACCTATCAAATAATTGTTGCAAAATTTGACCAAATCATTTTTCTAAAATACTGGGACATATTTAATGTACAATTGACAAGATTATTGGGTGTAAAATGTTTTTATCCACCTCTCGTGAAAAAGACAAATTTCCACCGATTCAGTTGGAAGCGGGTCAAATTTGAACTGCAGCTGCCTCATAGTTTGCTATTTATTTTTTTCCAAAAATCATTTCTAGTTACATAAGTACCTATTTAATCATAAATACATGGTTTGGTGGCGATACGTCGAGGTTTGGGTGGTGGCCGAGGGCCCCAACTCTAGAGCGCGTAAACTCGCATGCCCGCCGCGTGGTCACCGCGTGACCGTGGTGTTGCCATGTGTTCTGGGCGGCCTAGGCATGTCTAGTGGGTTGAGCACTCCCCAGGTAGATGCTAGGAAGAAAATTACAACATAAGATTCTCACAAGGAGACCGATCGATGCTCAAACATGAATTAGCAGCCAAGTGTTTGATTAGCGGTACGTGAAATGTACATGGCTAATGGGAGTGAGTTTTCACTGAGGATGATCAGTTACTAAGAAGACCGTCTTCACAAATTTTCAGCTCAAAAGGAGGAGCCTAGGTGGTACTTGCTTTGCAAACTACCACACTGGACATGACTACGAATATTGAAGCTCGGCTCAAAATAATAAATGGATCGAGCTGGTATTTGGTGGAGGATGGTTATTTGGGCATAGGAAAGCACTGTAGAAACTGGATACTATTTGGACATGCCAAAGTGGTACTTCCTTCACAAACTGTTGTTCTGAACAGAATAGAAAAATGAATATTTTTGAATTATTTTTGAACTAGACAAGGAAGGTTTTTACATATTTGACGAAGATATGGCCCAAAGAATTTATGAGATTTTTTTGTGAATTTTGGGAATGACAGAAATATAGGTTGCTTCACAACCTAGGGCAAAAACTGTCACATGGACATGACACATAGGTAAAACTGATGAGATGGCGCCTAGTCATAGCAACCCACCACAATTTACAAGGCTATGATCATCTATATTGGTCGTTAACAACTAGAAATAAGGCAGCGGACTAGCGCTGTTTGCTTTATGACCATTTCCTCTAATGAAATTATGACCTTTCTGACCAAAGTGGTTGTTATGGTTTAGGGTTTAGAGCCCCCCAGACAGCTTTTGACCAATTGGTCTAAAATGGTCATAAATTTATGACCAATTCTTCGAGGGTCACTGACAGAAGGTCATAAGTTGACATATTTCTTGTAGTGCCGACGCGCGAGCGGGGGCTATGATTGGCAGCCGCATGGCGCGAAGCCGCCAGATGTAGGCGATGCAGGTGTCCCGGTCGGAGTAGGGCGGTGACGGCCGGCGCGCGAACCATGGCCTTGAGGGACCACCTGTCTCGCGAGGCCGCCGGGTCGGTGAAGTAGACGGCTGGTCATGCCGGTTTCAGAGTAGAGGCGCGTGGAGTCAACGGTGGCGGCGGGTGACGCAAACCAATCAAGCAGAGATCGAAAAACCAAAAATAAAACGCCGATCAAAACGATCGGCGAGAGAGCGAAAAAACTCGGAGCGAGGGTTTGGGAAAAAGACTCTCTAGGGCAGCCGACCAATACGGCCGGCGGATGAACCCTAGGTACGGGCGGCGCAACCTTCGGTGGCGGTCATGGAGGTCGACCGCCTCGGGAACGGCGCACAAGTGCGGAAGCGGCGACGGCTAGGGTTTAGGATCGACTTACGATAAATACCATGTTAGAAGGGATAGAGAGATTGGTGGAATTGTTCATCGTATTGCTTGAGTGATACGGGCACGACGGAGAAGGTGAATCCCAATTTCAGGACTCCACCAAACTAGGCGTGTTGTTGTTATTTTTAATAATTAGATTTTTAATAATTGTGAGTTTTGGCTTGGTTTTGGGCCTGTCCAACCAAGTCAGGTCGAGGCCCATTAGGCCGGGCGCCTCACCCCTCCATATAAGGAGCTGGGGCGCATTAGGTTTGGGTTTGAGAATTTTAGTCTAAAAATCAAGTTGTGTTTCTTTGGTGAAGCATCCCTCCCGGGACGGCGATGCCGTTTATCTAATAAAGATTGTTGCGGAGGTTCTTGTGTTTATCAAGGATTATCGTGCTTTGGTTTGAGGCGTGGTGATCTTCGTCACGTTGCTTGCTGGATTTGTTTCCTCGTCTTCAGGTTACACGGATTACTCCTGTGATTAGAAGTTTTTCTATTTGATTGTCTTGCAGTGAAAGATCGGGCAAAAACTATAGGATCATCACGTTGATCCTTATCATGTGGTATCAGATTACTGGGTTTATCACCGCAAATTCGTCCTGTTGAGATTGATCTGCTGGCGTTTGCTCTAGCACTCCTAGATTGCTGAGGCTTTGAAGATCTGCTGTGGATTGTTGTTGGTGCCGCCAAAGAGGAGTTTGCGGATCCGGCTTGCCTGCTCCCTCACCATGCTCCCATCCGTGCTCCCACTTCATCCTACGGCTGTCTTTTTCTCCTTTTTCTTTCTAATCTAATCATCTCCCCCCTGATTTTAAGGGGGTGGGGTCGGGCCTTATCTTGTTCCAATTAAATCATGCCACCTATGCGGGAGTACGGATGGGAGCACGTTGGGGGAGCAGGCAAGTCTCGTCCGGAGTTTGCACGTAGATTGAAGATCGGATCTGATTGATTTCCGTTTCACTTGCGACAAGATCGATTGCCTCTGTTCTCGGAATACATACAGGCGCCGACGACTTATAATTTCTGATCGATTGGACTGGATCCATTTCTGTGGTGTGTGAAGTTCGGGATCAAGCGACGGAAAGATTAAAAGAATAGGAAAGGAACAGAGCAGCTGGGATTGCGCAGGGATCACATCGGTTTATTCGTTTCCGTGTTGGATCAAAATTTGTGGTTCGCGTACGTTTGTGTGGAGTCTGGCCCATTAAAAAAATGGAGTTGTGCTGACTTGGTTTAAAGCAGATCCAATCAGATTGGAATACAATTTTGGTTTGTTTGTTACGTGAGTTCTGCTTACGCCAGCAAAGAAAAAAAAGTAAAGAAAACATATCAGACCGGTTGAGCTGTAGCTGTTGGAGATATTTCCGGATCGGACTCGTTTCAAACAACATCAGATCAGACTGACAGTTTCCTTCACAGTTTCAAAAAAAAACATAGAAAAAAAATCAAATTGGACGATGCCTTCCACATGGTTTTCTGGGCTGGATGAGAACTCTAAGGATCGTGCTCGGACTCAGATAGCTGATATACAAAAGATCTTTAAAGAGATGCAGGCGGAATTAAAAAAGCCCATTACAGTTTTTCCCGCGCATACTGTGCAGCCTTCCACGAGGGTAATTTTCAAGGACACATCCGTGGTTCAGATAGATGATGTTAACGAGGCCGCGACAACACACACTGGTTCTAAAGAGGACAAGGCTGATGTTGACAAGATTTTGGTGGACGATGGTGTACCATTGATTGGGCTAAATGTGCAACTCAAACGAGTACATGGTGATGCATGCATGACAGTTGATAGATGTCAGCATTGGAGTTTATTTCAGACTCAGTGTATGATTAAAGGCAAAGCATGTAAGTTGATGATTGATGGTGGTAGCTGTACTAATGGCATAAGCAAGGCAATGGTGGCATCATTGGGGTTGTCCACGTGGCGTATTCCTGAACCTAAGCATCTTGAGTGGTTGAATAGTTGTGGTATGCTGAAGGTTACTCATAAAGTGTGTGTGCCATTTACAGTTGGTGACTATGTTGATGTGGTAGAATGTGATGTGTTGCCATTGGAGGTATGTGGGTTGTTACTTGGACGTCCATGGCAGTATGATCGCAATGTTACACATGCTGGGAGAGCAAATACATATTCTTTTGTGCATGATGGCAAACAACAGACTTTGAAGCCTATGAAGGATGATCAAATAAAGTCTGATGTGGAGCTGGTGGTACACAAGGAGAGGTTGCGCAAGGCTAAGCCGCCAAGGTTAGCTAAGATGCAGCATGAGGAGCATGATGCACAGAGCGACATTGTTGATATTGCTTCAGCTATACCTATAGATGACAAGCCTGTTGTTCTTGTTAGTGACAAGCCAGTTGAAGTACAACTTCTTTCTGATGAGAGGAAGGATGTTGCAGCATGTGTTACAATTCCAGTTTGTGTTGACACAGGTGTTCAGACTGATGATATTTGTGTTGATCATGTCCCAGTGCATGAGGTGCTTCGGGGTGACAAGCGCAATTTTGTTAGCACACCTTTGAGGCGTTTTGTTGGAGCAGCAGTGCGGATGCACAAAGGCAAGGATGGACATGTTCGTCAGTTGTGTGGCCCAGGCATTACTCATCTTTTGCAGGGTAGTGCAAAGCAGGTTCATGTTCAAAAACAAAGGACTCCAACAAAGGTGGACGAGAAGAAGGTGGTGGCGCATATGCCCAGGCGTGTGTGGAGAAGAAAGGCACCCATAGCTGAACCCAATCGAGCAGACCAAGAGGGAGGATGTGGAGTGGTAGGCAGGCGAGACTTGAAGATGGCACAGAAGCGTGATTCTTTTGTTGATATCATGCCACCCTTTCCAGCAGACCCTCACGCATTGAGGACAACGTTTTTTGAAGGGGGGGGGGAGGATGATACGGGCACGACGGAGAAGGTGAATCCCAATTTCAGGACTCCACCAAGCTAGGCGTGTTGTTGTTATTTTTAATAATTAGATTTTTAATAATTGTGAGTTTTGGCTTGGTTTTGGGCCTGTCCAACCAAGTCAGGTCGAGGCCCATTAGGCCGGGCGCCTCACCCCTCCATATAAGGAGCTGGGGCGCATTAGGTTTGGGGGTTGAGAATTTTAGTCTAAAAATCGAGTTCTGTTTCTTTGGTGAAGCATCCCTCCGGGGACGGCGATGCCGTTTATCTAATAAAGATTGTTGCGGAGGTTCTTGTGTTCATCAAGGATTATCGTGCTTTGGTTTGAGGCGTGGTGATCTTCATCATGTTGCTTGCTGGATTTGTTTCCTCGTCTTCAGGTTACGCGGATTACTCCCGTGATTAGAAGTTTTTCTATTTGATTGTCTTGCGGTGAAAGATCGGGCAAAAACTATAGGATCATCACGTTGATCCTTATCATTGAGCCTCATGGCATATATATAGGAGTACATTGATCTACTTAAAGTATAAGACAAGCTAGAACAAATTCTAGTCTATCTCGTTTTTTCTAATAATCATGATACTCAACACTGACTTCCCCAAGCAAATCATGGCCTGCCTAATTTATTTTTTAAACAGAGGCAAAATATTTGCTCTATATATTAAATAAGGAGAGAGAGTTTTACAAGGGGCCACAATAGCGACATGACAATTGCATGACAATTACTCACATGACATAATAAGTCCTAGTTTTTTAGCATCCACAGTAACTCAAAGCTTCGCTTCATTGACAATCATCTGCAGAAGATTCGATGATGGCGCACTCTTGTGGCAAACACTCAAAGTTTTCTCGTTCCATATCATCCAAGAGACAACATGGTGAAGGAGGCCATTACACGCCTATTTGGGTTGTGCATTTCGGTTCATTTATCCTACCACTCAAAAACAACTCCCGCAAGGTGCTAGGCGGAGGGGTCCAAGTGATCTAGGCCAAGTATGTCGATGACCAAGCGCCAAAGCCTAATAGTATAGTGGTATTTGAAAAAAGATGTATATCCATTTCTCGCTTCTGTTTGCAGAGAGGGCAGAAACCACAATTCGCCCAACGGGCTGGTTAATTTTAAGGCTACTACGCATCTCAATATCGTCAACATTCAGTAAAAGCAGGCTTTTGGGCACCCGTGTGTTCTGCAGCAAAAAGGAGTCAAAACATATATCTGCTCAGAGAAGTTTCAGCCCCTATTGTCTCCATGCATTTTCGTGCATCACCATCACTTTATATCAAAAAATGCACAAAGCAAGAATTGTTATCTATACCGATTATAATAATTGTAGACTTGTAAAATACGCACTGGTTAACTAATCACCAGTGTTTGCCATGTGATTCATGTGGAAAATTAACAAGTTTGAGGCTTGTCATGTGGATACGAGTAGGTATCCGTATTTGTCTCTTGCATCAAGACTACGTGTTTCGTTGTTATGCAATAAGGATATGTTAGTGCATCTCCAAGGCCAACCCATAAACCTCTCGCAATTGTCCAGGCCAGGCTGTCCGGACCGTGAAAGCCGTCCAACGCGGACCTGAATCGGTCTGCGGAGTGATCCGGACATGATTTTTTTTCTTTCTGAAAACCGAAAACAAAAGTGGGGAAGGTTGCGGGAGTCTGGACCGATTTCAAGTCCGTTTCTGACCGTCCTAACCCATTTAAAACCCCTCACCCCTCTCGTGTGTTTTTGGTCTGCGCCGCTCCAGAGCGCCAGCGCCCGCATTCATGCCCGTCTAGAGCGGACACGACCGCTCATTGGCGCTGATATTGAAGCGGCATGCCGGTCGAGAGAGCGCCGCCCACGCCACTTTCCGGCAGGCGACTGTCGTGCGTTCAAACGACGTCGACACGACGGCCGCCCATTCGTCCATCTGCCGCCCGCATTGATGACACGCCGTTGCCGAGGTGTCTCCTCCGGCGCACCCGTCTGCCCCTGCCGCCCACCGGTGCTATATAAACCGCCGCTTCGGCCCAAGCCACAGTCATCCCTCTCCATACCACTCCCCACCATGGATCCCTCCGCGACCAAAGCTGTTTGGGACGGGCTGGCGTCGGAGTAGAAAGAAGGCCATGGCCGCCATGACGCCGACTGGCAGTCCGGTAGGCAGCCAGAGGACGTGCAAATGGAGGACGCCTCCAACGACGATCCAACACCACCCTCTTCTTCCTCCGCCGTACCCTCACCAGTGCATTGCACCCTGACCATCGGCGAGGCCCGTTCCCATTATATGGACATGGTGTGTGAGGAGCAGGAGGAGCAGTTTTGGGAGGCGCAGGCCGACGCCAACTACAACCACAACCTCCTCCAGGAGCATCTACAGGTGAAGGAGCAGGTCACCGTCGGTAGGGCAGTCGCGCCGAACGCGGACCTGGCGGAGCAGGAGGCACTGCTCGAGTCCTACCGTTCCGCCCGCGAGATCCGCCTCGCCCGCTGGCAGTACCGACAACGGGTGGCGGAGGTGGCGGCCGTCGGCAAGGAGCGGGAGGACGACGCGGGCGAGGCATTTTTTGGCGACACAGACGACGAGGAGGCCGCGCCCTAGCGCCACGACCACGAAGAAGCCGACACGTCTGCGTGCGTTTCCGACAGCAAGGAAGAGTAGTGCACGGTATGTCGCCACCGCTCGGGTCCCAAGAAGGCCACCACTTCTCCCCTCCTGTCGACGCCAAGCTTGGTGGGCTCAGCATCGACGACCAATTAGTCGCTTGGTGGCGATGTCGAAGCGGACAACTTCACTTCCAGGGGCTCCGGAGGCAGTGGTCACGGAGGCGGAACTGGAAAAGGGGAAGCTTCCGTTCTCTTGGTTCATGGTCGGAGACGGGGATCGGACGCCGGCGATCATTTAGATTAGCCCGCCTAGCACCGCTTTCATGTATTTGTAATGAAACCCGTCGTGTTTATATGAAAATCCGGTCATTTTATATTAAATCCGTCATGTTTGCACGAATTTCGTCCGGTTGGTTCGAGTTATTGTGAAAATGTATGCGGCTAGTGTTGGATGGATGCCTTCTACATCCATGTCCATGGATTGCCCCCTCACCCTGTCCGCGGACGGATGCGGAAGGTTTTTTGTAGGTTGCCATTGGAGATGCTCTTAACATTTGCTTATACTCCATCCGTCCAAAATAATTGAAGTTCTAGCTTTGTCCCAAGTCAAGCTTGCCTAATTTTGATCAAATCTACAGAAAAATGTGATGATATCTGCAACACCAAATACATATATCACTGAAATGTATTTCATAAAAAAGCTCATTAGACTAATTTGGTATTCTAGACGTTAGTATATATTTTCAACATACTTGGTCAAACTTAAATAAGTTTTATTTGAGACACTCCCAGAACTTCAAATTTGTGTGTGTGTGTGTGTGTGTGCGGGGGGGGGGGGCACTTCTGATCTGTTCATCACCTGTCATGGTAGTACAAGGAACATCAGGAATAATAAAAATAATCCAGACATGTAAACCACCTACCGACGACTACAAGCACCAGAGCGAGCCGATGTATTCATCATCTGTCATGGTAGTACAAGGAACATTAGGAATAATAAAAAATAATCCAGACATGTAGACCACCTATTTAGCAATATACAATTATCAAAGATAAGACTAAGAGATAATCCATTGTACACAATTCTCTATTGTCTATTTTGAATTATGTGGCGGGCTTAAGATAAAACTTTCTTACCATCCATTATACATGCCATAATGTGTTGTGTATATGAACAACAATATTCCACGGTTTTCCCGCTCTTCATAATGGTTCTCTCTTTACTATTGGTTTTTTTTTTGGAAAAGGAGGTTGACCTCCGGCGCCTCTGCATCAGTCGATGCATGCAGCCATATTATTAAAAAGTGTAACAAGGTCTTAAGTTCCAAGGAAGCTCATAAACCGAGCAAGAATTAAAAAAATAAATCTGTAAAACACCACATCCGGCGATAATGCGCCACGTCCGGTGATAACGCCCCACATCCGGCGATAAAGAACAGGCTACGATGCCTATACACCTAGCCTATTATTAATTCACCATCCAAATCAACTGAAGATATCCCGTGCTACCGTCTCCCAGCGGTTGCACGCAATAGCCAAAATCTCCCTGTAGTCCGCATGAGTGAGTAACGACCACATACGGATCCAAGCTGTAGCTCTGTAGTTAACCTGCAAAAAATTAGTGAATTTTGTCCCATTAAAAATCATATCATTTCTAGTGTTCCATATATCTCAAAATAGTGCACATATCCCTATCTGAATATGTTTAGCTATGTGTATGTCCACTTCATTAATCCATGTCCCAAATAACGTGTTTATGCTCATTGGGGGATGAACGTTAAAAGCTATATGAATTGATCGCCATAACAATTTTACAAGTGGACACTCAAGAAAAAGGTGTTTAATCGACTCATTTTGATCACAAAAACAACACATGGAGTTACCAACCCAATTCCTTTTCATCAAATTATTTTTGGTCAAAATGACTCCTTTGTGGACGAACCACATAAAGATTTTGATGCGACGCAGAATATTAATCTTCCATATGTTCAAAGACCTCGACAATGGCCCGAAATCAATTAAGTTCAAATACATGGATTTCACAGAGAAAATTCCATTCGTGGTTAACTTCCAGCTAATTGTATCTGCCTGGTTTGAAAGTTGAACATCCATCAACCTATGGACCAGGTGCAGTCAAGCATTCCAACGCCCCCCTACAAGGGATCTCCTAAATTGGATATTAAGTGGTACCGAGTTTAATACTGTTACGACATAATCCTCCTTATGTTTCACAATATTATAAAAGGAAAGGTATTGCAGATCGTCTCCCCTAGTCAGGTATCCTCCCAAAATCTAGTAGTGGTACCATTACCAATAGAAACTTCACCCGTTGGAAGAAAGTTACTTTTGTCCTTATTAACCCCTTCCAAAAGGGTGAGTCCGTTGGCCTTGCATTCACCTGGGCTAAAGTCTTAGAGTGTAGGTATTTATTCCGCAAGATTTGTACCCACATGCCCTCGGTCTTAATAGATAGTTTGTATAGCCATTTTCTAAGCAGACATCTATTCTTTACCTCTAAATTTTCGATCCCTAACACGCCTGGTCTTTTGGTCTACACATGATATCCCATCTAGCCAGTCTGTATTTGTTCTTGGCCTCATAGCTTTGCCAGAGGAATCGGGATTTGTGGAAATCTAGTCATTTCCGTACCCTACCGATACTTTAAAGAAAGATAAGAGGAACATCGGCAAACTCGTCAAAACTGAGTTAATCAAAACCAGCCGACCTCCATAAGACATTAGCTTGCCCTTTCAACAACTTAATTTTTTTCTTTCAAATATATCTTCTATACATTTCCATTCTTTGTTTGTTAAACGTCTATGATGAATTGGGATCCCTAGATAACTAAATGGTAAGAATCCAATTTCACAACCGAACAAGTTTCTCTAGTCGTCTTGTTCTTCTTTGGCTCTTCCAAAGCAGAACATTTCGCTTTTATTGAAGTTGATTTTTAGCCCAGACAGTTGCTCAAAAAGGCATAAAATAAGCTTCATATTCCTAGCTTTTGCAAGATCATGTTCCATGAATATAATAGTATCATCCGCTTATTATAGAACGGAGACGCCCCCCTCTCCAAGATGGGGGACGAGTCCTCCTACTTGGCCACTCTCTTTAGCCCGACTAATAAGTACTGCCAACATATCCACTACAATGTTAACAGCACAGGAGACATGAAGTCCCCCTCTCGTAACCCCTTAATTGCCTGGAAATAATGGCCTATGTCATCATTGACCTTTATCACGACACTGCCTTTCTGTATGAATGAATCCACCTGTGATCTCCAAGCTTCATTGAACCCCTTCATACGTAAGGCTTGCTGGAGGAAGGGCCATTTGACCTTATCATGCACTTTTTCAAAATCCTCTTTGAAGATAACACGTGCAACGTTTCATGTAGGACCACAACCCCTTATAGGATTTGTCGTCCTGTCATGAAGGCAGTTTGAGTTGGTTGCACAACCGAATGTGCTATCTGTGTCAACCTATTCGTGCCAACCTTTGTAAAATTCTTAAAGCTTACATTGAAAACACAGATCAGTCTAAACTGCTCAATGCGAATAGCTTCCACCGTCTTTGGCAACAACATTATTGTTCTAAAATTAATAAAATTAATACGAGACACATAGCCTGCAATTACCGGCCTTGTTGCACCCTTTCACCATCCGATCATGCAATCGTGAAAAATATTTGGATGCGACCGGCTCTCATCTAAAGATAAGAATTAATTAAATACTAGTATCTAAGTGACATTAGTACAAAAAAAGAAAAAAGAAAGAAAAACTGCAAAGTTTCACATAAAATCAAATGGCACAGGAGTTAGACGGTACTACTTTGTTATTTTTTATGTCTATATCTATACCAATGTAAAAAGACTCAAAGAGACAGATCCAATTAACCTCGGACATCAAATCATGTCAATCCAACGACCTAGACTGCTTCAATGTCGAGCGCTCAACACGTTTAGCATGCAGTTAATTTCATGCCAAATATAGTGCTAATTACATAGTAACACGTAAATAATATCCTACTTAATATCCGCATGCACTTAATATACTTTCTAAATTAATATGCATTGCACGTACACATTGACTAGTAGAAGACCCAAAAGGCAGATCCAACTGATCTTGGCCATTGAACTAAGTCAATCCAACGACCTAGACTGCTCGAATGGCGAACGTTAAACGTGTTTAACATGCATTTAATATCATACCAAATATTGTAGTAGTCACATAATCAACACACAAATAATAACATACCTAATATCCACGTGCAATTAATATATTACGTAAATATTAACGTGTGTTGCACATGCGTATTTACTATTAGATGAGAAATAACATACTCCCCTTTCATCTACATAGGGCTTAATGTGTTTTTCAAGACCGCCTTTAAATATTGATAAGGTTAATAAGACATGAGATGTACAATACTTTAAAAATTATATCATTGAAAGCTTCTTTCATATATGAATTTGCATCAAGAAAAATCTACAGCTGCAAATCAGAGTGACACGTAGGACCAACCAAAGAAAAAAGAGAGAAGTATTTTCCGCAATGAGGGACGCGGCCAGACAGTCAAGATTCCGCTAAAACCATAAACAAAGTAGCATCACTACCGATCGATCGACGGCCCTAGATTTCCGCTGCGATTAACAATGCCGCGCTGCTGGCACCTGAGTGGATCGTACGAGCTCCCCGACCAAGGCCGCGAGCGGGGTGGGGGCAGCTGCATAGAAATTGAAAAAGAGGGCAGCGAGAAACACGTACGAGGCCAGGGGAGACGAACCCCCCTTCCTTTCCATCCCCCCCTGCTTATAATACTCCCCCACCATCGCCACAACTTGCATGCGACGCCATGACGACTAGTACTACCCCTGGCCTCCGGCTGGATGCACTGCATCCAGCCCTCCCTTTCCCCGCCTTCGTTCTTTTTCTTCCTGCTCTCATCTGCCTGTCTGCATCTCCCAGTCCATGAACCAGCGATCGTAGAAGTCCCGGTCGGTGCTGGAGCACTGCCGATGTGCATACCAAGCTTGATGCCCAGGAAAAGATGCTAGCTGATGTGCCATCGGTTTCACCAGGTAGACATACACATGCTTCGATTTTTACGTTGACATCTGCCTATGCATGTGATGGTATATCTATTTTTGTCGGTGTGTACGTACCTTGCTTACATACATACACATGTGCGCGAAAGCTCGTAATCAGTAATTGCATGCTTGGATTGTACTACTCGGGGACTCACGGATGAATTAGTAATGAGTATATATTTGATTGCTATTTTTGTCCTACCTATATAGTTAGGGATTCTTTCCCAGATACTAGATGTAATTAGTAATGGTTGTGTTAGTTGGGAACTGGTCTTTGGGGTAATCATTTCGCCCTGTTTACTCGTAGGAAAATTTAGGGGCTGGCCGGGTCCCTTTTCTGAAAGAACAAGGAATGCCATTTTGTCTACTTTATGATGTTGTCCTCCCTTTTTCTATGGCTTTACAGAGTTTTCTTCTTGAAATGTAGTAAAACGGAACCTCTAGCTAGGTATACACGTAAAGCTTACGCAAGGAAAAGACTGGTTACTGAGTACTCCCTCTGTAAACTAATATAAGAGTGTTTAGATAACTAAAATAATGATCTAAATGCTTTTATATTAGTTTACAGAGGGAGTAGCTTGATTGCTTCACATGCTGATAAGATATCCTTTTTCGCAACAATCCACAGGATTTGTAGATTGCCAGATCTGATCTGATTCAGCGAGAATTCTGAGCTACCAAAGCTGCTTCGACTCAAAGCTCTACCACTGCCCTATCTTGCACTTTAAGAAGACTCGATCGTCACGGAAAGAGCAGACAGAGGTATCAAATTCCATGCTAGCTCCTCATGTTCTTGAGCGCAAGAAATGAGTCTTCCGAGTCGGAGGACATCCAAGAACTGATCAACAGTGGCCTCAAGTGCAACGCATCCACGCCAGCCGACGACATGGAGAGCGGCAGAGGCGGGGCACGAGCCGCCGGAAGCACGTCGTCGTCATCGCCCCTGCCCATGGTTCTGCCGTCCGAGCAGAAAGCACGGTACAGCACGGAGGAGGATCCCAGTCGTTGCAGCTGCAGCGATAGCTTCTTCGGCAAGTACTTTTCATTCCTCCTGCTCATGTTCGTCACCGCGTCGCTGGTGATCCTCCCGCTCGTCCTGCCACCGCTGCCTCCGCCTCCGTCGATGCTGATGCTGGTGCCAGTGGCAATGCTGGTGATGCTCCTGGTGCTGGCGTTCATGCCGACGTCAGGCGGCCGCAGTGCGACGGGCCCGACTGCCTACCTGTAGATAACTAGTACGTCCTTTTCTTGTTTTTTCTTTTGGATTTGGTGATAGGGTAGTCATGGAATCAAGTTTATGCCCATCAGTTGAAGCCTAGAAGGTACCTGCTGCTTTTCCCCGTATACTAAATGAGTATTTATCATGGGATTTGTCCAGCTAAATGAGGCCTTTGGTCAGAACAACGCCGTGACTAATTTGCGCCTTCTTTATTAACTATGCTTTGCCATATTAGCACGAAACATTGTAGTACAAGGAGATGAATTTACGTATTTTACCATGATAATTGATGTTGTCATTTTCAAAAGCCATTTAATTTCTTGAATACACAGGGCTCACTATGGTTCGAGGCTTCCAGCACCTGATTGTGAAATTTTTATTATTTTTTAATATCAATAAGCCTTCGTTATTCTCACTTGTTTCTTGTGATACCAGGCAATAGCTTTCATGTATGTTTACAGCTGCTACATAAAACATGCACCCACTTGATAACATGCATCATTTGAAGATTTCAACATGCCACTGATCATGATTTTCTTGCATATCATCTAGGAATTTCTTTGCTTCAGCAACTTGTTTTCCCATGATCGTTCCTCCTGCGACAGTGTCAAGCATGTTCTTTGATAAAAGATTTAAAGTTTTATAAAAACATGAATAATTAACCATTCTTTCATGTCATGGTTAGTACAATTCTTAACAACTTCTTTAATACGTTCCCACATAAGCGCTAGTGGCTTCCGGTCTTCCTGCTTGAAACATGTAATATTAGCATGTAGATGCATGGTTTTGTAAGCAGAAAATAGGTAATGTTAGCCTTTCCTCTTAATTAAAAATGATTAAGCATAAATTTTACTGCATTGAGATCAATATCTTTTATGTAAGCTGTGTCAGAAAGCTCAGTAAAAGTATGTAGATGCATACCCGCGTCTTCTGAAGCAGATCCTCCAAACTGGTTTAGCTGAACCCTAGTAAGTAAGTTCGGTTTTATTTATTTTTAGAACGAAGGCTCGCGAAGAGCCCGGCTTTGAATTAACAAAGCCATCAACCGGCCAGGAAATACAAACACACACACACCCCACGACCAAACGATACAAGGGGACACTCTAGGAGGCTTACAACTCAACGGGTCGCACAAGCTCAAAAAAAATACAGGAAAACAAGCTCGAAGCTTGTCCTAGCCGAAGACTACAGCCAAACAGCCATCTAGGGATGAGGCACACACGAGCATGACGAGGACCTGCTTGCAACAGAGTGTGGCAAGTGAGCCCGACCAACGCCCAAGTAGAAAGACAACACACATCCGCCGTCTCTCTCGCCGCAGAGGGAGCCTTCCCTCTCGCCATGGCTCGCAAGACGCCGTACCCGGTGATGAAGCTATGTACCTAGGGTAGGGTCATGGACCTGTCCAACTTACCCTCCCCAAGGACATCTCTACAAAGAATTAGAAACAGTCAAAGAGAAACCATCAACCACTCGACCGTGGAGATGCACTCACTTCGACCACCTTGAAGACACTCGACCACCAGAAGATGAGGAACCCTCCACTCTGCAATGGTCAGGACTTAAACCATAGCATTATGAACATTGAATCCTGTGTAACGGAGGGGAGCTGGGGTCCTGCCGCACTCTATATAAGTCACCCCCCTCCTCTGAGACAGGGGTTGGCATATTTTGTAAACTCACACACACACGTATAATCCAGTCGACCGCCTCAGAGCACCGAGACGTAGGGCTGTTACTTCCTCCGAGAAGGGCCTGAACTCGTAAAACTCGCGTGTACAACTTCTTCATAGTTAGGATCTTGCCTCCTCATACTTACCCCCCATTCTACTGTCAGTCTTAGATCCACGACAGTTGGCGCCCACCTTGGGGCAGGTGTCTTAGCGACTTATTGGAGAAGTTGCAATTTTTTCCGATCCCCATCACCATGATTCCAGGCGGAGGTTTGGCTGAGGGCCGCGAGATCCGTCTCGGCGCGCTCGTGTTTGTCGCCGACGACTCCGCTTGGCTTCAGGAGGCACCACTCGACGTACGCACTCCCCGCCCGCGGGGCGACGCACTTTCACGCGTGCGTCCGCGGCGTCCTCCTGCAGCAACCGTCGACCCAGTACCAGTCGACTCCAACGGCTTTCTCCCTCCCCGCGACCCGCCGGAGCAAGCGCACCGGCCGGTCGAGACTTCAACGGTGGGTGAAGCATGCGGTGGCCCGCCAGTCCGCCACCCCTCAAGTCGCGGCGATCGAGCCCGACGAGTCTCTCTACAGCCTGTTCGATCTGTCGACTGGCTCCGTAGAGACTGCATCCGAGTGCGACAGCAACGAATCGGCAGCGGAAGTCCTGGTGGTCAATGGACCACGCGGCCCTCCTGGCTTCGATCGTGAAGACGGAGGTGACGGGAACGGAGGTCCGTCGCGCGTTCACGAGGAGTACCGCCCCGAGCCTCTCTCCTCGCAGCAGAGAGAAGAACTTCGTCGCCGAAACATGGATGCCCTGCATACTCCTATAGTTGGAGATACACTCGAGACCCAGGCCTTGGAGCAGGCTCGCCTGGCCAATCTGGCTGAGCGCACTCGATGGAGAACCTCCAGCGCGCACTCGACGATCACGCTCGTGAACGTGCTCCTGAGTCCAGTCGACGCCAGCTTTTTCCACCTTCGGCTCAGGTATACCGAACACCGATCCAAAACCTAGCAGCTGCTGCCCAAATAGCAGAGTCGATTCAACCTTCCCAGTCAGAAGCTGGCTGAGGTCTGGCGCAGATCAGGGCCTTGCTCCGGGCAGCAGGAGAGCAGAATACGGCCGTGTCTCAGTCGCGGGATAGGATCCATAGCAGATATGTGGTCGCAGATACGGTCCAGTTGGCCCACAGCCCGAGATCGCCCCGAGGCGTGAGGGACGTGGAGAGCAGCGTGATCAGTACAGAAACCAGGAGCAGTATGATCATCGAGCCGATCGCGATGGTCGCCGTCGAGTGCCCACGCCTCCTCCAAGGAGTGGGTCATACGTGCCGCGGCCACATGAAGACAGACGCCCTAACAGCGTCAGAAGAGGTATTCCAGTCGACCCCAGGGAGCCAGGCTTTGATGCGAGATCTATTCTCGTGCAGGGCTTGGTCGACAGAAACAGAGCTCACGGAGATGGCCATGACAGATGCCCGCAAACCAGCAATAGGGTGCATGTCTCTGGCCCAGAGTGCTTCAGCAGAGCTATCAGAGCTGCAGTGATTCCCCCCAACTTCAGGTTGGCGACTGGAGTCAGTAAGTTCACCGGAGAGTCCAAGCCTGACACCTGGCTCGAAGACTACCGAGTGGCTGTCCAGATTGGTGGCGGCAATGATGAGGTGGCCATGAAACACCTTCCTCTGATGTTGGAGGGCTCGGCTAGAGTGTGGCTGAATCAGTTGGCACCTGGCAGCATCTATACTTGGGAAGATCTCGCCCGAGTGTTTGTCAGAACGTTTGAGGGAACTTGCAAACGGCCAGCAGGTTTGACAGAATTACAGTGTTGCGTCCAAAAACCGAATGAAACTTTAAGAGATTATATCCAGAGGTGGATCACCCTGCACCACACGGTGGAAGATGTGTCTGATCATTAGGAAATTTGTGCTTTCAAGGAAGGGTCAGGTACCGGGAGTTGAATCTGAAATTCGGTCGGACAAGAAACATGACTCTGACTCGGATGATGGAAATTGCCACCAAGTATGCCAATGGTGAAGAGGAAGAGCGACTGTGGAGCGGAAAGCACAAAGCAGTCGCCCACGAAGCCGGAGGAGGAAACTCCAGTCGGAAGCAAAAACGCAAGGCCGAACTAGCTGCTCCGGGTGAGGCCTTGGCTGTGGTTCAAGGAAAGTTCAAGGGGAATCCCAAAGGGCCGTGGAACCCCAAGAAAGTAAAAGATCAAGATGGAAATGACGTGTTGGATCTGCCGTGCCATATCCACACCAAAAAAGACGAAGAAGGTAATTTCATTTACCCAAAGCATACCACTCGACAGTGTCGGCTCCTGATCCAGCAGTTCCGAGAGAAACAACCCAAGGAAAAGGAGAAGAAGGCAGACAAGGCTGAGAGTGAAGGAGAAGATGATGATGGTTATCCTCACGTGAATTCCACTCTGATGATTTTTGCTGATGTTGAAAACAAGAGTCGATTGAAAGTCATCAACAGAGAAGTGAACATGGTCGCTCCGGCGACACCCAGTTACTTGAAATGGTCGCAGACTGCCATTACGTTCGACCAGTCTGATCATCCAGCGCATATCACCACCCCTGGGAGGCAAGCGCTGGTGGTCGACCCGATGGTCGAAAGCACTCGACTGACAAAGGTCCTGATGGACGGTGGCGGTGGCCTGAACATTCTGTATGCAGAAACATTGAAAGGAATGGGCATTCCGATGTCCAGACTTAGTGAAAGCCATATGAGTTTCCATGGGGTCATCCCAGGCAAGAAGGCTGCGTCCCTCGGTCAGATTGCACTTGACGTGGTTTTCGGTGATGCCAAAAATTACCGCAAAGAAAAGTTGATGTTTGAAGTCGTGGATTTTCAGAGTGCGTATCATGCAATTCTGGGCAGGCCAGCTTATGCATGATTCATGGCTCGACCTTGTTACGTGTACCTCAAACTGAAGATGCCTGGTCCCAGAGGAGTGATCACTGTCTCTGGTAATCGGAAAAAGGCGGAAGAGTGTTTCCAGAAGGGCTCAAAGATCGCCGATGCCCAGATGGCCGTGGTAGAATTGCAAGAATACCAGAAAAATGCAGATCCGAGTGACTTGCTGCAAGCCAAGAAGCCAGCCACGGATTCAGCATTCCAGTCGTCTGGCGAGACGAAGTCTGTTCACATTCACCCGACGGACCCCAATGCAGCTCCGACCCACATTTCGACCACACTCGACTCCAAATAGGAAGAAACGCTCATCCAGTTCCTCCGTGAGAACTGGGACATCTTTGCATGGAAGCCTTCTGACATGCCAGGTGTTCCCAGGGGACTAGCTGAGCATCGTTTGTGAGTCGACCCGAAAGTGAAACCAGTCAAAGAGCATCTTCGACGGTCTGCCGTCCAGAAAAGAAAATCAATCGGCGAAGAGGTGGCTCGGCTTTTGGCAGCTGAGTTTATCCGAGAGATTTACCACTCCGAGTGGTTAGCCAATGTTGTCATGGTCCCAAAGAAAGATGACTCACTCCGCATGTGCATCAATTTCAAGCATATCAATCGGGCCTGCCCGAAAGATCACTTCCCTCTCCCTCGCATCGATCAGATAGTCGATTCGACTGCTGGGTGCGAGCGTTTGTCCTTTTTGGATGCCTACTCCGGGTACCACCAGATCCGTCTGTACGAACCCGACACAATAAAGACAGCTTTTATCACCCCGCTTGGGTGCTTCTGTTATGTCACAATGCCATTCGGCTTGAAGAATGCCGGAGCCACATTTATGCGGATGATTCAGAAGTGCCTGCTCACTCAGATCAGTCGGAATATGGAAGCATACATGGATGACATTGTGGTCAAGTTACGTAAAGGTTCCGACCTGCTGCCCGACCTCGCTGAAACCTTTGCCAACCTCCGAAGGTATGATATCAAGCTCAATCCATCAAAGTGTACGTTTGGAGTTCCAAGCGACAAGTTACTCGGTTTTCTTGTTTCAGAACGAGGAATCATTGCTAACCCAGAGAAAGTAGGCGCGCCCTGTGCGTGTGCATGATGTCCAGAAGCTCATGGGTTGCTTGGCCGCCCTAAGTTGATTCATTTCTCGCCTCGATGAAAAGGCGCTGCCTCTTTACCGACTGATGAAGAAATCAGATAATTTTGTTGGACTCCAGAAGCTGATACAACATTCGCAGAGCTAAAAGCCCTGCTTTCCACCCAGCCGGTGCTTGCTGCTCCAGTCAGCAAAGAGCCTCTATTGCTTTATATAGCAGCCACTGGACAAGTCGTCAGTACAGTACTTACGGTCGAGCGGGAAGAAGAAGGAAAAGCATACAAAGTCCAACGCCCAGTTTATTATATTTCTGAAGTCTTGACCCTGTCAAAATAGAGATATCCTCACTATCAGAAGCTTGTCTATGGAATTTACATGACCACGAAGAAGGTTGCACACTACTTCTCAGATCACTCTGTTACAGTCGTCTATGACGCTCCATTGTCAGAGATTCTGCACAACAGAGATGCAACTGGTCGAGTGGCAAAATGGGCGATTGAACTCCTTCCCTGGATATCAAGTTTGAGGCAAAGAAAGCTATCAAGTCCCAAGCAATAGCAGATTTCCTCGCCGAGTGGATCGAACAACAACTGCCGACTCAAGTTCACTCTGAGCACTGGACCATGTTCTTTGACGGATCCAAGATGTTGAACGGTTCTGGTGCTGGAGTAGTTCTGGTATCCCCCCAAGGAGACAAGCTCAGATATGTCCTCCAGATTCATTTTGATTCCTCCAGCAATGAAGCAGAATATGAAGCACTCTTGTATGGGTTGCACATGGCCATCTCACTCGGCGTCCGTCCCCTCATGGTCTATGGCGACTCAGATTTGGTAGTTAGTCAAGTGATGAAGGAGTGGGACGTCAGAAGTCCAGCCATGACTGGTTACTGCAATGTGGTGAGAAAGCTTGAGAAGAAGTTCGAAGGGTTAGAACTCCACCACATCCCCAATTGAAAAATCAAGCAGCCGATGAATTGGCAAAGATAGGTTCCAAGAGAGAAGCCATTCCCAGCAATGTGTTCTTGGAGCATATTCACACGCCGATAGTTCAGGAAGACCCTTTCACTGAAGACCCCCGGCAACCCAAGAGCGCCACGGATCCGACTGAAGTCAAGGTCCCAGCTGTGGTCGACCTGATCATGGAGGTTCTGGCCGTTACCCCCGACTGGACGGTGCCCTACATTGCGTACATCCTCAGGAAAGAGCTCCCAGAGGATGAAGAAGAAGCTCGACAGATCGTCTGTCGATCCAAAGCTTTTACTGTGATAAGAGGGCAGCTGTTCAGGGAAAGTGTGACTGGAGTCGGTCAGAAGTGCATAACACCAGAAGAAGGTCGAATGATCCTCAATGACATCCACTCGGGGACTTGTGTTCACCATGCGTCCTCTCGGGCCATCGTGGCTAAAGCATACCGAGCTGGATTCTATTGGCCACGAGCAAATGAGATGGCGAAAGATATAGTCGACATATGTGAAGGATGTCAACTTTACTCCGATATGTCTCACAAGCCAGCGTCAGCCCTGAAGACCATCCCCCTCGTCTGGCCCTTCGTTGTTTGGGGACTGGATATGGTTGGACCGCTGAGAACCGGCAAAAGTGGCTTCACTCACGTGCTCGTTGCCGTCAACAAGTTTACCAAATGGATCGAAGCCAAACCTATCAAGAACCTTGATGCTAGCACCGCTGTTAGTTTTATCAGGGAATTGACATTCAGATATGGAGTCCCACACAACATCATCACGGACAACGGGTCGAACTTCGATTCCGATGAGTTCAGAGCTTTCTGCGCCTCTCAGGGCACTCGAGTCGACTATGCTTCTGTCGCTCACCCGCAGTCGAACAGACAAGCAGAAAGAGCCAATGGCCTAATTCTCAAAGGACCGAAACCCCGACTAATGCGTGATCTCAAACACGCAGCAGGTTCTTGGGTTGATGAACTTTCGTCAGTTCTGTGGGGCTTAAGGACAACTCCTAATCGGTCGACTGGAAGAACTCCTTTCTTCTTAGTTTATGGAGCCGAAGCTGTTCTGCCAAGTGACTTGCTCCACAATGCACCCCAAGTTGAACTCTTCTCCGAAGCGGAAGCAGAGCAGGCCCGACAAGACTCAGTCGATCTCCTAGAGGAGGAAAGAGAGATGGCCTTGATCCGCTCGACCATTTATCAGCAAAACTTGTGTCGATTCCACGCCAGGAATGTGAGGGGTCGGGCCTTTCAAGAAGGAGACTTGGTTCTTCGAGTGGATCAGCAGAAACCACACAAGCTCGCTCCAACTTGGGAAGGCCCCTTCATCGTCACCAAAGTTCTCCACAATGGAGCATATCATCTTTACAATATCAAGCATCAGAAAGACGAGCCACGGGCTTGGAACGCGGAGCTGCTCCGCCCCTTTTATACTTAAACACTCGCTCGAATAAAATGTAATAAGCAACACATTTTGTAATTCGTTTATCAAAGACAAGAGCTTACGGTTCTCTCATTCGATTGTGTTGTTCTTATTTACATTTGAAATCCCCCAGTGGGTGGGCTTAGTCGCGAATCCATTCCGCCTAAGTCCGAAAAAATCCTACTGAGTGGAGAGCAACCCTCCCACTCGGGGGCTTAGCTGCAGTCAAGCACTCGCCTAAGTTCTCTTACTAAGAGACTTAACGGCAGTCCAGCACTCGCCTAAGTTTGAAAAAATCCTACCGAGTGGAGAGCAACCCTCCCACTCGAGGGCTTAGCTGCAGTCGAGCACTCGCCTAAGTTCTCTTACTAAGAGACTTAACGGCAGTTGAGCACTCGCCTAAGTTTGACAAAATCCCACTGAGTGGAGAGCAATCCTCCCACTCGGGGGCTTAGCTGCAGTCGAGCACTCGCCTAAGTTCTCTCACTAAGAGGCTTA
>NC_041382.1:539499085-539586893 GCF_002162155.2 Triticum dicoccoides
GGAGAGCAATCCTCCCACTCGGGGGCTTAGCTGCAGTCGAGCACTCGCCTAAGTTCTTTCACTAAGAGACTTAACGGCAGTCCAGCACTCGCCTAAGTTTAAAAAAATCCTACCGAGTGGAGAGCAATCCTCCCACTCGGGGGGCTTAGCTGCAGTCGAGCACTCACCTAAGTTCTCTCACTAAGAGGCTTAACGGCAGTCCAGCACTCGCCTAAGTTTGAGACCCATCCCCATCCGCAAGGACGACGAGGTGCAAGTCGACTGCAACCTTCTCCTTCGGAGCCGCGGCGCAAATACAACGTCCGCTCCATCCCTATCCGCAAGGACGATGAGGTGCAGGTCGACTGCAACCTTCTCCTTCGGAGCCGTGGCGCAAATACAACGTCCGCTCCATCCCTATCCGCAAGGACGACGAGGTGCAGGTCGACTGCAACCTTCTCCTTCAGAGCTGCGGCACAAATACAACGTCCGCTTCATCCCTATCCACAAGGGCGACGAGGTGCAGTGAGCAAAGTCCATCCGGAGGCAAACACAAGCACATTTGGAGATAAACCAAATTCAAATAAATCCTAAAAGGTTCCAAGCAGCAAATCAAAAGTACTCAGGCTCCAAGCCCGAAGGAGTTTAACGGTTACAGAAACCACTCGGCATTCCAAGGCAAATTTAAAGCGTATCCAAGTTTCATAAGATTGTTCACTCGGTCGGAGGAGGGCTGGCAGGCTCCACGAATGAGTCCAGATCGATCCCATCAGCGATCCGAGTGGTGGCAGCAATGAAAGTCTCCATGAAGGACTGGAAGTCGTGCTTTTTGGTGTTATCAACTTTGATTGCAACCAGCTTGTCTTCACGAGCCTCCTTGCAATGGACTCGCACCAAGGACAGCGCCACATCAGCACCACACAGGGCGGAGGATTTCTTCCATTCTTGCACTCGGTCAGGGATCTCGTTCAGACGAGTCATCAAAGATTCCAGATCATTTTGAAGCGTCGCCCCCGGCCAAAGCGTCGAGTCGATTCGAGAGACAACCTCCTTCAGGCGTGCGAGGTAGCTTGTGGCGCTGGCGATACGGGACTCCAGTCGGAGCATGTTCATCGCACTTTCGTCGCAGACTGGAGAAGCGATAGGGTCCAGACCCGTCTCGAGCCTTCCAGTTTCTTCGTCGAAGTCTTGGCAGAGTTCTGCAGCCAAAAGCCAGTCCATCAACCGAGCAAGACCAAATTGCAAGCATCAACACAGTCGGATTAAAAGAAATACCTTCCAGCACGAGATAAAGCTTCTTGGCGAGGGTCCTCAGATAAGCTTCTGTGTCATTCCTCTTGCGGATCGCAGACTCCAACTTTTCGTTCAGGACGACCTTGTCCTTCTTCAGGCTGGTCACTTCGCGGTTAGCTTCATTAAGACAAGATTTCAGTCTATTCACCTCTCCTTCAAGCGTTTCGACTGAAGCAAGCTTCTTGTCTGCGAGAGCAGTTTTGTCTTGGGCTGCTTTTTGCGCGGTGGTGAGGTCCGAGTCCTTCTTGTCCAGAGCCAACTTCATTTTCTCTGCAAAAGAAATAATCGAATCAAAGAAGAGATCAAAGAGATATATTGAAATTCAGTCGGCAATCAGTTACCTTCCATACCAGCGGCCTCGTTTTGAGCTTTTTTCAGATTTTGCTGAGCCAATTCCAAGTCTAAGTTGAGTTGCCTCTGCTTCTTTCGAGTTCGGCAAACTTGGAGATAAGAGTACAAGACTTCTGCAGGGGGGCAAGAGACAGATCAATCGATAGGTTCGAAGGCAGTTCATTTCCGAGTGAATAAAACCTAAATAAGGGGCAACAAGATGTTCAGACCCCAGTCGACTGCCAGCAGTCGACCGCGGTCTCGGGGACTACACCCAGTGGGTGCACTTGGCGTGCCCCCACCGGTTCTGATCCGACTCGACCGGCCCGCCGGAGTCGAGTGCAAGGAGTAAAAAAAGAGAGAGAAAGAACAATTGCGCCATCAAGAAAGAAGAACTCAGACCACAGTCGACTGCCAGCAGTCGACCGCGGTCTCGAGGACTACACCTAGTGGGTGCACTTAGCGTGCCCCCACCAGTTCTGGTCCCACTCGCCCATACCGAGTGGAAGAGCAAAACTACCAAAAATGACAACGACACCCAGTGGGTGCTCTAATTCGACGCGAACAACAGGAGATTGTGCAGAAGAAGATTTTTCGAGAACAAAAAGAGTCGGAAAGTCTACTCACCTGGACATTGGCCCGAAGGGCAGCACTAGTGTTGTAGGCAGCCTGACTGCTCTCGTGCACTATCTTCACCCGCTCCATCATCATATCAGCCTGTCGGATGGCTTCTACAGCCGCTTCCGACTGGTTGTCTGGGACGGGGTAGTTGGTGAAAAAGTGTGCAGACGACCCAGGTGCGGCTGCTTGAAGCTCCGTGTTGTGGAGTTGGATAGTTGAAGGAACCACAGGCGCGGTCGACCGCGTGGGATGCCCACTCGGCAAGGGTGCAGCGAATGTCACAGTGGCCCTGCCCGCGTCTTCAGCTTGACGGACGGGAGGCGTTGCAGTTGGTTCTTGCCGAGTCACCCTGCCAGCTGTTACCTTCTTGCTCTTCCTAGGCTTAGGAGCCACATCTTCGTCGTCATCCGGAAGATCAATAATGTTAGGTGGAGCTGCGAGACAGAACATTCGACCCCAAGTGAACCACTCGACCCTAAAAGGATCAAGAATCAAAATCGCAAGAGTTTATACCTGGGTTGGAGGTTACCGCATCCTCCATTTCCTCGTCCCGGTACTGGTATGAAGAGGTCCCTGACGTAGCAGCACTGCAAAGGCCAGCATTCAATCGGTTACACCCAGTTAATCAAATCCACATAAAGGACAAGTCAGATGGTTACCCGGAGATAGTAGGAACGGTCGCTTTGATCCTGGGAAAAGCTTTTGGCAGTTTGGAGGAGATGGCTTTCGGCACTTTCGGCGCTGGGCGGCGCGACCTTAGATTGCTTTGGAGCCTTCTCAGTTGGCATCGGGGAAGACGCCCTGGGGCGCTTCGAGGACTGCTCGATTGGCGCAGCCACCAAGTCCGGAGCGCTTGCCGGGTCATGAGTGTGCTTGGACCTCCTCTCCCTGCGACGAGGCGAGTCGACTTCTTCCTCATCAGTCGATTCATCGCTCTCCTTGTCCTCCTCGGCTTCCGAATGCTCCTCGCCGCTCTCGCCCCCGCTCCCTTCTTCTTCAGCGCCTGGGTCCTGCACTCCGTTGGGCATCGAGTACATTTCAATGAGGGCCTAAAAGGATAACAATCAAAGGACATTCAGTCGACCACAAACGGGACATCACATGGTGAATCGGAAAGATACTTGATAAAACAGAAATATACCTGCTCCGGCTGGTGCGAGTTGTCGAATGGAATCACCCTCCTGGATCCCCGAGGGTTGTCTTTGTTGCCTGTGATTCCCCTCAACCAGTTCTCCAAGATATCCTTGCTAACCTCCTCTAGGTGGATCCGAGTGGTATCCTCGAGCCTAGAGTACATCCACATTGGATGATCATGCGCCTGAAGAGGTTGAATGCGTCGACCGAGAAAGACCTCCAACAGATCCATCCCGGTCACTCCGTCACGGACAAGCTGGACGACCCGTTGAACCAGCTCCTTGACCTGCGCCTTCTCTTATGGAACTACCTTCAGGGGAGCAGGCTTCTCTAGTTGAGCCAAGGAAAAAGGAGGAAGTCCAGTCGACTGGCCAGGGGTTGACTGATCCTTGCAGTAAAACCAAGTCGACTGCCAGCCCTGGACCGAGTCAGGAAGGATCATGGCTGGGAAAGTACTCTTGCTCCTCATCTGGATCCCCAGGCCACCGCACATCTGGATCACCCGCGTCCTGTTGTCACTCGACTTGGCCTTTTTGACCGACTGGGAACGGCAAGTGAAGATGTGTTTGAAAAGCCCCCAGTGCGGTCGATAGCCCAAGAAGTTTTCGCACATGGACACGAAAGCGGCCAGATAGACTATGGTGTTCGGAGTGAAATGGTGGAGCTGAGCCCCAAAGAAGTTCAAAAAACCCCGGAAGAAAGGGTGGGGAGGCAGTGAGAATCCCCGATCTATGTGGGTTGCGAGGAGGACACACTCACCCTCTCTAGGCTGCGGCTCGGTTTCGTCCCCCGGGAGCCGAGCCGACTTGTGAGGGATCAATCCCCCCTCCACCAGGTCACCGAGATCATCCTGCGTGATTGCCGAGCGGATCCAGTCGCCCTGGATCCAGCCCGCCGGCAGGCCGGACCTCGACGAGGATCCGCCCTGGCTGGTCCGCTTGCCCTTCGCCTTCGCGGTCGCCTTGTTTGCGCGTTCCAGCGCCGCCGTCTTCTCCTTCCCCATGGTGACGGGTCAAGCTCGAACAGAGGTCCGATGACGAAGCGGAAGCGAGAGTGGCGGAGAGATCGGGGGAAAGAGAAGTGAGAATGGGAGCACGCGGAGCAGGGGCCTGGCCCGAGACCTTTTATAAGGCCTTTCACCGAGTGGCTGACTGGTGGACCCAAGCGATCTAAAAAAATCCCACAACAGTCGCGCACGCAGTACGTGGAAAAAAAGGTGGCGCGGGGATCGAGGAGACTTGCCCAATCCGCCCTAATAACTTCGGTTCTGCCCGTCTAGCGCACTTCCCAAAATTCGAATCCCGCGAGATCCGCGGAGAGCAGAACAACCTGTCAGACTAAAGACAAACACCCTCTACATCATCATTCGGAATTTTACCATGAAAGTTCACTCGACAACAACCAAGAATGGACCAAGGCGATTGAGAAAGGAGTCGACGCCGTCACCTCAACTCATTGTTCTAGACAAGGCATATTCATAGCACAAAGAGTGGGTCGGAAGTGTTCTCAACCCCTTCCTCACTCAAACCCTGATCCATTCGAGGGCTAATGATGAAGCTATGTACCTAGGGCAGGGTCATGGACCTGTCCAACTTACCCTCCCCAAGTACATCTCTACAAAGAATCAGAAACAGTCGAAGAGAAACCATCAACCACTCGACCGTGGAGATGCACTCGCTCGACCACCTTGAAGACACTCGACCACCAGAAGATGTGGAACCCTCCACTCTGCAATGGTCAGGACTTAAACCATAGCATTATGAGCATTTATGACGCTTTACTATAGACGTTACCAGTAACGCCTTTCCTTTATGAACATTGAATCCTGTGTAACAGAGGGGAGCTGGGGTCCTGGCGCACTCTATATAAGCCACCCCCCTCCTCTGAGACAGGGGTTGGCATCTTTTGTAAACTCACACATACACATATAATCCAGTTGACCTCCTCAGGGCACCGAGACGTAGGGCTGTTACTTCCTCCGAGAAGGGCCTGAACTCGTAAAACTCGCGTGTACAACTTCTTCATAGCTAGGATCTTGCCTCCTCATACTTACCCCCCATTCTATTGTCAGTCTTAGATCCACGACACCCGACGGACTTGAGAGACGCTCACCCTAGAGCAAGGGACGTGCTAGCTTCGAGACCTGGAGTAGCCACATCACATCACCACTTGAACATTCGAGCACTCGCGACTGCCGCATCTCCACAACCTAGAATGCCTAAGAGCTGCAGGAAAACCACCAGGTGCAGCTACTGAAGAAAGGCAGCAGAGGCATCAAGTAAACCGACAGGCCACCGAGGAGCATTGCCAGGCAGCCGACGGGGACACCTACAGCCATGCCGAACCTCGTGACACCGCCGTCACCGGACCACCCAAGCCACCCAAGCTCCGACATATGAACCCCTCACCTGAACGCAACCCTCCCCAGGCGGCGCCCCCAAGGAAGACACGACGCACAGCGCGCCGTCGCCGCCCAATCCAAGCCGGATTTTGGGCTTTCACCCGGGAGGAGGAACAGGGGTGGAAAGGGGTAGGACCTCTGCAGCACCTCCAAGGAGGAGACGGTGTCGGGGACGTCGCTGCTGCCAGGCCGGCCAAGCCGGCCAACGGTTTCCCGCGGCCCAAAACCAGACCACCGGTCACCCACCCACATCATACTGGTGCTCGGATGGAGGCTGGCGAGCAGCGGCGGGGATGAGGGAGACATGGGAAAGGAGCCAACCTTAGATCTGACGAGGAGGGGAAGACCTCCGCGCCGCCGCCGCCGCCCACCGTCGTCTCACCACCCGCGTGGTCGAGGCCGCCGGCCAGAGCACCCCGCGAACGACGCCGACCGAGAAGGCGCCGCCACCTCGCCAAGAAGGCCCGCCGCCCCAGATCCGAGGTCCTTCTCGAGGAAAAGAGTGACCGAGGCCTCGCCGCCACCATCACGGGCGGCCGCGCGAGCGGATCCGGCGGCTTTCTCAGGTGGCGGCGAGGGAGGCAGGGTGAGGGAGCGGCGGCGCGACGGGGGAACCCTAGTCGCCGCCTGAGTCACCCGAAGCGGACGACGCGAGGGCCGCGTGGGGGGGGGATTCGTGTGTTTTATGTGGACGCAAAATGTATGAACTGATGATAGTAGGTTCGGTTTTATCTCATATTGGTCAGCTGCAATATCAGATTGTGCAATAGGTGCATGCATATAATCATCATTGAGCGTGGCGAACTTCCCAAGTTTAGTGGTAGCCAAAATACTATATTTTGGGTTTTCTTAACTTGCAAAAAGTAAATTAACAACAAAAGTAAACTAAAAATTAAAACAAAAATAAATAACAAGGACTCTAGTAACCTTACCAGGATAGCAAAATATTCCCTCGGCAATGGTGCCAAGAAAAGGGGTTGATTACCTTTGATCCTGTTTCGGAGAGTAAATTGCCGAAAACCACCACAATTATTGCCTCAGATAGTGCAAGAAACCACCGTTTTCATAAAAGTTTGCCAAAAACACTGATTTTGAGTAATTGTTTGCCAAAAGCACTAAAAACGATGGTTGACCATGTTTTGACACAAAAACTGACAGCGGGGCCCATTCGTCAGTGCCATGTGGCATGGGGTAACAACCATCCGAGAGGGACGTTGGACCATTTGAATCAGCCGTCAGGTTGATGCGGGGTCCACCTGTTAGCATCTATAGCCCCCTTCCTCTCTCTCATGCATTTCATCCAGCATCTTGCATGCATCGCCAGACGCCACCATCGGTGACTTGGTATGAGCGCCAGCTGGTCGTAGCTGCTCAAGCCGCTAGTCGTGCTGGTGCTGACTGCTACTGGCCACGCAACGCTCATAGCTAGGCGCATGCAGGACATGGCGACTTGCACCATGTGGCAGGGCGCGCGGTGGCGGTGCAACGCAGCGACGACAAGCAGAGCTTGCACACGCAACAACCCGTGGTGCATGACCAGGATAGCTGAGGCGCGCATGGTGCCTGCTCATCGTTGGAGCATGGGTGCGTGCGGAGGAGTGATGACCCACAAGTATAGGGGATCAATAATAGTCCTTTTGATAAGTAATAATGTCGAACCCAACGAGGAGTAGAAGGAAATGACAAGTGGTTTTCAGCAAGGTAATTTCTGCAAGCACTAAAATTGTCAGTAACAGATAGTTTGATAGCAAGATAATTTGTAACGAGCAAATGACGGTAACAGTAAGTAAAGTGCAGCAAGGTAGCTCAATCCTTTTGTAACAAAGAATAGACCAAAATGGTTTCTTATAATAGGCAAAGCGTTCTTGAGGGTACACGGGAATTTCATCTAGTCACTTTCATCATGTTGGTTCGATTCATGTTCGCTACTTTGATAATTTGATATGTGGGAGGACCAGTGCTTAGGTCCTGTTCTTACTTGAACAAACCTCCTACTTATGATTAACGCCCTCGCAAGCATATGCAACTGCGAGAAAAGTATTAAGATAAAATCTAACCATAGCATTAAACTTTTGGATCCAAATCGACCCCTTACGAAGTAGCGCATGAACTAGGGTTTGAACTTTTGTCACTCTAGCAACCCATCATCTAATAACTACTCCGCAATGCATCCCCTTAGGCCCAAATATGGTGAAGTGTCATGTAGTCAACGTTCACATGACACCACTAAGGTAATCACAACATATACATCATCAAAATATCGAACACATATCAAGTTCACATGATTACTTGCAACAAGATTTCTCCGTGACCTCAAGAACAAAGGTAACTACTCACAAATGATAATCATGCTCAAGATCAGAGGGACATTAAATAGCATAATGGATCTGAACATATAATATTCCACCAAATAAACCATATAGTAATCAACTACAAGATGTAATCAACACTACCAGTCACTGACATGTACCAATCTAAGGTTCCAGTATAAATATTGAACACAAGAGATGAACTAGGGATTGAGAGGAGATGGTGTTGTTGAAGATGTTAATGGAGATTTCCCTCCCCAAGATGAGAGGGTTGTTGGTGATTGATGTCTACTACACAACCTTCTTCTTGTAGACGTTGTTGAGCCTCCAAGTGCAGAGGTTTGTAGGACAGTAGCAAATTTCCCTCAAGTGGATGACCTAAGGTTTATCAATCCGTGGGAGGCGTAGGATGAAGATGGTCTCTCTCAAGCAAACCTGCAACTAAATAACAAAGAGTCTCTTGTGTCCCCAACACACCCAATACAATGGTAAATTGTATAGGTGCACTAGTTCGGCGAAGAGATGGTGATACAAGTAATGGTTTTTGTAATCTGAAAATATAAAAACAACAAGGTAGCAAGTGGTAAAAGCGAGCACAAATGGTATTGCAATGCTAGGAAATAAGGCCTAGGGTTCATACTTTCACTAGTGCAAGTTCTCTCAGCAATAATAACATAATTGGATCATATAACTATCCCTCAACATGCAACAAAGAGTCACTCCAAAGTCACTAATAGCGGAGAACAAACGAAGAGATTATTGTAGGGTACGAAACCACCTTAAATTATCCTTTCTGACCGATATATTCAAGAGTTCGTAGTAAAATAACACGAAGCTATTCTTTCCGTTCAATCTATCATAGAGTTCGTACTAGAATAACACCTTAAGACACAAATCAACCAAAACCCTAATGTCACCTAGATACTCCAATGTCACCTCAAGTATCTGTGGGTATGATTATACGATATGCATCGCACAATCTCAGATTCATCTATTCAACCGACACAAAGAACTTCAAAGAGTACCCCAAAGTTTTTACCGGAGAGTCAAGACGAAAACGTGTGCCAACCCCTATGCATAAGTGAAAGGACAAGTGCTCCCTGGGTGGTTTTGGTAATTAATGTCAACATATCTCTTGTTGGACTAACACTTTTACCTAGTATGTTTCAGATAAGTTCAACAATGGAGTGGCATGGACTAGAGGATGTGGAACCCCTTCAAGATGCTAAGGACAAAGGATTGGCTCAAGCTTCAAGATCAAGACTCTACATTTTCTATTTTAGTGATCCAAGATCACATTGAGTCTATAGGAAAAGCCAATACTATCAAGAGGGAATGAGGTGTTGCTTAATGGCTTGCTTGCTCAAAGTGCTTAGTGATATGCTCCAAAACCCTCAACTACCTTCCCACATCCACATATGACCTAAACCAAAAGTCAAACTCGGCCCCACCGATTCTATCTATCCGGCGCCACCGAGTTTCAGATGTCATAGCCACTGCCACAAACCCTAGCAAATCGGTTCCACCGATAGGGATCTCGGTCTCACCGAGATGGGATTGTAATCTTTTTGTGTATGTCCATTACCAAAATCGGTCTCACCGAGTTTGAGCAATCGGTACTACCGAGATTACAATGCAAACCCTCTGGTTAGCTTATTACCAAAATCGGTCCCACCGAGTTTGTGTAATCGGTCTCACCGAGTTTGCCTGACCAACTCTCTGGTTAGCTTATTACCAAAATCGGTCCCACCGAGTTTGTGTAATCGGTCACACCGAGATTACGTTATGCCCTAACCCTAACCATATCGGTCCTACCGAGTTGCATCTCAGTCCCACCGAAAATCCTAACGGTCACTAAGTTTGCTGAATCGGTCCGACCGAGTTTAACCATTCGGTCCCACCGAGTTTGGCAAATTGTGTGTAACGGTTAGATTTTGTGTGGAGGCTATATGTACCCCTCCACCCACTCTTCATTCATGGAGAGAGCCATCAGAACATACCTACACTTCCAATACACATTTTCTGAGAGAGAACCACCTACACTTGTGTTGAGGTCAAGATATTCCATTCCAACCATATGAATCTTGATCTCTAGCCTTTCCCAAGTTGCTTTCCACTCAAATCCTCTTTCCACCAAATCCAAATCCTGTGAGAGAGAGTTGAGTGTTGGGGAGACTATCATTTGAAGCACAAGAGCAAGGGCTTCATCATCAACACACCATTTGTTACCTCTTGGAGAGTGGTGTCTCCTAGATTGGCTAGGTGTCACTTGGGAGCCTCCAACAAGATTGTGGAATTGAACCAAGGAGTTTGTAAGGGCAAGGAGATCGCCTACTTCATGAAGATCTACCGCTAGTGAGGCAAGTCCTTCATGAGCGACGGCCGTGATGGAATAGACAAGGTTGCTTCTTCGTGGACCCTTTGTGGGTGGAGCCCTCCGTGGACTCGCGCAACCGTTACCCTCCGTGGGTTGAAGTCTCCATCAACGTGGATGTACGATAGCACCACCTATCGGAACCACGACAAAAACATCCGTGTCTCCAATTGCGTTTGAATACTCCAAACCCTTCTCTTTACATTCTTGCAAGTTGCATGCTTTACTTTCTGCTACTCATATACTCATTGCATGCTTGCTTGATATGTATTGTGTTTGTTAAACTTGTGCTTAAACTCCACTTAAACTTAAGAATATTAAAAACTGCAACTTTTGACACTTAGTGTCTAATCATCCTCCCTCTAGACACCTCTTCTCGATCCTTTCAATTGGTATCAGAGCTTTGGTCTCCATTGCCTTGGTTTAAACACCATTGGAGGAAGATGGATGTGTCTACTTTGGGGAGTCTTAGACATAGAGTTCCTATTCTTGATGGAGAGTATTTTCGTGAGTGGAAAAATGAAATGCTTGAGATTTTCAATGAATATCATTTGAACAAGTACATTACTAGCCCTTGTGCACCTCATGTTGATCCTTTGCACCCTACCCTAGATGAAGATATTGACATGATTCGCAATCTTAGAACTGTTGAGCTCATCATTAGAGGCTTGCCTAGAAACTTGATTAGATGTTTGCCTACTCTCAAGTGTGCCTACACCATATGGAGATTTCTTGAGGAACGATTTCCAGATTATTCCTTGAAAAATTTAGACGAAATTTGCCATAAGTCTATTGCCTTGAGTAAGATGAACTCTAGTGATCCTAGCTTTGGTGATTGTCTATTTGAGCTTACCAATCTCATGCGTGCTAAAGGAAATGTTGGAATCATTAGCGATATCATATCTGAAGCTATTAGAATTCATAAAGGTAACCATTGTGATGATCATTTATCTAATGAATTACCCTCTCTAGGAATTGATCAATCACAAGATGATGTTGAACATGGATACTGTGATGAAGATGATGATAGTGACTATGATCTTGATGATGCAATGAGGCATTTTGGTCTTATGGCAAATCTTCGTGGCTACATGGCTGGAGGAAAGGAATGGGTCCTTGATAGTGGATGTACTGATCATATGACCGGAGATAAAGATATGTTCCGTGAGCTTGCTGAAAACGACGGCCCTCGAAAATATGTCACTTTTGGTGATAATTCAAAGGGTAAGGTGGTTGGCCTTGGTAAGGTGGCCATCTCACATGATAGCTCCATACAAAATGTCATGCTCGTTGAATCCCTTGGATACAATTTACTTTCAGTTTCTAGACTTGCGAATTTCGGTTTCAATGTCTTATCCACTGAAGTAGATTGCAAAGTGTTTCATAGAGACAATCATAAAATGGTCTTTACCGGTATACGTAGAGGAGATCTTTACATTGTTGATTTCACTAAAAAGGCTCAACCTAGAACTTGCTTAATTACCAAATCTTCTAAAGGTTGGTTGTGGCATAGAAGACTAGGTCATGTTAGTATGCGAAATCTTGATAAGCTTATTAAAGGTGATCATATCCTTGGAATAAAATATGTCATATTTGACAAGGATAGACTTTGTAGTTCTTGTCAAGCAGGGAAACAAGTTGGAGGAAGTCACCGCGCGAAGAACATCATGACCACAAGAAGACCACTCGAGCTACTTCACATGGATCTCTTTGGTCCAAATGCCTACAAGAGTCTCGGTGGTAACTCATTTGGTCTAGTCATAGTTGATGATTTTTCAAGATTTACGTGAGTGTTCTTTCTTGATGACAAATCGCAGGTCCAAAAGATCTTCAAAAACTTCGCTAGGAAGGCCCAAAATTCGTTTAACGTGAAGATCAAGAAGGTTCGGAGCGACAACGGAACGGAGTTCAAGAATGCAAATGTGGACACCTTTCTTGACGAAGAAGGGATTTCACACGAGTTCTCGGCTACGTACACACCTCAACAAAATGGAGTTGTTGAAAGGAAGAACCGGACTCTTATCGAGATGGCAAGAACGATGCTTGATGAGTACAAAAATGCCAAAGAACTTTTGGGCGGAAGCGGTTGAGACAGCTTGTCATGCAACAAATCGCTTGTATCTTCACAAGCTACTCGACAAGACGGCATACGAGCTCCTCACTGGTAACAAACCCCAAGTTGGATACTTTCGAGTATTTGGCTCAAAGTGCTACATTCTTGATAAGCATCGTCGTTCTAAATTTGCTCCTAAATCTCATGAAGGTTTCCTACTTGGTTATGGCTCAAACTCTCACACTTACCGTGTCTACAACAATTTCACCCGAAAGGTTGAAGAGACGGTAGATGTGAAGTTTGATGAATCTAACGGCTCGCAAGTAGAGCAATTGCCAATTGATGTAGGAGACAAAGACCCTTCAGAAGCAATTCAAGACTTGTCCATTGGCAAGATTCATCCAACGGAAGTGAAGGAGAGTACCTCGTCCGTCCAAGTGGAAGCTTCTACCTCACAACAAGGTGAACCAAGAGTTGATACGGAAGCATCCACAAGTGGGACACGCCAAGATGAAGAAAACGAGGAAGCGCACCAATATGAACATCAACAACCTCCTTCTCCACCACGACAAGAGAACGACAACGTCAACAATAAGGAAGGCCAAGAAGAAGCACAAGATGAAGAGGATGTTCCACCCCGACCCAAGCAAAAGCTTTCACGAGTTCGAGCAAGAATTGCTAAGGATCATCCCGTCGAGAAAATCTACAATGATATCCAAACCGGGAGAATCACTCGCTCTAAAACTCGTTTAGCTAACTTTGTGAACATTACTCATTCATCTCTAGCATTGAACCTATGAAGGTTGAAGAAGCATTGGAGGATCCGGACTGGATAAACACTATGCATGAAGAGCTACACAACTTTGAGAGAAATCAAGTGTGGACATTGGTCGAGAAGCCCGACAACAACCACAACATCATTGGTACCAAATGGGTGTTTCGCAACAAGCAAGATGAAGATGGACAAGTGGTTCACAAAAAAGCACATCTCGTCGCCCAAGGCTACACACAAGTTGAAGGTATGGACTATGGTGAGACATATGCTCCCGTTGCTAGACTTGAGTCCATTCGCATCTTACTTGCTTATGCTAATCACCACGATATCACCTTGTACGAAATGGACATTAAAAGTGCTTTTCTAAATGGCAAAATTGAGGAGGAAGTTTATGTTAAGCAACCTCCCGGCTTCGTCAATCCTAAGAAACCTAATCATGTTTACAAACTTCACAAAGCCCTTTATGGTCTTAAACAAGCTCCTAGAGCATGGTATAAATGCTTGACCAAGTTCCTTATTGAAAAAGGCTTTGAAATTGGTAAAATTGATTCTACTCTTTTTACTAAAAGGGTTAATGGAGAACTATTTGTGTGCCAAATTTATGTTGATGATATCATATTTGGTTCAACTAACCCTCATTTTAGTGAGAAGTTTGGAAAGCTAATGTCGGAGAAGTTTCAGATGTCTATGAAGAGTGAACTCAAATTCTTTCTCGGTTTGCAAATGAAGAAAACTAAGGAAGGTACCTTTGTCTCTCAAACGAAGTACACCAATGACTTATTCAAGAAGTTCAATATGCAAGAATGCAAAGGTATGACTACACCCATGCCTACTAGTGGACATCTTGATTTGACCAAAGATGGTGAACCGGTTGATCAAAAGGTTTATCGCTCTATGATTGGTTCATTGTTATATCTATGTGCCTCTCATCCCGATATTATGCTAAGTGTGTGCATGTGTGCACAATATCAAGCTGCTCCTAAAGAGTGTCATCTTAAGGCTGTGAAAAGGATAGTGAGATACCTAATCCATACACCAAATTTTGGCATTTGGTATCCTAAGAGGTCCTCTTTTGATCTTGTTGGCTACTCCGATTCGGACTATGCCGGAGACAAGGTTGATAGAAAATCCACTTTGGGTACTTGTCAATTCCTTGGTAGATCTCTTGTGTCTTGATCTTCCAAGAAACAAAACTCGGTATCCTTATCCACCGCCGAAGCGGAATACATTGCCGCTGGTTCATGTTGTGCTCACTTACTTTGGATGACCCAAACTCTTAAAGATTATGGGATATATGTGAAAAATGTTCCATTGCTATGTGACAATGAAAGTGCTATTAAGATTTCTCACAATCCCGTGCAACATTCTCGAACTAAGCATATTGAAGTTTGTCATCATTTCATTCGAGATCATGTTGCAAAAGGGGACATTAACCTTAAGCATGTTCGCACCGATAAGCAATTGGCGGATATATTCACTAAACCACTTTATGAGAAAGTGTTTTGCAGGTTGAGAGGTGAATTGAACATCATTGATGCTTCAAACTTGGAGTAGGAACTCCATTTGATACATGCGGGGCATGAGCCTATGACTAATCCTCGATATTTCTATTCATATATCTTGGATATATTTGTACCTTGCATGTTATCTAACCCGTGTAGGTACTTGGTTGAATCTAAATCTATGAGATTGCAACTCACTCACATCTTGAGAAATCTCTACATCACCAAGTCTCTACACAATGGTGGTTGAAGACAAGGAAGCATGAAACCATTCAAACATATCCTTTGGCAAATTCTATGTTGAGTCTCATGATTGTCATTTTGGATACACAAGTGCTCTTCCTTGCAAAGCTAACCCATGTAGGTAGATGAAATCAAACTCCAAGTGGTGCTCCCAACCCTTGATGAACTACATCAACCTTGAGCAACCCACACAAGTTCAACTACATGAGCAAGATCAACACCACCACCCAAGGTATGTTATTCCATCTTAGAGAAGCTTTACTCCAAGTCATGAGTCAAAGCAACTCGACAAGATGTGAATACATCAAAAGGCTTAAACGAAAAATGGTAACCCCATTTTGAGCTTAAACGATGAGTATGACCTATGATCAAGTGCTCTCACTTGACTCCTAAGTCAATATACTCTAACATAGGTGACTTTGTCGCCGACCATCTCTAGATGAAGTTCTCGTGTGTCTCTCCGTGCTTTTGTCTCTTGCATATTTGTTTCCCCTTTCAAAAAAAATTCATCTAGAACTTTTAGTTTCTTTTCTTTCCTTTTTGTTCTGCATTTTCTGCATCCAATTCATTGCAAATCTTTCAGTAAATTCCTTGCATATCCTTGTGAGATCTTACTTGTCTAGTGAGCTGAGGTGACAAGTGGTTTCACTCTAATGAACTCGGTCACACCGGTTTGTTCCCTTCGGCCCAACCAAAATCTTTCGGTGCAACCGAAGCACGCAACTCGGAGTCACCGATTCCACCATAGGAAAACCAACTTGTCACTTATTCCTGATTTCTGTTTGCTCCAGCTCCACTCAATGATTCTTGTCCTCTACCAGCATCATATTAGACATGCTGCTTTGCTCTATGACTCGAGGACCAACCCATTTGTATCACATGTCCAGAAGAGCCCTTCTTGGAAATTGATGTCAAAGGGGGAGAGAGAGATCACATCAAAGCTTAATCCTTCCTATAGGGGGAGAAAGAGAGAATACTCAGGGGGAGAGAGTTTCTCAACTAGGAGAAAGTAATATCATCAAAGACCCCAGATGCTTGGTGTTCAAGAGGAGAGATGTCACATGTCTTTAAGAGGGGAAAGACATGTTTGGTTGCTTGCTTTAGCTCAAGCTCTGTTGTTTCCTTTTTTGTTGCTCTGATTTTCTGTTCCCTATCTTCTCCCAATATCCCATGCAGATTCAGGGGGAGCAAGACATCTAAGGGAAGGAAATCTCTGATTTTATTGCATATCTTTACCTTTGGGGACATGTCTATATCCAATGTGGTACTTAGTACTCACTCTACATGTCATCCCAGTCTTGGTTCTCTTGTGGTTTCTCTTGCTTGCTCTGGTCAGTAGGTGTATCTGTGTTATTTAACCTTGTTTGCGCAGGTTCATCCCATCCTAAGCCAACTCAAGACCACAAGGTAAGTATATGCAGTCATGTGAATGACAAGTTCTTGCTGATGTACATACTATTTGCAAGAAGGACTCATGAGCATGAAGGTACATTTCTCACATTCACATCATTTGCTCTGATGCATATAGCCAAGATACATGTAACACATTGCTTACTCTGTCATGTTTACGCATTCACATGCGCCTATATTCAATATTCACATGATTGCATACATGTAGGGGGAGCCTATGCATGTTACATGTCTTTCCAAAGCTTTAATTGCTATTCTCTATATCATTATCTAAAGCTTTGATGTATGTTGTCATCAATTACCAAAAAGGGGGAGATTGAAAGCACAAGTGCTCCCTGGGTGGTTTTGGTAATTAATGTCAACATATCTCTTGTTGGACTAACACTTTTACCTAGTATGTTTCAGATAAGTTCAACAATGGAGTGGCATGGACTAGAGGATGTAGAACCCCTTCAAGATGCTAAGGACAAAGGATTGGCTCAAGCTTCAAGATCAAGACTCTACATTTTCTATTTTAGTGATCCAAGATCACATTGAGTCTATAGGAAAAGCCAATACTATCAAGAGGGGATGAGGTGTTGCTTATTGGCTTGCTTGCTCAAAGTGCTTAGTGATATGCTCCAAAACCCTCAACTACCTTCCCACATCCACATATGACCTAAACCAAAAGTCAAACTTGGCCCCACCGATTCTATCTATCCGGCGCCACCGAGTTTCAGATGTCATAGCCACTGCCACAAACCCTAGCAAATCGGTTTCACCGATAGGGATCTCGGTCTCATCGAGATGGGATTGTAATCTCTCTGTGTATGTCCATTACCAAAATCGGTCTCACCGAGTTTGAGCAATCGGTACTACCGAGATTACAATGCAAACCCTCTGGTTAGCTTATTACCAAAGTCGGTCCCACCAAGTTTGTGTAATCGGTCTCACCGAGTTTGCCTGACCAACTCTCTGGTTAGCTTATTACCAAAATCGGTCCCACCGAGTTTGTGTAATCGGTCACACCGAGATTACGTTATGCCCTAACCCTAACCATATCGGTCCTACCGAGTTGCATCTCAGTCCCACCGAAAATCCTAACGGTCACTAAGTTTGCTGAATCGGTCCGACCGAGTTTAACCATTCGGTCCCACCGAGTTTGGCAAATTGTGTGTAACGGTTAGATTTTGTGTGGAGGCTATATATACCCCTCCACCCACTCTTCATTCGTGGAGAGAGCCATCAGAACATACCTACACTTCCAATAGACATTTTCAGAGAGAGAACCACCTACAGTTGTGTTGAGGTCAAGATATTCCATTCCAACCATATGAATCTTGATCTCTAGCTTTTCCCAAGTTGCTTTCCACTCAAATCCTCTTTCCACCAAATCCAAATCCTATGAGAGAGAGTTGAGTGTTGGGGAGACTATCATTTTAAGCACAAGAGCAAGGGGTTCATCATCAACACACCATTTGTTACCTCTTGGAGAGTGGTGTCTCCTAGATTGGCTAGGTATCACTTGGGAGCCTCCAACAAGATTGTGGAGTTGAACCAAGGAGTTTGTAAGGGCAAGGAGATCGCCTACTTCGTGAAGATCTACCGCTAGTGAGGCAAGTCCTTCGTGGGCGACGGCCGTGATGGAATAGACAAGGTTGCTTCTTCGTGGACTCTTCGTGGGTGGAGCCCTCCGTGGACTCGCGCAACCGTTACCCTCCGTGGGTTGAAGTCTCCATCAACGTGGATGTACGATAGCACCACCTATCGGAACCACGACAAAAACATCCGTGTCTCCAATTGTGTTTGAATACTCCAAACCCTTCTCTTTACATTCTTGCAAGTTGCATGCTTTACTTTCCGCTGCTCATATACTCATTGCATGCTTGCTTGATATGTATTGTGTTTGTTAAACTTGTGCTTAAACTCCACTTAAACTTAAGAATATTAAAAACTGCAACTTTTGGCACTTAGTGTCTAATCACCCCCCTCTAGACACCTCTTCTCGATCCTTTCAATAAGTTCATGAGGTCACGAAACTCGCAAGTTGATCACCGAAACATACATCATGTGGATCACGTGATATCCCATTTTCACCACAGATAAGCACATGCAAGACATACATGAAGTGTTCTCAAATCCTTAAAGACTCAATTTGATAAGATAACTTCAAAGGGAAAACTCAATTCATCACAAGAGAGTAGAGGGGGAGAAACATCATAAGATCCAACTATAATAGCAAAGCTCGTGATACATCAAGATCATGCCACCTCAAGAACACGAGAGAGAGAGACATCAAACACATAGCTACTGGTACATACCCTCACTACTAGGGAAAAGCCTAGCAACAGCGTGGGTTTTGGGCCTCTCAGTAGCGCGGGGACGGCACTACTAATAAGGCGCTACAGCTAACGTATAGCAGTAGCGCCTGTTGTCCCACGCTACTGCTATACATGAATAGCTGTCGCGCTCTTTAGAAAAGGGCGCTGCTGATATTATCTACAGCGCTGTTTACTGGGAAGCGCTACTGGTAAGGCGGCGCTACTGCTAAATTTCCCCCCTCACTACTACTAGCTTTATTAGTTTTTTTCCCTGCATATTTGTTTTGTATTTGTTTTGTATTTGAATAGGCTTTATACAATAATCTTTAGCATATCATACACATACAAATGTAATCATAGCATATACATAGAATTAGTCTCATCAAATCATGTCATCATCATAATCATCATCCAACACAAAGTGGTCTCTCGTCATCATCTTGAAAATAGCGATACAAGTCTCGATTACTTGCAAATACATCGTCATCCATCTAAACAATGATATACGCGAGAAGAGCTATCACTTTGAGTACATGAGTTCGTATCCCTCTCTCGCATTAGCGTGAAGCTAAACTAACTATTGCCTGTCGCTCGGAAACCGGAAACCGGTACACCTGGGCTTGATACTTCGGCCACTTGTCGTATATATACTCCTGGCGTAGCACTTCTGCGCCATCTATGATCTATGCACCTGCATCGTCACATGAGTCGATGATATGCAACATATATAGTTGAGCAACAGAAAGAGACAGACTTGGCAAAAATAGAAACAACATATCATAAGCATAAATAACAAAGTTCATCATACCCCAAAATGCCCTAACTAGAGTGATTTTCGCTAGTCGAGGAAGAGGATGGTTTAATTACATCACAAATAAAGTTTCACCGTCCATAACTCAAAGTTTTGTCATACAGAAAGTATGGACTAAATGGACACATTGTCATATATCGACAATCACTCCAACATGTCGTTCCATCCATCCAAGTCAGGGAGATAGTCCTCGAGCTTAGTGAAAGGGTTCATGTCGAGACGCTGAGAGGCTATCCATGTTCGGACGTCTTCCTGCGACATTTGTCCTTCTCCGTAGAATATCCCTGTTTTTCCGACGACCTCCTTCATGATGATTTGGGCAAGTTCGCGCTGGATGTTATAGAACTCAGCTCGAAGTCGATGATCCTCGATATCTCCTATGTCCGTTGCCTCTTTTCTTTCGGTTCTACACCGGCTCCGCTCCCCGAGGTAGCGCCGGTCTCAGTCTCACCGCCGGTCTCGATGCCGGTCTGAGTCTTAGCGCCGGTCTCAGTCTCAGCACCGGTCTGCGTGTCGGTCCCAGTCCCCAATGCCACCGGTGGGCCCAGCAACAACACCGGTTGATTGTTGGCAAGGCTAAAAAATTCGTCTGCCGCCCGATAGACGTCGTCGCAATCACCAGAACCCTGTCCTTCATCGTTGCTAGCCATGTTTCCTATGATTAAATCTAGTTAATTAATTCTATACCTAATAAAATGAATAATGACATAAAAAAGGCCTATTGTTTTGCAGGAATGTTGACTCCTTCCTGGTGCGACAAATCTCGGGCACTCGATATGTCCTAGTTTGTAGCACAAGTCATGCCGAAATTCACGGAAAATTTCGGCATGACCTTTGCTAAAAAGTGGACAAATCGAGAACCTGAAATTTGCCGGAACAGAAATGAATCAACATTCCAGCGAAACATAGGCCACTCAGCATCATTCCCTGGAAACAACAAAGCCACTTGGGCACAATCGAACAACTTCAACGAAAAGATATAACATGAGCAAACACTATTGAGGAATTTGCATATAACATGGCCACTTCAATGAAAAGATATAATGAACAATAATGGAATATGCAAATGAACATCAATGACATATATCATATAAAACACTCTTGTTTTTTGTTTACATAGCAACAATTAGTTTGACCAAGTTTTTGAAAAGAAAAACAATTCTGTTTTTTGTTTATAGCTAAATGCCATAGCTACTATTTTTTATTTATAACTAAATACTTTTGTTTTTTGTCTAAAGCTAAAAGTCTAGGAACTCCATTTTCTCTAACCCTTCTGACCTCACCAAAATTTCCACAACAAGACCTTAGTACCTACACCCAATTTCTTCAAAAATATTCAGGTCCATAGTCCAAATAATTCAAATTTCGTTTGAATGAAATTTGGAACAAATTCAGGTTCATAGTCCAAATATTTTTTATAGCTAAGTGTTTTTTTGTTTATAGCCTCTGTTAATTTAAATCTAAATGCTGCTATTATTTATATACCCTCTATTAGTTTAAAGCTAAATGGAATTACTGTTAGGCATTTTCATAAAAAATGCCCTAGCTAATTTCCTAAAAAAATTGCTAATCATTTTTCCCTAAATGCTATAAAATGCCTACTGCCCTAAAAAAATCCAGGGTTCATATGAACACAGTATCAACATATATATGAATTACCCTAGCAGAGAGAGAGAGGAGGGTAGGGGACAGGAGAGGCAGAGCCTTACGGTCGGCGGCGAGGGCAGGCTCTGGCTCGGGCGGCGGTGAGCTCGAGGGAGGCGACGGTAAGGTCGACGATGGCCTCAGGCAGCGGCTGTGAGGTCGAGGGCGGCCTCGGGCGACGGCGGTGTGGTCGAAGGCAGCGGGCGGCGGCGGTGTGGTCGAAGGCGGCCTCGGGCGGTGGTGGTGTGGTCGAAGGCGGCAGGGCGACGACGGCGATGGAGCAGTTGGGGGACAGGGGGCGGGAGTAGAGAGGGGGGAAAGGACTTAGCGAAATTTTGAGCTCGGGCTGCCGGGATTTGAGTCAAACTAGCAGTAGCGCGTTTTGCCGAAACGCGCTATAGCTAAGATAGCTATAGAGTGTTCCAGAGAAACGCGCTACAGCTATTCCTTTCTGTTTTATTTTTATTTTTCTTTTGTTTTCTTTACATTTTCTTTTTTTTCATTTCTCCTTTTTTCTATTTCTTTCATTTTCATTTACTTTTCTACTTATTTGTCTATTTATTTTCTTTTTCATAGCAGTAGGCTCTACAGCATAAACGTGCTGCTACAAAGTTTTTAGCAGTAGCGTGCTTCTGGATGAACCACTACTACTATTCCTAGCCTACCGGCATTAGTCAGGGAATTTTAGTAGTATCGCTTTTCTGTGGAGACACGCTACTGCTAAAACAATGGTTGTAGCGTGGTTTTGTAACAAGTGCTACTACTAAGTAGCGCTAGCACCGAGTTTTGACCAACGCTACTGCTATACCTCTGTGTATAAGGTTTTCCCTAGTAGTGCCTCAGCCCCGAAGGAGAATGTAACACCCCGGTGTAATGATGCTACAGTAACCCCTGGGGTTAAGTTAATCTTTTTGCTAAACATGTGCCTGATCATTATTGTCTCATGTTCTTTCACATTCCAATTGAATTCAAATTCAAATTCTGTGTGAAATTCAAAATGCTCAGACATGAACACAAAAATGTTCATCATGTGCCAAATAATCCACAACTAATATTGGTGGTGAACCAACATTTTTGCAAAAGGTTTAAGTGGCCTAAGCTACTTAAAACAATGGCCTAAACAATAAATTAAATGCCTTTTTAATTTATAAAATTGGCATTCTTTTTCTAAAGTCTCACAATATTCTCGTGGCAGTGCAATATACTTCTTTGAAATTATTTTGTCCAATGGCATAAATTTTTGCAAAGTCTTTATTGGCTAAAAGAAAAAGAAAAGAAAATGCAAAAGCTGTTTACAAAAAGGGAAAGGAAAACCCCCTGCCCCTGGGCCTAAGGCCACAGAGACAGGCCCAGCCGGCCAGGCCCAGCTCCCCGCCGCGGTCGTCTCCCCCACTGTTCCCCTGGTGCGCGTCGCTACAGGAGGCTGGTCGCCGCCGAACCACCTCGCCGGCGACGACCCCCGGGAGAGGATAAGGCCTCCACGCCCCCGGACGCCTCGAGTCCTCCCCCCTCACCTACCGCCACTCCCGCCTCTCCGTTCTCCTCCCTCTCCCTCTCGGCCTTCCCTCCTCAGATCCCCCGCCTCACCGAACCTCCTGTCGCCGCCTGCCGTCGTTCGCGCGCTCCGGCGCCACCCCGGGCTGCGCCAGGGCGTTCAGTATCTGCACGGGCCTCGGCCTCGTCCTATCGCCCAACAGCAGGAGCCGGAGAGGCCCCGCGTCTTCGGCTTCGAGGTCGCCTCCCCGTCGACCACCGACGCGCCCCCGTTTGCGTCGAGCTCTGCTGCTACTAAACTGGCCACAGGCCACCGTGAGCCGCTCGGTGAGCTCCTCCCTCCCTCCTTTCCTCTCCTCACGCCTGGTGCATCACTGTAGCTAGCTCGCCGCTGCGCCATTTTTGTCCGCCGCCCGAACCTGTCGCTGCTGTCGCTTCCGACCCCGCATAGCCGGCGCCGTTGGGTTAGAACGACGCGGTGACGTCCCCGCGTTTGAATAAGCCCGAATGCGCGCGCAAATTCGCACCGTAGCCGCCTCCCCGTAGCGCACCTGCGAGCTCCGCCGCCGACGTGCTCGCCGTCGTCGCCGTAGAGCCTCCCTGGCCGCGAGACCGCCACAGTGCGACGCGGTTTGGTCTCCGCTTTAGAACGCGCCAAAGTGCGAGCAAAACGGTGGTCGGAGCACGTTTTTCCGGCCACATCCGAGGCTGCGCCGCCGCAGTTTTGGTCGCCGGCGTCGAGTCTCCGGTCGTCGCCGATGTGACCTGGCAAGTGGCCCCCCTGTGACACTATCGCTGGGCCCCGCGGATCCTAGTTGACCCAGCTGACTGGGTCAACTGCTGACTGGGCACTCTGCCCACTGACATGTGGGCCCCGCGCTAATTAACTGGTTTTATAAATAAATAAAATGTTAATTAATCTGTTAAGTAGTTTTAATCGCTAATCAGTCACTGACTAGCGGGGCCCACTCCCCTAATTAGTTCTGTTAGTCAATATAATCAACTGTTAGTGCCGCAGTCGCTGACATGTGGGTCCCACTAGACCCACAGGTCAGGTTTGACCCCGGTCAACCATCCTATTGACTGCTGACATCACCTCTACGTCATGCTGACGTCATCCACTACTGTTCTGGATAATGTTGATTTAGATAATAAAATAATTCCAGAAAATGGTTTAATCTTTGAAAATTCATAGAAAATAAACCGTAACTCGGATGAAAATGTTTTCTATATGAAAGTTGCTCAGAAAAATCCAACGAATCCGAATATGCGGTCCGTTCATATGTCACATGCCCCTAGCATGCTGAACATGGAACTTTCCCCCTCCGGTCATCTGTCTGACACAGGTCCGGAACCGGGAATACATTCCCGGTTGAATTCTCCCTTCACCTATATCATGTATCCATACGTTAGGTCACTCCCGGCACAACATATTGCCACATTATGCTTTGTGATGCTATGTTTGCTTTGTATTTACTGTTTCTTCCCCCTCTTCTCTCCGGTAGACCCCGAGGCCGCTGATGCCCCGGTGATCGACTACGTCGTCGACGACGACCCCTCCTTGCCAGAGCAACCAGGCAAGCCCCCCCTTTTTGATCATCCCGATATCGCCCATTCCTTTCTCTCATGCTTGCATTAGATTTTGCTACTGTTATTGTATGCTCCTATTCTGATGCATAGCCTGCTTTTGTACCTGTTATTGTACCTTACTTGCTTATCCTAAATTGCTTAGTATAGGTTGGTTAGTGATCCATCAGTGACCCCCACCTTGTCCTTGTTTCCCCTGCTTCATCATTGAAGACCCGATCAACGGGATTGAAGACCAGGCCCCGGCACCGCACATCACTTTCCCCTTAGTTGCTCGACACTGCTGGGTTACTATCGAGTGCCGAGGGTGAGACCTCTACAGCACTTCTGATGTTAACCTGTAGTGTAGCTATTCGGTCGTGGTCATCGAGGGTGATTTCCTCCTTAACCACTTCCGATACGGCTCTGTCGTGCAACCCCTCAAGTGTGAACCTCGAGGGTGATTCCTCTACGTTCACCTTGATGATTACATTGAGTGGAACCCACCGGGGGTGATTCCTTGGGTTTTCCTCTTGATGTTTGGACACACGGATACTTGGACTTTACAACTGTTACTTGGAAAGTGATGTGGAGACGGGTTGACCTGGAAGGTGCCCGAGAGATAATTACGAGGCGTGGCCGGGCATTCTTAGCCCTTGCCGCAAGTCCTCGAGACGGGGCAACGGGGTCACCTCTTTCGCGAGTCTCTGCTTGTTACCGCGCGTTCCTAATCCACTACGATTTGGATATTTGATCCGAGGGGCCTCTGGCCTGATAGCACTAACCATCACGTGGGCATAGTATGGGCGTTCTGCGTCGTATGCATCAGCCGAAGCTTAATAGACGTCAGCGACGGAGCGGCGCGCGCCGGGTTGGACTGGTAAGCTCCTGCCTTTTTAGGGAGGTAGCTAGGTCTGCTCACCGGCCACGTTCGCAACGTGCAGGAGTTTCCGGGGAGATGGCCCATGACCCCTGGGGGCATAGGTTTAGTCCGGCGTGCTTGACCTCTCTATTAAGCCTAGGTCGGGTTGCGGCGTATTGTTTGGCCGAGGCCGGGCATGACCCAGGAAAGTGTGTCCGACCGGAGTCAATCGAGCGTGGTGGGTAAGTTGGTGCACCCCTGCAGGGAAGAACTAATCTATGCATAGCCTGTCCTACGGTAACGGACACTTGGAGTTGTATCCCGATCGATACAACTAGAACTGGATACTTGTGATGAGAACTGGATGGTGATGAGGTTTTGATTGTGATGATAACTGGATAGTATGGCTCTGGGATTGCTTTCTCGCAGGGAGTCGAGAAAGGATCTCTGGCCGAGGTTGATAACACTACTACCGCTTTACTTTATGCTACTCTACTCCCTCCTGTTGCTGCAAGATGGTGGGTTCGAGAAGATGCTAGTCTTCGATAGGACTAGGCCTTCTCCCTATTCTGGCATTTCTGCAGCCCAGTCCACATATACAGCCTTCCTTTGATAATGTTGCATATGTAGTGTAGATCCTTGCTTGCGAGTACTTTGGATGAGTACTCACGGTTGCTTTGCTTCCCCTTTTCCCCCTTCTTTCTTCTTTCTGGTTGTTGCAACCAGATGGTGGAGTCCAGGAGCCAGATGCCACCTTTGACGACGGCTGCTACCCCAGGGTGCCTACTACCACGTGACGAACGCCGATGACCAAGAGTAGTTAGGAGGCTCCCAGGCAGGAGGCCTTGCCTTTTCGATCGTAGATGCTTTTGTGCTAGCCTTCTTAAGGCAAACTTGTTTAACTTATGTCTGTTCTCAGATGTTGTTGCTTCCGCTGACTCGTTTGTATTCAAGCTGATGTATTCGAGCCCTCGAGGCCCCTGGCTTGTAATATAAAGCTTGTATTATTTTAATTTGTGTCTAGAGTTGTGTTGTGATATCTTCCCGTGTGTCCTTGATCTTGATCGTACACATTTGCGTGTATGATTAGTGTACGATTGAATCGAGGGCGTCACAAGTTGGTATCAGAGCCGACTGCCTGTAGGTAGCCCCCTTTCCAACTCCTTGGCCGAAGTTGAGTCTAGTCACTGAAAACTTTTACTAACATTGGCTGTGTGGCTTACGGGCCCACGTCGATATTGGGTGGTATTAGGATCTTTTATTCCTCGTCTATACTCTGGGACTCTGAACTCTCTTCTACTCGGGTTAAACGAGTTTACTAACATTAGGATCCCGTGACCACATCCACCCCGAAGTTGGATAAAGCCATAGTTATTCCTTAGAATAGCCTCTTGAATAGTACACACACCTGTCGTGTTGACTACGAAGTGGAATCCATCGTACCTCCTTCATTATGCATGTTTTCATCATGAATGATCCTTGCCTTTGCAAATGCCCAATGCTGAACTACCCCCTGTTACATGTTAGCAGGATGGTTAGACCGGCTGGTCGTGGTCATGGTGCCAACGATCCACCACCGCCTGAATTCTTTGCTGGAATGATGCAACAGTTTGAGTTGAATCGCCAATTCATGGAAGGAATGACGGCTCAGTTTCCTCGTCCGAACATGAATCAACAGCCAACCCCAGTTACTCTGCAGGACTTCATGGGCCTCAACCCGACAATCTACCGCAGCTCAAGTCAGCCCCTTGATGCTGATGACTGGCTCCGAGACATCACGTATGAAATGGAGTCTGCTAGTGTTGCCCCTGCCAGCTATGTCACCTTCGCATCCTTCTTCCTCAAGGGTCCCGCTACTCAATGGTGGGACAGCCACAGGCGTACCCTACCTGCTGGAACGCTCATCACTTGGCCAGATTTCCAAGCCGCTTTCCGTGCCCGCTTCATTCCTCAGGGAATCATGGACAGGAAGAAGCGCGAGTTCCGTAACCTCACCCAAGGCAACAAGTCTGTAGATGCTTATCAGCGGGAATTCTTGGAATTGTCCCGTTATGCTGAAGAATACATTGCAACTGATGCTCGTAAGCAAGAGAAGTTTCGTGATGGACTTCACCCTGATATCAAGCTAGCACTGCTCGTTCATGACTTTCCCGACTTCGCCACCTTGGTGAACAAGGCTATTCAGGTTGAGACCGGTCTTCAGGAACACCAGGGATCCCTCAGGCGTAGCCGTGACGCTGGCCCATCTTCGGGCCCGTCAGCGCAGAAGCGTCGGATATGGATTCCCCACAGCATGTATCGTCCAACTGCACCTACGCCAAGACAGTCCTATGCTGCACCTCGTCTGCCTCCTCCACCAGAGAGGCAGCCTCTTCGAGTTATACCATCCCAAGCTCCTGCTCCCGATCCCAATGATGGTCTGTGCTTCAGATGTGGCCGCCCCGGCCACCTTGCTAAAGAGTGCACTCAGAAAAAGAGCCAGCTGGCTCTACCTTCAAATGGCCGTAACAATCAACCCTATAACAACAATGCGAGACCTTATGGTCGTGGTCATGCTAATCATGTTGATCTGAATGAAGCTCAAGACCAGCCTGCCATTGTGATGGGTACTCTTCTCGTTAATTCAGTACCAGCTGCTGTTTTATTCGATACAGGAGCATCGCATTCTTTCGTATCAGAAGATTTTGCATTCATGCATGGCATTAAATACGAAGAGATGCACACTCCACTAGTGGTAAAAACCCCTGCGGGCCAATGCCAAACCTCCATGATTAGCCACAACATTTCAGTTGAAATCGAAGGGTTGGAATTCTTTGCATCCCCCATTATTCTGAAGTCTTCCAATATTGACCTAATTCTGGGAATGGATTGGTTGAAAGCACATACGGCTTCTATCGTTTGTGCCTCTAAAACTGTCCATCTTCTACACCCTTCAGATGAGATAGTAAGCTACAATGCTCGTCTGGTTCGAAACGCTGAAGCACGACTTTATGTGCTGAATGCGTTGAACACGGCACCTCTTGAGGGAATTGAAAAGATTCCAGTCGTCCGCGACTTCCAAGACGTATTTCCAGAAGAACTTCCAGGAATACCCCCTGCCCGGGCTGTCGAGTTCGTCATCGACTTGATACCAGGCACCGTTCCTATTGCAAAACGACCCTACAAGATGCCACCTCATGAACTCCTTGAGCTTAAGGAGGAAATCGACAAATCTCTTCACAAGGGTTTCATTCGTCCAAGTTCCTCTGCTTGGGGAGCACCTTCTCTCTTCGTCAAGAAGAAGGACGGTACGAACCGTTTGGTCCAAGACTATCGTCCTATCAACCAAGCTACAATTCAAAACAAATATCCCCTTCCTCGGATCAATGATCTGTATGATCAACTGGCTGGTTCATCGATATTCTCTAAACTCGACTTGAGGTTGGGTTACTACCAGATCCGTGTTCGTGAAGAGGATATTCCAAAGACCACATTTGTAACTCGTTATGGTTCTTACGAGTACACCGTCATGTCATTCGGTTTAACCAATGCTCCAGCTACATTCTCTCGTCTGATGAACTATATATTCATGGATTACCTCGACAAGTTCGTCGTAGTCTATTTGGATGATATCCTGGTATATTCGAAGAATAAAGAAGAACATGCTGAACATCTTCGTCTTGTTCTGGAGAAGCTTCGAGAGCATCAACTTTATGCCAAGTATTCCAAGTGTGAATTCTGGTTACCCGAAGTCACCTACCTTGGTCATGTTATCTCCAAGGATGGTATTTCCGTCAACCCAGAGCGCGTTCAGGCTATTCTTGACTGGACCCCTCCGAAGACTGTCAAGCAAGTCAGAAGCTTTCTCGGACTGGCCAGCTATTGTCGCCGCTTTGTCGAGAACTTCTCCAAGATCGCCAAGCCACTGACTAATCTGCTTCACAAAGGCGTTAAGTTCGATTGGACAGACAAATGTCAGGACAGTTTCCAGGCACTCAAGGATAAACTGACTTCTGCCCCAGTGGCTTGCTCCCCCTGATTCTCGCAAGGACTTTGTCATCTATTGCGACGCTTCACATCAAGGATTAGGTTGCGTCCTAATGCAAGAGCGCAGAGTGATTGCCTATGCCTCCCGTCAGGTGCGTCCTCACGAAGAAAACTACCCAGTTCATGACCTCGAGCTTGCTGCGGTTATCTTTGCACTGAAACTATGGCGACAATACCTTCTCGGTAATCGTTGTGAGATCTTCACTGATCATCAGAGTTTGAAGTACCTGTTTACTCAGCCAGATCTGAACCTCCGTCAGCAGCGATGGATGGAAGCTATTGCTGACTACAATTGCGGTATATCTTATACACCTGGAAAGGCTAATGTAATGGCCGATGCCCTAAGCCGAAAGTCTTATTGCAATAATCACCAGGTCTACAAAGCTCAACCCCGCCTTTATGAAGAGCTATGCAAGCTGAACCTTCAACTAGTTCCACAGGGTTCTCTGAATAACCTTGTTTTGGAACCAACTCTTCTGAAAGCAATCAAGTCTGCTCAAGCCAAAGATGCTCATGTTGATTTGATGAAAAAGGATATTGCATTAGAGAAATCCAGAGATTTCTCACTTGGTGAAGATGGAACCTTATACTTCAGAGATCGTATTGTAGTACCCCGGTTCGAGCTTATGACAGAGAAGGTGATGAAAGAAGCACATGACACCCCTCTCTCTATTCATCCGGGAAGTACCAAGATGTATCTAGACATCCGTCAGAAGTACTGGTGGTCTAAGATGAAGCAAGACATTGCTCGATATATTGAAGAATGTGACGTTTGTCGTCGCGTCAAAGCAGAACATCAGAAACCGGCTGGACTTCTACAACCGCTTCCGATTCCTGAATGGAAGTGGGATAAGATCCAAATGGACTTCGTCACTGGCCTTCCCAAGTCTCAGAAAGGTAACGATGCTATATTTGTCGTCATCGACCAATTCTCGAAGGTTTCTCACTTTCTGCCAGTCAAAGAGACTATCACTGCTAGTCAATTGGCAACCTTGTATATCTCCTGAATTGTGTCACTCCACGGCATTCCGAAGGAGATCAGTTCAGACCGCGGCAGTATTTTCACTTCTAAGTTCTGGGATAGTTTCCAAGAGGCAATGGGAACTCATATTACCTGGAGCACTGCTTATCATCCCCAATCCCAAGGCCAAGTCGAGCGAGTCAATCAAATTCTTGAAGACATGCTTCGAGCTTGTGTTATTTCTTTCGGCAAGAAGTGGGAAGAATCTCTCCCTTATGCGGAGTTCTCTTATAACAACAGCTATCAAGCCAGCTTGAAGATGGCACCCTTTGAAGTGCTTTATGGACGTAAGTGCCGAACCCCTCTGAATTGGTCAGAAACTGGGGAACGGGCACTCATTGGTCTGGACATTATTCAACAAGCTGAAGAGCAGGTTCGCATTGTCCGGGATAATCTCAAGGCGGCCCAATCCCGCCAGAAGAGCAACTATGACCGGAAACACTGGGGTTCAACTTATCAACCTGGTGAACAAGCTTATCTGCGTGTCACTCCTTTGAGAGGCACTCATCGGTTCGGAGTCAAGGGCAAGCTAGCTCCGCGCTACATTGGTCCCTTCCGTATTCTCGCCCGTCGTGGACTGGTGGCTTATCAATTGGAGTTGCCACCTCAGTTCTCTCACGTCCATGACGTCTTCCATGTGTCGCAACTTCGTCGATGCTTCAAGGATCCGAAACGTGAAGTGGATCCGGAATTGATTGAAGTTCAAGATGATCTCACTTACAAAGAGCATCCGATCTGCATTCTTTAAGAAGCTGAACGTCGAACCCGCCAGAAGGTTACCAAGTTCCTCAAGGTGCAATGGTCGAATCATACTAAAGAGGAAGCCACTTGGGAACGCGAAGATAACCTCCGGGCTGAATACCCCGACCTGTTCCCTTCTACCTCTTAATTCTCGGAACGAGAATTTCTTTTAGAGGAGGAGAGTTGTAACACCCCGGTGTAATGATGCTACAGTAACCCCTGGGGTTAAGTTAATCTTTTTGCTAAACATGTGCCTGATCATTATTGTCTCATGTTCTTTCACATTCCAATTGAATTCAAATTCTAATTCTGTGTGAAATTCAAAATGCTCAGACATGAACACAAAAATGTTCATCATGTGCCAAATAATCCACAACTAATATTGGTGGTGAACCAACATTTTTGCAAAAGGTTTAAGTGGCCTAAGCTAATTAAAACAATGGCCTAAACAATAAATTAAATGCCTTTTTAATTTATAAAATTGGCATTCTTTTTCTAAAGTCTCACAATATTTTCGTGGCAGTGCAATATACTTCTTTGAAATTATTTTGTCCAATGGCATAAATTTTTGCAAAGTCTTTATTGGCTAAAAGAAAAAGAAAAGAAAATGCAAAAGCTATTTACAAAAAGGGAAAGGAAAACCCCCTGCCCCTGGGCCTAAGGCCACAGAGACAGGCCCAGCCGGCCAGGCCCAGCTCCCCGCCGCGGTCGTCTCCCCCACTGTTCCCCTGGTGCGCGTCGCTACAGGAGGCTGGTCGCCGCCGAACCACCTCGCCGGCGACGACCCCCGCGAGAGGATAAGGCCTCCACGCCCCCGGACGCCTCGAGTCCTCCCCCCTCACCTACCGCCACTCCCGCCTCTCCGTTCTCCTCCCTCTCCCTCTCGGCCTTCCCTCCTCAGATCCCCCGCCTCACCGAACCTCCTGTCGCCGCCTGCCGTCGTTCGCGCGCTCCGGCGCCACCCCGGGCTACGCCAGGGCGTTCAGTATCTGCACGGGCCTCGGCCTCGTCCTATCGCCCAACAGCAGGAGCCGGAGAGGCCCCGCGTCTTCGGCTTCGAGGTCGCCTCCCCGTCGACCACCGACGCGCCCCCGTTTGCGTCGAGCTCTGCTGCTACTAAACTGACCACAGGCCACCGTGAGCCGCTCGGTGAGCTCCTCCCTCCCTCCTTTCCTCTCCTCACGCCTGGTGCATCACTGTAGCTAGCTCGCCGCTGCGCCATTTTTGTCCGCCGCCCGAACCTGTCGCTGCTGTCGCTTCCGACCCCCATAGCCGGCGCCGTTGGGTTAGAACGACGCGGTGACGTCCCCGCGTTTGAATGAGCCCGAATGCGCGCGCAAATTCGCACCGTAGCCGCCTCCCCGTAGCGCACCTGCGAGCTCCGCCGCCGACGTGCTCGCCGTCGTCGCCGTAGAGCCTCCCTGGCCGCGAGACCGCCACAGGCGACGCGGTTTGGTCTCCGCTTTAGAACGCGCCGAAGTGCGAGCAAAACGGTGGTCGGAGCACGTTTTTCCGGCCACATCCGAGGCTGCGCCGCCGCAGTTTTGGTCGCCGGCGTCGAGTCTCCAGTCGTCGCCGATGTGACCTGGCAAGTGGCCCCCCCTGTGACACTGTCGCTGGGCCCCGCGGATCCTAGTTGACCCAGCTAACTGGGTCAACTGCTGACTGGGCACTCTGCCACTGACATGTGGGCCCCGCGCTAATTAACTGGTTTTATAAATAAATAAAATGTTAATTAATCTGTTAAGTAGTTTTAATCGCTAATCAGTCACTGACTAGCGGGGCCCACTCCCCTAATTAGTTCTGTTAGTCAATATAATCAACTGTTAGTGCCGCAGTCGCTGACATGTGGGTCCCACTAGACCCACAGGTCAGGTTTGACCCCGGTCAACCATCCTATTGACTGCTGACATCACCTCTACGTCATGCTGACGTCATCCACTACTTTTCTGGATAATGTTGATTTAGATAATAAAATAATTCCAGAAAATGGTTTAATCTTTGAAAATTCATAGAAAATAAACCGTAACTCGGATGAAAATGTTTTCTATATGAAAGTTGCTCAGAAAAATCCAACGAATCCGAATATGCGGTCCGTTCGTATGTCACATGCCCCTAGCATGCTGAACATGGAACTTTCCCCCTCCGGTCATCTGTCTGACACAGGTCCGGAACCGGGAATACATTCCCGGTTGAATTCTCCCTTCACCTATATCGTGTAGCCATACGTTAGATCACTCCCGGCACAACATATTGCCACATTATGCTTTGTGATGCTATGTTTGCTTTGTATTTACTGTTTCTTCCCCCTCTTCTCTCCGGTAGACCCCGAGGCCGCTGATGCCCCGGTGATCGACTACGTCGTCGACGACGACCCCTCCTTGCCAGAGCAACCAGGCAAGCCCCCCCTTTTTGATCATCCCGATATCGCCCATTCCTTTCTCTCATGCTTGCATTAGATTTTGCTACTGTTATTGTATGCTCCTATTCTGATGCATAGCCTGCTTTTGTACCTATTATTGTACCTTACCTGCTTATCCTAAATTGCTTAGTATAGGTTGGTTAGTGATCCATCAGTGACCCCCACCTTGTCCTTGTTGCCCCTGCTTCATCATTGAAGACCCGATCAACGGGATTGAAGACCAGGCCCCGGCACCGCACATCACTTTCCCCTTAGTTGCTCGACACTGCTAGGTTACTATCGAGTGCCGAGGGTGAGACCTCTACAGCACTTCTGATGTTAACCTGTAGTGTAGCTATTCGGTCATGGTCATCGAGGGTGATTTCCTCCTTAACCACTTCCGATACGGCTCTGTCGTGCAACCCCTCAAGTGTGAACCTCGAGGGTGATTCCTCTACGTTCACCTTGATGATTACATTGAGTGGAACCCACCGGGGGTGATTCCTTGGGTTTTCCTCTTGATGTTTGGACACACGGATACTTGGACTTTACAACTGTTACTTGGAAAGTGATGTGGAGACGGGTTGACCTGGAAGGTGCCCGAGAGATAATTACGAGGCGTGGCCGGGCATTCTTAGCCCTTGCCGCAAGTCCTCGAGACGGGGCAACGGGGTCACCTCTTTCGTGAGTCTCTGCTTGTTACCGCGCGTTCCTAATCCACTACGATTTGGATATTTGATCCGAGGGGCCTCTGGCCTGATAGCACTAACCATCACGTGGGCATAGTATGGGCGTTCTGCGTCGTATGCATCAGCCGAAGCTTAATAGACGTCAGCGATGGAGCGGCGCGCGCCGGGTTGGACTGGTAAGCTCCTGCCTTTTTAGGTAGGTAGCTAGGTCTGCTCACCGGCCGCGTTCGCAACATGCAGGAGTTTCCGGCGAGATGGCCCATGACCCCTGGGGGCATAGGTTTAGTCCGGCGTGCTTGACCTCTCTATTAAGCCTAGGTCGGGTTGCGGTGTATTGTTTGGCCGAGGCCGGGCATGACCCAGGAAAGTGTGTCCGGCCGGAGTCAATCGAGCGTGGTGGGTAAGTTGGTGCACCCCTGCAGGGAAGAACTAATCTATGCATAGCCTGTCCTACGGTAACGGACACTTGGAGTTGTATCCCGATCGATACAACTAGAACTGGATACTTGTGATGAGAACTGGATGGTGATGAGGTTTTGATTGTGATGATAACTGGATAGTATGGCTCTGGGATTGCTTTCTCGCAGGGAGTCGAGAAAGGATCTCTGGCCGAGGTTGATAACACTACTACCGCTTTACTTTATGCTACTCTACTCCCTCCTGTTGCTGCAAGATGGTGGGTTCGAGAAGATGCTAGTCTTCGATAGGACTAGGCCTTCTCCCTATTCTGGCATTTCTGCAGCCCAGTCCACATATACAGCCTTCCTTTGATAATGTTGCATATGTAGTGTAGATCCTTGCTTGCGAGTACTTTGGATGAGTACTCACGGTTGCTTTGCTTCCCCTTTTCCCCCTTCTTTCTTCTTTCTGGTTGTTACAACCAGATGGTGGAGTCCAGGAGCCAGATGCCACCTTTGACGGCGGCTGCTACCCCAGGGTGCCTACTACCACGTGACGAACGCCGACGACCAAGAGTAGTTAGGAGGCTCCCAGGCAGGAGGCCTTGCCTTTTCGATCGTAGATGCTTTTGTGCTAGCCTTCTTAAGGCAAACTTGTTTAACTTATGTCTGTTCTCAGATGTTGTTGCTTCCGCTGACTCGTTTGTATTCAAGCTGATGTATTCGAGCCCTCGAGGCCCCTGGCTTGTAATATAAAGCATGTATTATTTTAATTTGTGTCTAGAGTTGTGTTGTGATATCTTCCCGTGAGTCCTTGATCTTGATCGTACACATTTGCGTGTATGATTAGTGTACGATTGAATCGAGGGCGTCACAGAGAACTACTCCCTCCTCGTCATGGAGAGCACCGGGATGATGAAGATGGCCACCGGAGAGGGATTCCCCCCTCCGGCAGGGTGCCGAAACGGGTCTAGATTGGTTTTCGGTGGCTACAGAGGCTTCTGGTGGCGGAACTCCTGATCTAGGTTTCTTTCTGGAAGTTTCAGTATATATAATAGGTTTTGGCGTCGAGAACAAGTTAGGGGGGGTCTCTGGGCTGTCCACGAGGCAGGGAGGCGCGCCCAGGGGGGTGGGCGCCCCCACCCTCGTGGGCAGCCCGGGAATCTTCTGGTCCATCTTCGATGCTCCATGGGCTTCTTCTGGTCCAAAAATAAGTTCCGTGAAGTTTCAGGTCAATTGGACTCCGTTTGATTTTCCTTTTCTGCGATACTCTAAAACAAGGAAAACAGAAACTGGCACTGGGCTCTAGGTTAATAGGTTAGTCCCAAATATCATATAAAATAGCATATAAAACATCCAAGGTTGATAATATAATGGCATGGAACAATCAAAAATTGTAGATACATTGGAGACGTATCAAGCATCCCCAAGCTTAATTCCCGCTCATCCTCGAGTAGGTAAATGATAAAAACAGAATTTTTGATGTGGAATACTACCTAACATATTCATCAAGTAATTCTATTTATTGTGGCAAGAATATTCAGATCCATAAGATTCAAGACAAAAGTTTAATATTGACATAAAAATAATAATACTTCAAGCATACTAACAAAGCAATTATGCCTTCTCAAAGTAACATGGCCGAAGAAAGCTATCCCTACAAAATCATATAGTTTGGCTATGCTCTATCTTCATCACAGAAAATATTTAAATCATGCACAATCCCGATGACAAGCCAAGCAATTGTTTCATACTTTTGGTGTTCTAAATTTTTTTCAATCTTCACGCAATACATGAGCGTGAGCCATGGGCATAGCACTATAGGTGGAATAGAATGGTGGTTGTGGAGAAGACAAAAAGGAGAAGATAGTCTCACGTCAACTAGGCGTATCAACGGGCTATGGAGATGCCCATCAATAGATATCAATGTGAGTGAGTAGGGATTGCCATGCAATGGATGCACTAGAGCTATAAGTGTATGAAAGCTCAACAAAAGAAACTAGTGGGTGTGCATCCAACTCGCTTGATCACGAAGACCTAGAGCATTTTGAGGAAGCCCATCATTGGAATATACAAGCCAAGTTCTATAATGAAAGATTCCCACTAGTATATGAAAGTGACAACATAGGAGACTCTCTATCATGAAGATCATGGTGCTACTTTGAAGCACAAGTGTGGTAAAAGGATAGTAGCATTGCCCCTTCTCTCTTTTTCTCTCATTTTTTTCCTTTTTCCTTTTTTTATTTGGGCCTTTTTTTGGCCTCCTCTTTTTTTTCTCTTTATTTTTTTATTTTTCGTCCGGAGTCTCATCCCGACTTGTGGTGGAATCATAGTCTCCATCATCCTTTCCTCACTGGGACAATGCTCTAATAATGAAGATCATCACACTTTTATTTACTTACAACTCAAGAATTACAACTCGATACTTAGAACAAAATATGACTCTATATGAATGCCTCCGGCGGTGTATCGGGATGTGCAATGAATCATGAGTGACATGTATGAAAGATTTATGAACGGTGGCTTTGCCACAAATAAGATGTCAACTACATGATCATGCAAAGCAATATGACAATGATGGAGTGTGTCATAGTAAACGGAACGGTGGAAAGTTGCATGGCAATATATCTCGGAATGGCTATGGAAATGCCATAATAGGTTGGTATGGTGGCTGTTTTGAGGAAGGTAAATGGTGGGTTTATGGTACCGGCGAAAATTGTGCGGTACTAGAGAGGCTAGCAATGGTGGAAGGGTGAGAGTGCGTATAATCCATGGACTCAACATTAGTCATAAAGAACTCACATACTTATTGCAAAAATCTATTATTTATCGAAACAAAGTACTACATGCATGCTCCTAGGGGGGTAGATTGGTAGGAAAATACCATCGCTCATCCCCGACCGCCACTTATAAGGAAGACAATTAATAAATAAATCATGCTCCGACTTCATCACATAACGGTTCACCATACGTGGATGCTACGGGAATCAAAAACTTTAACACAAGTATTTCTCAAATTCACAACTACTCAACTAGCATGACTCTAATATCACCATCTCCATATCTCAAAACAATCATCAAGTATCAAACTTCTCATAGTATTCAATGCACTCTATATGAAAGTTTTTATTATACCCATCTTGGATGCCTATCATATTAGCACTAATTTCATAACCAAAGAAAATTACCATGCTGTTTAGGACTCTCAAAATAATATAAGTGAAGCATGCAAGATCAATAATTTCTATAAATAAAACCACCGCCATGCTCTAAAAGGATATAAGTGAAGCACTAGAGCAAATGACAAACTACTCCGAAAGATATAAGTGAAGATCAATGATTTCTATGAAATAAAACCACTGCCGTGCTCGAATAATTATGCAACTATGTGAAGACTCTCTAACATTTAATAATTTCAGATATTGGTATTTTATTCAAACAGCAAGCAAAACAAAAGAAAATAAAATGACACTCCAAGAAAAACACATATCATGTGGTGAATAAAAATATAGCTCCAAGTGAAGTTACCGATGAACGAAGACGAAAGAGGGGATGCCTTCCGGGGCATCGCCAAGCCTAGGCTCTTGGTTGTCCTTTAATATTACCTTGGGGTGCCTTGGGAATCCCCAAGTTTAGGCTCTTGCCAATCCTTATCCCATAGTCCATCGAATCTTTACCCAAAACTTGAAAACTTCACAACACAAAACTTAACAGAAAACTCGTAAGCTCCGTTAGTATAAGAAAATAAATCACCACTTAGGTGCTGTTGTGAACTCATTCTAAATTCATATTGGTGTAATATCTACAGTATTCCAACTCATCTATGGTTCATACCCTCCGATACTACTCATAGATTCATCTAAATAAGCAAACAACACATAGAAAAACAGAATCTGTCAAAAACAGAACAGTCTATAGTAATCTGTATCAAACGTATACTTCTGGAACCCCAAAAATTCAAAAATAAATTTCTGGACGCGAGGAATTTATCTATTAATCATCTGCAAAAATAATCAACTAAATATCACTCTCCAGTAAAACATAGCAGCAAATCTCGTGAGCTCTAAAGTTTCTGTTTTTTACAGCAAGATCACAAAGACTTTCCCCAAGTCTTCACAAAGGTTATACTTGGCACAAACACTAATTAAAACATAAAAACTCAATCATAACATAGGATAGATAAATTATTTATTACTAAACAGTAACAAAAAGCAAGGAACAAAAATAAAATTGGGTTGCCTCCCAACAAGCGCTATCGTTTAACGCTCCTAGCTAGGCATCATGATTTCAATGATGCTCACATAAAAGATAAGAATTGAAATATAAAGAGAGCATCATGAAGAATATGACTAGCACATTGAAGTCTAATCCACTTCCTATGCATAGGTATTTTGTGAGCAAACAACTTATGGGAACAATAATCAACTAGCATAGGAAGGCAAAACAAGCATAACTTCAAAACCTTAAGCACATAGAGAGGAAACTTGATATTATTGCAATTCCTACAAGCATATATTCCTCCCTCATAATAATTTTCAGTAGCTTCATGAATGAATTCAACAATATAACTATCACATAAAGCATTCTTTTCATGATCTACAAGCATAGAAATTTTATTACTCTCCGCATAAGCAAAATTCTTCTCATTCGGAATAGTGGGAGTATCATAAGAAACTCGAATACTACAAATTGTTTCCATATTAAAAGAGTAATGTTAAGAAAATGGGTAATTATAATCATGACAAGGTTTATAAATATAAGCATCACTACTTTTTATAGCATAAGTATCATCACAATAATCATCATAAGTAGCAACTTTGTTCTCATCATAATCGATTGAAACCTCTTCCGGGATAGTGGAATCATTACTAAATAAAGTCATGACCTCCCCAAATCCACTTTCATAATTATCACAATAAGATTCAACACCCTCCAAAATAGTGGTATTATTACTTCCTAAAGTTGACACTCTTCCAAATCCACTTTCATCAATATAATCATCATAAGTAGGGGGCAAGCTATCATCATAATAAATTTGCATATCAAAACTTGGGAGACTACAAATATCATCTTCATTAAACATAGCATCCCCAAGCTTGGGACAAACATTAATTGCAGCAAATATATTTTCAAACCTATCATTCTCATCAAACATAGCATCCCCAAGCTTGGGCCTTTTCATATCATAAGCATAATCACTCTCATCATTAATAGTATGGATAGCACCAATAGTATAGCAATTATCATCATCACAATGAGTAATAGGAGCAACATAATTTGGGAGGGATACTTTTCTACCTTTGCTTCTCCGTCTTTTCTTTTTCTTCCTCACATTATGTGTGGGTTCAATCCTCTTTTTGGAGCTCCTTATTAATGAGATTGGTTGAATAGAAGGCTCCTCCTCGTTACCTGATTCATCATAAGAAATAATAGGAGGATATTCGGAAGCCTCTCCCCTTTCATTAGTATTCTCTTCATCCTCTATTTGTTTTATTTTCTTTATGTAATTGGCAATATAAGGATTTTCAATGCAATTCACCGCACAATACATAAAAATTTCTTCTAGATCAATATCGAGAAATTTATCAAGGTTATATTCTAGAATATGCTTAGTTATACATTTCATTTCTTCATAACCCAAAAGCAAAGTTCATTATGATGTGTAAGGGAAATCAAATCATCACAATTTTTGGACATGATACGATCATGGAACAATTTGCATCGGAGATTTAAATGACCATGTTCATTGCAAAGTTCACAAGTATGGTGAAGAAATTTTAAATTTTCAGCACAAACATCTAGCCTCTCTTGCAACCACTTAGTTTCCAAATACTTATGCCTCTTGCAAAATCTATCTTCCCTATTTGGTGTGTACTTGCAAACTCTATGCACTCCACAAAAGTTGACATGCTTATAAGAGACATTTTCATCATGACTAGTGCAATCATCATTAGTATTATGGATATTCAAGGAGTTCATACTAACAACATTGCAATCATGCTCATTATTCAAAGATTTAGTGCCAAACATTTTAGAGACTTCTTCTTCTAGCATTTGAGCACAATTTTCCTTTCCATCATTCTCACGAAAGATATTAAAAAGATGAAGCATATGAGGCAAACTCAATTCCATCTTTTTGTAGTTTTCTTTTATAGACTAAACTAGTGATAAAACAAGAAACTAAAAGATCCGATTGCAAGATCTAAAGATATACCTTCAAGCGCTAACCTCCCCGGCAATGGCGCCAGAAAAGAGCTTGATGTCTACTACACAACCTTCTTCTTGTAGACTTCATTGGGCCTCCAAGTGCAGAGGTTTGTAGGACCTAGCAAATTTCCCTCAAGTGGATGACCTAAGGTTTATCAATCCGTGGGAGGCGTAGGATGAAGATGGTCTCTCTCAAGCAACCCCGCAACCAAATAACAAAGAGTCTCTTGTGTCCCCAACACACCCAATACAATGGTAAATTGTATAGGTGCACTAGTTCGGTGAAGAGATGGTGATACAAGTGCAATATGGATATTAGATAATGGTTTTTGTAATCTGAAAATATAAAAACAGCAAGGTAGCAAGTGGTAAAAGTGAGCACAAACGGTATTGCAATGCTAGGAAACAAGGCCTAGGGTTCATACTTTCACTAGTGCAAGTTCTCTCAACAATAATAACATAATTGGATCGTATAACTATCCCTCAACATGCAACAAAGAGTCACTCCAAAGTCACTAATAGCGGAGAACAAACGAAGAGATTATTGTAGCGTACGAAACCACCTCAAATTATCCTTTCTGATCGATCTATTCAAGAGTCCGTAGTAAAATAACACGAAGCTATTCTTTCCGTTCAATCTATCATAGAGTTCGTACTAGAATAACACCTTAAGACACAAATCAACCAAAACCCTAATGTCACCTAGATACTCCAATGTCACCTCAACTATCCATGGGTATGATTATACGATATGTGTAGCGACCCGACCTCAAATGGTCAAGTCTCTATGCTTCAGTGTCATCCCTGGATCGGTAATGCAGACACACACAATACTCGAAGGATTTATAACAGAGTAGCAATCACACACTTATTACATCGAATGTCTCCGAAGAGAACTTATTACACGAATATGGCTTAAGGCCATCTAATGCGATAACAACGGAAGGCTCATAAGATAAGATGAGTCCATCAACTCCAACGGCATAGCTGAGCTGCACGACAACGACCTAACGAATCTTACTCCTCGTCTGAAAAGTCTGCAACATAATACGTTGCAGCCCGAAAACGGGTCAGCACATGGAATATGATGGCAATATAACACAGTAGAGCAGAAACGGAATAATGCTATCACTACATGCATATTTGGCTGGTGGAAAGCTCTATGGTTATAGTTTTGCAAAAAGCCAATTTTTTCCTACAACAAAGGAATAGATTTTAGTTTAACTATCATGGTGGTTGAAACATCATTGAGAAGGTAACTCCAACTCAATCCCAATTAAAGTGATTAACAACCCAACAGTATTAATTAAACATGGTGAGATACATGTGATAACCCAAGTACTAGATACTCAAGAATTGTCCATAACCGGGGACACGGCTAACCAGGATTAGATTGTACACTCTGCAGAGGTTTGCGCACTTTTCCCCACAAGACTCAATCGCCTCCGTTGGATTTCTCGCACTACATGGTGTTTGAGAAACGGATGATCGAGACACAGTCTTTCGGGAACGTTAACTCTCTACTCCTGGTAGACCATACCGAAGCTACAAAAACCCACTACCTGCTGATCTACCTCTTAAAGGGCTTCACGTAACTTACTCAACTATGCTAGAGCCCATAATAGCTTGTGGCTGCACACAGAAGTTTCTAGCATGAATCATCTCAGTTCCCTTTGAGCCTGGGTGGCGGTCCATAGGAAGATCTCACGGGTACCCCAGGATTTCCAAAAAAACAGACAACACTGGGTTCCCCAGGTGCCTCAATCCACCCAGTTGTTTGATTAAGTTGCCACCTTAAGTTGAACAATTAATTAACAATCTCACATCTGACATGAATTTCACTCAAACCCAAACCACGTCTACGAGCATAACATAGCAATATAAGCAATACGTAGAAGTAACTCCCAAGGGTTTGAATATAACAGGGCAATAGGTTCCACCTCAGCAACTACTTCCCAACCCACAAGTTAATGATATCCTAATCATGCAATGTTTGAGGATTGGAACTAATGCATAAAAACTGGGTAATAATGGGATATGATCAAAGTGTTACTTGCCTTGCTGACGATCCACGAATCCTAGAGACTCGTAGTAACACGCTTCACACTCCGGGAATTCTATCGCAAGCAAACAATAACATACATAAGTAACAAGCAACGATGCACAAACAAAACTCAAATAAGAGAGGTTGACCAAAAAGTTCAACTTAAGAACTCCGGTACGCCAAAAAGAATCAAATCAAATGGAGCAACGAAAGTCAAACGGCGAAATAAAGAAGCTTCGTTTACTAATCTGAAACTAGGCCAAATTTTACAGTAACAAAAACTTGTTTGAGTTGATTAAACGGAAAGAGGATTTCGAGACGAAACTCCAGGCGCTTGAATCGCCTAATTCCGATAAATGAGCGAGAAGAAAAACAGAAATTAAGATCGGTCCGAAATCATGATCAGAAAAATCGCGGAATAAAACTAAGAAAAAGAAAAACGACGAACAGATTAACAAACGAACGTTCGTTATCTGGATCTAAATGAAGAACGCGTTCATTAAAACGAACGAACGAGCGAATGCTCGCTAAATAAATAAACCGGAGAAAAACCGATCTATTAAAAAAAATGAAAACTAGGGTTTCTAAAAAAACCCGAACTATTTTTCTTTAGAAAACCGGGGTGGTGCGGCGGCTACCTTGGCGCTCCGGCGGGGCTCCGGTGTAGCGACGGGGCGGCGTGGGGTGGCGGGGCTGCGACGGCGGTGTGGGGTGGCGAGGCTGCGGCGGCGGCGGGAGGCGGCGACTTGGGCTCCAGGGGGGCGGCGGTGGTATTTAAAGGGGAGAGGGACGGCGGCTGCTTGGGAGAGGGGGCAAGGCAGCGGCGGCGGCGGGGAGTCCGGCTCGGACTTGGAGTCTGGGTCGTCGGCGGCGGCGCGCGCGCGGGAGGCGGTGGTGGCTCGGGCCGGCCTGGCTCGGCTGGGCCTTAGGCCCAATCGGGCACGAGTTTTTTTTAAAATAATTCCGCCGACAGAAGAAAAATCCTAAAAAAATAAATAAAAATCTAAAAATTCCAAAACAAATTTTCGCCGTCTAAATAAAATATTTAGGACGAGGTGAACATTTTCTTGGCCCTAAAATGCAATTTTGAAAACGTGCAATTTTTCTAATGCAAATAAAATCCGAATAAAACCAAATAAAATCCAATAAATGATTTTAATATTTTTCCTCCAATATTTCAATTATTTTGGAGAAGTCATATTATCTCCACTCATTTGATTTAATATGAAATATTTCGGAGAGAAAAATTATTAAAATCAAAATCCTCGTTTCATTATTTGATAAAAATCAAATATGAAAACAGGAAAATCCACAACTCTCTCCGCGGGTCCTTGAGTTGCTTAGGATTACGAGGATTGCGGAACTGGAATGCAATAAGTCATGATATGCATGGGTGATCTATGTATAACATTCCAAATTGAAAATTTGGGATGTTACAGACCTACCCCCCTTAAGATGAATCTCGCCCTCGAGATTCGGGCTGGCTAGAAAATAGGTATGGGTGGTCCTTGCGGAGGTCATCCTCTCGTTCCCAGGTGGCTTCATCCTCGGTATGGTGGCCCCACTGAACCTTGCAAAACTTGATAACCTTACTGCGGGTGACTCTGCTAGCAAACTCAAGAATCTTAACTGGCTTCTCCTCATAAGTCAAATCACTGTCCAACTGAATCGCCTCCTGGGGTACTGTATCTCTTAATGGTATATCAGCCATCTCAGCATGGCTCTTCTTCAGCTGTGAAACGTGGAACACATCGTGGACTCCTGACAATCCTCAGGTAACTCCAACTTGTAGGCAACTTCTCCCATCCGTTCCAAAATGCGATACGGTCCTACAAATCTCGGGGCTAACTTTCCTTTAACTCCAAAACGTTTCACTCCTCGCAAGGGCGATACTCGCAGATATGCTCTATCTCTAATTTCGTAGGTTACCTCCTTGCGTTTTGAGTCTGCATAACTCTTCTGCCTGGACTGAGCAATCTTCAGTCGGTCTCGGATCAATTTTACCTTCTCCTCAGATTCTTTAGTCAGGTCTGGTCCAAACAACTGTCGGTCTCCTACCTCATCCCACATCAACGGTGTTCTGCACCTGCGTCCATACAGGGCTTCAAACGGTGCCATCTTCAAACTAGCTTGGTAGCTATTGTTGTATGAGAACTCTGCATACGGCAAATTGGCATCCCAACTAGATCCATAATCTAGCGCACAGGCTCTCAACATGTCCTCCAAAATTTGATTGACTCTCTCAGTTTGTCCGTCTGTCTGTGGGTGAAACGATGTACTGAACTCCAATATCGTTCCCAGAGTCTGGTGTAACTGATGCCAAAACTTTGAAGCAAACTGCGTTTCGATCCGATATGATGGTCCTCGGAACTCCATGCAGACATACGATCCTGGACATGTAGATCTTGGCCAACTTTGCACTTGTATAGGTGGTTTTCACTGGGATGAAATGAGCTACTTTGGTCAAACGATCAACTACTACCCATATGGAATCATATCCTGCTTTAGTCCTGGGTAATCCGGTAATAAAGTCCATGCCAAGTTTATCCCACTTCCATTCAGGTATCGACATAGGCTGTAATAGTCCTGCTGGCTTCTGATGGTCTATTCTTATTAAATCTCGATAGTAGTGACACACACATTCATAATATTGAAGCCAAAAGATGCAGAGTTGATAATGATAGTGCAACTTATTTGTGGCACTGCCGTTTAGGTCATATCGGTGTAAAGCGCATGAAGAAACTCCATACTGATGGACTTGTGGAACCACTTGATTATGAATCGCTTGGTACTTGTGAACCGTGCCTTATGGGTAAGATGACAAAAACACCGTTCTCCGGTACTATGGAGAGAGAAACAGATTTGTTGGAAATCATACATACAGATGTATGTGGTCCGATGAATGTTGAGGCTCGTGGCAGATATCGTTATTTTCTCACCTTCACAGATGAATTAAGCAGATATGGGTATATCTACTTAATGAAACATAAGTCTAAAACATTTGAAAAGTTCAAAGAATTTCAGAGTGAAGTTGTAAATCATCGTAACAAGAAAATAAAATTCCTACAATCTGATCGTGGAGGAGAATATTTGAGTTACGAGTTTGGTGTACATTTGAAACAATGCGGAATAGTTTCGCAACTCACGCCACCCGGAACACCACAGCGTAATGGTGTGTCCGAACATCGTAATCGTACTTTACTTGATATGGTGCGATCTATGATGTCTCTTACTGATTTACCGCTATCGTTTTGGGGTTATGCTTTAGAGACGGCCGCATTCACGTTAAATAAGGCACCATCAAAATCCATTGAGACGACGCCTTATGAACTGTGGTTTGGCAAGAAACCAAAGTTGTCGTTTCTGAAAGTTTGGGGTTGCGATGCTTATGTGAAAAAGCTTCAACCTGATAAGCTCGAACCCAAATCTGAGAAATGTGTCTTCATAGGATATCCAAAGGAAACTATTGGATACACCTTCTATCACAGATCCGAAGGCAAGACTTTTGTTGCTAAATTCGGAAACTATCTAGAGAAGGAGTTTCTCTCGAAAGAAGTGAGTGGGAGGAAAGTAGAACTTGATGAGGTAACTGTACCTGCTCCCTTATTGGAAAGTAGTACAGTTTCTGTGACACCTACACCAATTAGTGAGGAAGCTAATGATGATGATCATGAAACTTCAGAACAAGATACTACTGAACCTCGTAGATCAACCAGAGTAAGATCCACATCGGAGTGGTACGGTAATCCTGTTCTGGAAGTCATGCTACTAGATCATGATGAACCTATGAACTATGGAGAAGCGATGGTGAGCCCAGATTCCGCAAAATGGCTTGCAGCCATGAAATCTGAGATGGGATCCATGTATGAAAACAAAGTGTGTACTTTGGTTGACTTGCCAAAAGATCAGCAAGCAATTGAGAATAAATGGATCTTCAAGAAGAAGACTGACGCTGACGGTAATGTTACTGTCTACAAAGCTCGACTTGTCGCAAAAGTTTTTTGACAAGTTGAAGGGATTGACTACGATGAGACCTTCTCACCCATAGCGACGCTTAAGTCTATCCGAATCATGTTAGCAATTGCCGCATTTTATGATTATGAAATTTGGCAGAGGGATGTCAAAACTGCATTCCTGAATGGATTTCTGGAAGAAGAGTTGTATATGATGCAGCCGGAAGGTTTTGTCGATCCAAAGGGAGCTAACAAAGTGTGCAAGCTCCAGCGACCCATTTATGGACTGGTGCAAGCCTCTCGGAGTTGGAATAAACGCTTTGATAGTGTGATCAAAGCATTTGGTTTTCTACAGACTTTTGGAGAAGCCTGTATTTACAAGAAAGTGAGTGGGAGTTCTGTAGCATTTCTGATATTATATGTAGATGACATATTACTAATCGGAAATAATATAGAATTTCTGGATAGCATAAAGGGATACTTGAATAAGAGTTTTTCAATGAAAGACCTCGGTGAAGCTGCTTACATATTGGGCATTAAGATCTATAGAGATAGATCAAGACACTTAATTGGACTTCCACAAAGCACATACCTTGACAAAGTTTTGAAGAAGTTCAAAATGGATCAAGCAAAGAAAGGATTCTTGCCTGTGTTACAAGGTGTGAAATTGAGTAAGACTCAATGCCCGACCAATGCAGAAGATAGAGAGAAAATGGAAGATGTTTCCTATGCTTCAGCCATAGCTCTATCATGTATGCAATGCTGTGTACCAGACCTGATGTGTGTCTTTCTATAAGTCTAGCAGGGAGGTACCAAAGTAATCCAGGAGTGGATCACTGGACAGCGGTCAAGAACATCCTGAAATACCTGAAAAGGACTAAGGATATGTTTCTCATATATGGAGGTGACAAAGAGCTCATCGTAAATTGTTACATTGATGCAAGCTTTGACACTGATCTGGACGATTCTAAATCGCAAACCGTATACGTGTTTACATTAAACGGTGGAGCTGTCAGTTGGTGCAGTTCTAAACAAAGCGTTGTGGCAGGATCTACATGTGAAGCGGAGTACATAGCTGCTTCGGAAGCAGCAAACAAAGGAGTCTGGATGAAGGAGTTCATATCCGATCTAGGTGTCATACCTAGTGCATCGGGTCCAATGAAAATCTTTTGTGACAATACTGGTGCAATTGCCTTGGCAAAGGAATCCAGATTTCACAAGAGAATCAAGCACACCAAGAGACGCTTCAATTCCATCCGGGATCTAGTCCAGGTGGGAGACATAGAGATTTGCAAGATACATACGGATCTGAATGTAGCAGACGCATTGACTAAGCCTCTTCCACGAGCAAAACATGATCAGCACCAATGCTCCATGGGTGTTAGAATCATTACTGTGTAATCTAGATTATTGACTCTAGTGCAAGTGGGAGACTGAAGGAAATATGCCCTAGAGGCAATAATAAAGTTATTATTTTATTTCCTTATATCATGATAAATATTTATTGTTCATGCTAGAATTGTATTATCCGGAAACATAATACTTGTGTGAATACATAGACAAACTAAATGTCCCTAGTATGCCTCTACTTGACTAGCTCGTTAATCAAAGATGGTTATGTTTCCTAACCATAGACATGTGTTGTCATTTGGTTAATGAGATCACATTATTAGGAGAATGATGTGATTGACATGACCCATTCCATTAGCTTAGCACTCGATCGTTTAGTATGTTGCTATTGCTTTCTTCATGACTTATACATGTTCCTATGACTATGAGATTATACAACTCCCGTTTGCCGGAGGAACACTTTGTGTGCTACCAAACGTCACAACGTAACTGGGTGATTATAAATGAGCTCTACAGGTGTCTCCAAAGGCACATGTTGGGTTGGCGTATTTCGAGATTAGGATTTGTCACTCCGATTGTCGGAGAGGTATCTCTGGGCCCTCTCGGTAATGCACATCACATAAGCCTTGCAAGCATTGCAACTAATGAGTTAGTTGTGAGATGATGTATTACGAAACGAGTAAAGAGACTTGCCAGTAACGATATTGAACTAGGCATTGCAACTAATGAGTTAGTTATGGATCTAATTGGGACGAGAATTTGCCATATGTAGAGTTCTCTTACAACAACAGCTATCTATCTAGTTCGAAGATGGCCCCTTTCGAAGCCTTGTACGGAAGGAGGTGCAGGACCCCATTGTCGTGGGATGAGGTTGGAGACCGCCAGTTGTTTGGACTGGATCTGATTAAGGAGTCTGAACAGAAAGTAAAATTGATTCGCGATAGGCTCAAGGTAGCCCAGTCCAGGCAGAAGAGCCATGCAGATTCTAAACGGAAGGAGACAGTTTACGAAGTCGGAGACCGAGTTTATCTTCGAGTATCTCCACTTCGAGGAGTTAAGCGCTTTGGAGTTAAGGGAAAGTTAGCGCCACGTTTTGTAGGACCATACAAGGTTTTGGAGCGTATGGGAGAAGTAGCCTACAAGTTGGAATTGCCCGAAGGATTGTCAGGAGTTCATGATGTGTACCACGTTTCCCAATTGAAGAAGTGCCAAGCGGAGATGGCTAATATACCGCTGAGAGACACAGTGCCGCAGGAAGCGATTCAGTTGGACAGTGATTTGACCTATGAGGAGAAACCAGTCAAGATCCTTGAGTATGCCAGCCGAGTCACTCGCAACAAGGTTATCAAGTTTTGCAAAGTTCAGTGGAGCCACCACACGGAGGATGAAGCCACCTGGGAACGAGAGGAAGATTTGCTGAAGGACCACCCTCACCTATTTTCTAGCCAATCCGAATCTCGAGGGCGAGATTCATCTTAAGGGGGGTAGGTTTGTAACATCCCAAATTTTCAATTTGGAATGTTATACACTAGATCATCATTGCATATCATATATTATTGCATTTTGGTTGATCCTAGAAATTCTACGCAACTCAAGGACCCTCGGAGAGAGTTGGGGATTTCGTTATTTTCATATTTGAGTTCTCTCAAATTTTGAAAATAGGATAATTTGATTTTATTTATTTTATCTTCAATTATTTATATTACAAAAATATGAGAGAGGGAATAAAATGACTTTCCCAAAATAAAGAAATATTGAGGATTTAATAAAAAAATCGAATAAGATTTTTATTTGAGTTTTATTTGCTATTTTATTTGAATTTAGGAAAATGCACGTTTTTCAAAATTGCATTTAGGCCCCAAATAAATGTTCATCGTGTGCGGCTTGATTTTTGAAGCCGGGAAAATTTTATTTTGGGATTTTTGGAGACCGTTTAGTATTCCTTTTGTTTTTTTTTTCTGAGCGTAACTATTTAAAAAAACGCGAACCGAACTAACGGGCCGTGTCCGACCCGGACACCTAGCCCAGCCGGCCTTATAAGCCGGGGGAGCCCAACTGAGCCACCCCCAAACCCTAGCCACCCCGCCGCCCCTGCCGCCGCCGCCGCCTCGCCGCGCCACGCCGCCGCTGCCCCGCCCGCCGGAGCCGCGCCGCCACCGCCCCTCGCCGCCCGCCGGAGCCGCCGCCCGCCGCCTCGCCTCGCCGGAGGTTGACCCCGCCCCGCCGCCGGTTTTCTCGAAGAACCGTTCAGTTTTCCATTCGGTTTTCCGTCGGTTTTCCGTTTGGTTTTTTTAGATTTGTTTTTTAATAGATTGGTTTTCCGGTTTATTTAATTAGCGAGCGTTTGCTCGTTCGTTCATTTTAACGAACGCGTTCATCATTTAGATCCAGATAACGAACGTTCGTTCGTTAGTCTGTTCGTCGTTTTCTTTTTCTCAGATTAAATCCGGGATTTTTCTGATCGCGATTCCTGATCCGATTTTCGTTCTAGTATAACTTTTTGCTCGTTTATCGGAATCAGGCGATTCAAGCGCCTAGAGTTTCGTCTCGAAACCCCCTTTCCGTTTAACCAACTCAAACAAGTTTTTGCCTCTGTAAAAATTGCCCTAGATCCAGAATAGTAAACGAAGCCTGTTTCTTTTGCCGTTTGTCTTTCATTGCTTCGTTTGATTTGGTTCTTTTGCCAACCGGAGTTCTTAAGTTGAACTTTCTGGTTAGATCTCTTATTCGAGTTTTACTTGTGCATTAGTGGTGTACTTATTGTATGCTTGTTTGTTTGCGATAGAGTACCCGGAGTGCGCCGCTTGCTACTTCGAATCGCTAGGTTTCCCGGATCATCAGCAAGGCAAGTAACACTTTGATCATACCTCCTACTACCCAGTTTTTATTGCATTAGATCAATCCTGACACATTGCATGATTAGGATCTAATTAAATTGTGGGTTTTGGAATTAGTTGAGGTAGTACCTATTACCTGTTTATTATCAAACCTTTGGGAGTTACTTCTACGTTTGCTTATGCCAAGCTATGCTAGTAGACGTGGATTGGGTGAGTGAAATCCATGACAGATGTGAGATTGTTAAATTAATGGTTTATCTAAGGTGGCAACTTAAATACACATATAGGTGGATTGAGGCACCCGGGTATTCCAGCAATTGCCTGTTTTTCTTTATGGACCGCCACCCAGGCTCAAAGGGATCATGAGATTATTCATGCTAGAAACTTCCGTGTAAGTAGGTGTATGGGAAAGTAGGTGTAACGGTCTACCCGATCGTAAGGTGCTAGCTCTTTTGAAAGACTATGTCTCGGTCATCCGTTTCTCTAACACCATGTAGTGCGAGAATCCCAACGGAGGAGATCGAGTCTTGTGGGGAAAAGTGCGCAAACCTCTGCAGAGTGTATAAACAAATCATGGTTAGCCGTGTCCCCGGTTATGGACATCTTGAGTATCTAGTACTTGGATTATCATGTGAATCTCATCATATTACTCTAATTAATTTTGTTGGGTTTTTAATGATGATGCTTAATTGGGATTGAGAATGCTATCAACCATTCTCAATGTTTAACAACTACCATGATAGTTAAATAAAATTTATTCCTTTGCAGTAGGGAAAAATTGGCTTTACGCAAAACTGAACCATAGAGCTTTCCACCATCCAAATATGCGTGTAGTATAGTCTTATTCTTTCATTGCTCTCTATGTGTTACATTGCCAGCATATTCCATGTGCTGACCTGTTTCGGGCTGCAACGTTCATGTTGCAGACTTTTCAGACGACGAGTAAGGTGCTTTTAGGTCGTGGTTCTATACTTAGTGATGCCATTGGAGTTGATGGACTCACTTATCTTCCAAGCCTTCCTCTGTTATCATTATTAGATGGCCTTAAGCCATATTTATTGTAATAAGTTCTCTTTTGAGACACTCGATGTAATAAGTGTGTGATTGCTACTCTGTTATAATCCTTCCAGTATTGTGTGGTGGCAGCATTACTGATCCAGGGATGACACCTGAGCACAGAGATTGGGCCGTTTGAGGTCTGGTCGCTACAATGATGTGATGGACAGACCCAATTATAATCTTAGCATCAGATAGTTTAGTTATTTCCTACACCTTTCTTCATGTCAAGTATCAGTTCCTTAGACCATGAGATCATGACACTCCCGGACACCGTAGGAATACTTTGTGTGCTATTAGATGTCACTTCATAACGGGGTGATCATAAAGGTGCTCTATAGGTATTTTTGAAGGTGTCTGTTGGGTTGCATGGATCGAGACTAGGATTTGTCACTCCGTGTGACGGAGAGATATCTCTGGGTCCTTGATAACCCACAAGTATAGGGGATCGCAACAGCTTTCGAGGGTAGAGTATTCAACCCAAGTTTATTGATTCGACACAAGGGGAGCCAAAGAATATTCTCAAGTAGCTGAGTTGTCAATTCAACCACACCTGGAAACTTAGTATCTGCAACAAAGTGTTTAGTAGAAAAGTAATATGATAGTGATGGTAACGGTAACAAAAGAGTAATGAAAGCAAAGTAATGTTTTTGGTATTTTGTAGTGATTGTAACAATAGCAACGGGAAAGTAAATAAGCGTAAACCAGTATATGGAAAGCTCGTAGGCATTGGATCAATGATGGATAATTATGCCGGATGTGGTTCATCATGTAATAGTCATAACATAGGGTGACACAGAACTAGCTCCAATTCGTCAATGTAATGTAGGCATGTATTTCGAATATAGTCATACGTACTTATGGAAAATAACTTGCATGGCATCTTTTGTCCTAGCCTCCCATGGCAGCGGGGTCCGTACGGAAACTAAGGGATATTAAGGCCTCCTTTTAATAGAGAACCGGAACAAAGCATTAGCACATAGTGAATACATGAACTCCTCAAACTACGTTCATCACCGGTAAGTATCCCGATTATTGTCACTTCGGGGTTAACGGATCATAACACATAATAGGTGACTATAGACTTGCAAGATAGGATCTAGAACTCTCATATATTGATGAAAACATAATAGGTTCAGATCTGAAATCATGGCACTCTGGCCCTAGTGACAAGCATTAAGCATAGCAAAGTCGTAGCAACATCAATCTCAGAACATAGTGGATACTAGGGATCAAACCCTAACAAAACTAACTCGATTACATTGTGAATCTCATCCAACCCATCACCGTCCACCAAGCCTACGATGGAATTACTCACGCACGGCGGTGAGCATCATGAAATTGGTGATGGAGGATGGTTGAAGATGACGACGGCGACGAATCCCACTCTCCGGAGCCCCGAATGGACTCCAGATCAGCCCTCCCGAGAGGTTTTAGGGCTTGGCGGCGGCTCCGTATCGTAAAACGTGATGATTTCTTCTCTCCTATTTTTTCTCCCTGAAAGCAGTTATATAGAGTTGGAGTTGGAGTCGGGGGGTCTCCAGGGGGCCCACGAGGTAGGGGGCGCGCCCTACGGGGGGGGGGGGGCACCCCCACCCTTGTGAGAAGGGTGTGGGCCCCCTTAGTCTTCATCTCTGGTGAGGATTTTTTATTATTTATTGTAAGATATTCCATGGAGTTTCAGGTCATTCCGAGAACTTTTGTTTTCTGCACATAAAACAACATCATGGCAATTCTGCTGAAAATAGCGTCAGTCCAGGTTAGTTCCATTCAAATCATACAAGTTAGAGTCCAAAACAAGGGCAAAAGTGTTTGGAAAAGTAGATACGACGGAGACGTATCAACTCCCCTAAGCTTAAACCCTTGCTTGTCCTCAAGAAATTCAGTTAACAAACTAAAAGAAATAAAGAAAAACTTTTACAAACTCTGTTTGCTCTTGTTGTTGTAAATATGTCAAGCTAGCATTCAAGTTTTCAGCAAAGATTATAACTAACCATATTTGCAATAATTCTCAGGTCTCATGTTTACTCATATCAATAGCATAATCAACTAGCGAGCCATAATAAGAAATCTCGGATGACAACACTTTCTCAAAACAATCATAATATGATATAACAAGATGGTACCTCACTAGCCCTTTCTAAGACCGCAAAACATAAATGCAGAGCACCTTTAAAGATCAAGGACTGACTAGACATTATAATTCATGGTAAAATAGATCCAATCATTGTCACACCCAATATAAATTAACAGTAATGAATGCAAATGACGGCGGTGCTCTCCAACTGGTGCTTTTTAATAAGAGGGTGATGACTCAACATAAAAGTAAATAGATAGGCTCTTCGTAGAGGGAAGCAGGGATTTGTAGAGGTGCCAGAGCTCGGTTTTGAAATAGAGGTGAATAATATTTTGAGCGGTATACTTTCATTGTCAACATAACAACCAAGAGATGGCGATATCTTCCATGCTACACACATTATAGGCGGTTCCCAAACAGAATAGTAAAGTTTATACCCCCCCTCCACCAACAAACATCAATCCATGGCTTGCTCGAAACAACGAGTGCCTCCAACATACATCAGGTCCCAGGGGGAGTTTTGTTTGCAATTATTTTGATTTAGTTTGCATAAAGCATGGGACTGGGCATGCCGGTGACCAGCCCTTTATCTTGTGAGTGAGGAGCGGAGTCCACTCCTCTTGAGAATAACCCGGCTAACATGGAAGATACAGACATCCCTAGTTGATACATGAGCTATTCGAGCATACAAAACAAGATATTTATTTGAAGGTTTAGAGTTTGGCACATACAAATTTACTTGGAACGGGAGGTAGATACCGCATATAGGAAGGTATAGTGGACTCATCTGGAATAACTTTGGGGTTTTAAGGGATTGGATGCACAAGCAGTATTCCCGCTTAGTACAGGTGAAGGCTAGCAAAAGACTGGGAAGCGACCAGCTAGAGAGCGACAACAGTCATGTACATGCATTAAAATTAATAAACGTTGGATGCAAGCATCAGTAGGATATAATCCGCCATGAACATAAATATCATGAAGGCTATGTTGATTTGTTTCAACTACATGTGTGAACATGTGCCAAGTCAAGTCACTTAAATCATTCAGAGGAGGATACCACCCTATCATACCACATCATAACCATTTTAATAGCATGTTGGCACGCAAGGTAATCCATTATAACTCATAGCTAATCAAGCATGGCACAAGCAATTATGATCTCTAATTGTCATTGCAAACATTTTTATTCATAACAAGCTGAATCAAGAACGATGAACTCATCATATTTACAAAAAAAGAGGTCGAGTTCGTACCAGCTTTTCTCATCTCAGTCAGTCCATCATATATCATCATAATTGCCTTTCACTTGCACGACTGAACGATGTGAATAATAATAAAAGTGCACGTGCATTGGACTAAGCTGGAATCTGCGAGCATTTCAATAAATAGGACAAGACAAAGCAATATGGGCTCTTTTGTCAGGTAAACAATAATGCATATAAGAGCCACTTCAACAATTTAATTATGGTCTTCTCCTGCTGACCCCCAAAGAAAGAAAAGAAATAAAACTATTTACACGGGAAAACTCCCAACAAGCAAAAGAAGAACAGGAAATATTTTTTGGTTTTCTTTTCAATTACTACTACAAGCATGGAAAGTAAATTAATTAAAAGCTACACCTAATTTTTTTGCTTTTTTCTTAAGGTTTATTAAACACACAAGAAGAAAGCATCAAAGGAAAATAAACTAGCATGGATGATACAATGAAAGAGTATGAGCACCGACATCTAGCAATGAGTGTGTGTGAACATAAATGTAATGTCGGTGAGAATTACGTACTCCCCCAAGCTTAGGCTTTTGGCCTAAGTTGGTCTATGGCCACCGCTGGCCTGGCTGATATCCATAATAATAGTTGTTGGGGTCGTACTGTGATGAATAAGAAGAAGGCTCTGATTACCACTGGCTGGCAATCATCTCCGGATCCCACTGATAGTTAGACTATCATGAAAGATCAAATTGTGGTTCCGATTCTGGCTCCTCGGCTGGTGCAGGGTTCCGGTAGGCGTGGATAGCCGTCAACGGAACAAGGTATTTGCCTACAGACAAATCAAACAAAGCAGGAGCAGGCAAGGTAATAGTCTCAGGATGATGTTTATTAAAGAACAATTGATATTTAAGCTTTCCTGCCCTATTCTTAACAATAAAATCATGTGCCACCATACTTTTATAATCTAAATAAACATGGGGTAGCACTTTTTCTTCCTTCTTAGCATGCCTAATAGTATGTTAAAATGTGCAGCTAGGTGTGTAGCATAGATGCCTCCAAAGATGGGACCCTTAGTACGGTTCATACTTAACCGTCTAGCAATAATGCCGCCCATACTAAAAGTGTTATCACTGTATAAACCTTGGAGCAGAATAATTATATAAGGGATACTAAGGTTTCCACAGTTTCCGTGTCCAATTAAGCAATGACTAGCAAATAATGCAAAGTAACGTAAGACAGGAAAATGTATGCTAGTGATTCGTGCATCAGAAACCTTCCTAGTTTCCCCTACAGTGATAGTATTAATAAATCCCTCCACATCATCGTGATGTGGTTCTTCTTTCTTGCCCCCAAAAGGGACTAAAAAAATCCGACAGAAATCATAAAGTGACATCTCCTTATGCTCATCATATAAATGAAACTCCACCATAGGTGGTGAGTTCCTAGAATGAAAATGAAAGTTTTGCACAAAGGTATTTGTGAGTAAGAGATACTGATCGCATTGGTCATGGAGGAAAGCGGTGAGGCCTGCATTATGAGCCAATTCATGAAAATCTTCATAAATCCCGGTTGCTCTCAAGAAATCCTTGGAAGGCCATTCACACGCCCGAACCTCCGTGGTGCGCGGCAAATTATACTTAGGCTTCGGTGCCTTTTCCTTCGAGCTTTGGCTCAATGAGCCCCTCAATAATCTCCTCATCATTTTCTGAAAAATTCTGAAATTTTTAGTAACTTTAAAATAAAAGTAAACCAAACTCAATAATATTGATAGAAACTACTCCTACAAGTGCCTAGGGCCTATATCATGCATCAAAACTACTTTTGACCATATAAATTTGACATGCAAGCTCAAGAACAGGGTCACCTAAGCAGCAAAAATTTGCAATGGATAAAGCACTAGAACAAAAACTAATTGGACCAATGGAGGAGTCACATACCAAGAAACAATCTCCCCAAGCAGTTTTGTGAGAGGTGCTTTGAGCAAGGAGATCGAAAATGGCAGCAAAACGAGCTTGGACTCGGGTTTGAGCTGGTTTTTCGTGTTTGGGGGAGGAAGATGAAGTGTGTGGCTGAAAGAATAAGTGGAGGAGGGCCACCGTGGGCCCACGAGGTAGGGGCACGCCCTAGGGGGGTGGGCGCGCCCTCCACCCTCGTGGCAAGGTGGTTGGCCCCCTGGTGTGTATTTTGTTCCATAAATCCTCAAATATTCTATAAAAAATCATATTTAATTTTCAGGGCATTTGGAGAACTTTTATTTTCGAGGTATTTTTATATTGCACGGATAATCAGATAACAGACAGAAAATTATTTATTTTTACTTTATTTTAACTAAATAACAGAAAGTATAGAGAGGGTACAGAAGGTTGTGCTTCTAGTTTGATCCATCTCATTTAGAAACATTATAATCGAGCACTTTTCCAGCCCTCTCAGACCATCATCATTTTCGGCCGTCGAATCTGCTCTTCTAAGTGGTTCAGGCCGTTGGATGTGAGTGCAATCCCCTATGGGCTTCAGTTGCGATCAGAGAGAGCTAGCCGGGCTGGGCCGCTACTCCTAGAACAAAATTGGAGCTCTACTATTATTTGGACAAATGGGCCTGACGCCTACGAGTAACAAAGCCCGTGAAAAAAATATGACTTTCTGGAGCGAGCAAGGATCCCGGTGGGCGTCATCTAGTTTGTCTCACGGACTGCAGATCCATACGATGTGAGCGACCACACCTCCACCGACATGGTCGCCTCACTGGGCGACGCCAAGGGGACGGGGGGCGAAGCGTCGGCTGCGATTAGAATCCACTTGCTGGTGATTTAGCACATAGTCAATCGCAGTTGCTGCAGGCATTAATCGCAATTGATGTTCGCCACTCTTTCAACGTCCGATTATTGTAGTTCTCTTATGATTCTTATTCAGTTTCTTCCTTTATGTGATTCATCTTCCTCCCTTATTAGATGCACGAGGACGCTCACGATTCTGGTTCGATTTCTTCCTTTAATCGTTGCATCTCTATATAATCTCCACCCACCCTGCTATAGCTCATTCCCCAACCTTACTTGGCAACATCACATCTTATCGCCATGCTTCTCGCCAGGCTGCCACTGCAGGTTTATCGCCCCTCCTTCCGAAAAAGAATTCTATGAGACCAGGTCTCACGCGGGACCTATTCTGATGGATGACACATGTCATTCACAAATCACAAAGCATCCCCCACCCCCACTTAAAATCAGGGGGGAGAGATTAGATGCTTTGTGAATGCCATGTGTCATCCATCAGGATGGGTCTCACTTGCTAACCGTGAGACCTGGTCTCATATAATTTTTCCCCCTCCTTCCCCACATCTTCCATCCAGTTACTACTGATACTGAGTCCCTTCTGATTGATGCCGCTTTCTTGTTTCGCTACCAATTCAGGACAGATACTTGTTCTACTGCAGGTGCTCTCACATCTCAGTTGATGTATTGGAACTGCCAACGGATTCTGGTGGTTAGTTCGGGTACTTCTAAAGCTCACGATTTGCAGTGGTTGCCACCCAGGTTAGTATACATATACTCACATGTCTTATTGTACATATGTATGTATGCCCACGATTTGTAAAATTTGATCCTACTGGTTGTTTAATTGTGTATACACTTCTAGAGTCTCACTCACATATCTTATTATCCATATGTATCTGTGCCTACAGTTTGTAAAATTTGGTACTACTGACTGTGTATACAGTTCCAGAGTCTAAAAAACTGCTACTATTGACTATTTGTTGTTGAGGATAAGCTCTAACTAAACAATATATGTGATTTACTATTCACACTAATTACATGTTGTAGGACTTACAGTACCTCATCTTCCTTACACCAAGACAAGTTCTTGCATATTGAAAGTCACTTCAATAATTAACATATCTATGTTGCTGAAACAAAGCAGTACAACTTGAATTTGGTCCATCCTACCGGAATTGGTTCTGGAAATATAAGTTTAGCTTAAACTGTTTCATGTAAGTTCATGTGATGTTGGTGTGGTTGTGAGATTTAGGGTAATGATTTCTTGGTTCTGATGTGCGCTAAGCTTTTGTTTTGATATTACTGGCCACTGGCTCAATTTCTCGAAACATGGTATGTTCGTTGTTACTGTAGAGGACATAATCTTGGGTGTCTATGTGATGGAAATAAGCTACTGATATGTGATTAATCTCCTGTTCATTTGTTCCATGGCTACCGATGTATTGACCAAATACTATATGTACAGTACCAGCATTAAGAGTCTGTGATGTCATGCCATGTTCATAAATTTAATTGTCTTATTTGTGTCCTCTGTTTCTCTTCTCCTCATATTTATGTTAACAGGTGAATGTTTATACCATCCCTTTTTGCATTAAAATGTAAACCACTATTTTCTGCAGCCAAGGTTGAGAAATCGATTAAACCAAACAACCATCAGAATTTGCAATGCATATGACATCCTCTCCAAAGTGCAAGATTGATTTGCAGTCGTCTGAAATGACTGTTGATGTTGCGTATTAGTTCAGTTTATATAATACTCCCTCCGTTCCAAATTACTCGTCGTGGTTGAACTAAAACCACGACAAGTAATTTGGAACGAAGGGAGTAGTTTGTTAAGACCTGTTTTCAGTTTTTTATTTAATTTCTCACATGTTTATATGTATTAAGAGGCATAGTTGTCTTGATTTATCTTTCAGTAAATTTTTACTTTTGCATATTTAACTTATTAAGAGGCCATATTCCTTACCCTTTTTTACCGTTATTACCGCTTTACTGTAATAGGGCATTGCGGTCCACTGTGCATTGTCCACTTCATCATGTTTGAGGGTGCCATCAGATCTCCGGCCAATTGGTATACTCTCCATATACTACTGATGTCCGCGGTTTGGCGACTTTAAAAAAATGTGAAACTGCTCTCCTGTACTCTTAAGTGTCTTCCTCTATACTTATATGGGTAACATGTTTAATTGTTGGCATAAAAAAGTTTTCGTTGATTGTAACAGCTTCTTCATCATAGAAAAAAACAGACCATATGTTACTTCAATCCACGTGGGGATTTTATCAATGCTATTGTAGCTTCGAATTGTCTACTTAAGTCTTGCGATGCTATCATCCAGTTCTACATTTGGCCAAAAATACGCCAATATAGTAATACAATCTCCTCGAATGTCGGCTTTTGATGTTCCGATATGGCCTGCCACATGGGTAACTTTATTGTTACAAGCTATCTGTACATCAAAGATTAGTCTCTCACCCTAATGCCAACAAATCATGTTATCCTCTTCATATATATACAAACTGAGTGCAAAACACTTGAATTATATAGATAGCCAGTATACATCCATAAATTTCTTAACTTGATCTCTAAGTTTCAACGTTTTTAGGGATGCAGAGGGTATGCATGTGTCCACGCAGAGAAAATTGCAAAAGGATGACTATTAAAACATCAAGTGTTAGTATAGTTTTGGTTTTGCGGACGGATGTGATGTTGTGGATGAGTCTGCTTGCATCAAAGTTTTTTAACCGAGTTATTTTTGTGTGCCAAAGCTATATCTCAAGCTTTCAACATTGTAGTTTCATGCGTAAACGCAGGCTTGCTTTTCTTAAAGAATAATTTTGTTATAAGGTAGACTAAAGCTTTCAACATTGTTCAGCTTCTTGAATAAATTCAGGCTTGTTTTTCTTAAAGAATAATTTTGTTGCTTTCAAAATTGCTTGATTTATGCATATATTCATGTAATAGATCAAAATTGAGACCAAGAAGGCCTTTGATGTTCTGGCCAACGATCACCCTGTTGCATTGCTCCTGTGGTGTAGCAACTATTACATCATGCTATTTATACCACCTTGATGTTTCATTGTTCTAAAATATAACAGATATGATCTTCATGTTATGTCTGCCTATGTAATTTTAGGAATACCTACCATTCTGTAAAAATCTGTATTTTTAGAAATACCTACCATTTTATTGGAAAATTTTATATTTTTAGAAATACTACCATTTTATTGTAAAAATGTACGGGCGCAACAACGCGCGCCATTACTGATCTAGTGCTCATCAAAAGGAATCCACTAACAAGGTTGATCAAGTCTTGTCAACAAACTCATTCCGATTATCATGAAACCGGAGAAATTTCGAATAACACTAGGTTACCTCAATGGGGATATGCACATCCCTAATAATAAGTATATCATATTTCTTCTTGACAGTAGGAAGAGGAAATTCAAAACCTCCAAATATAATCGATGGAATTTTTTTGATAGAATTGATGCTATGAACTTGAGGTTGTTTCTTCGGAAAGTGTACCGTATGCTCTTTACCATTAACATGAAAAGTTACATTGCCTTTGTTGCAATCAATAACAGCCCCTGCAGTATTAAGAAAAGGTCTTCCAAGAATAATAGACATACTATCGTCCTCGGGAATATCAAGAATAACAAAGTCCGTTAAAATAGTAACGTTTGCAACCACAACAGGCACATCCTCACAAATACCGACAGGTATAGTTGTTGATTTATCAGCCATTTGTAAAGATATTTCAGTAGGTGTCAACTTATTCAAATCAAGTCTACGATATAAAGAGAGAGGCATAACACTAACACCGGCTCCAAGATCACATAAAGCAGTTTTAACATAGTTTCTTTTAATGGAGCATGGTATAGTAGGTACTCCTGGATCTCCAAGTTTCTTTGGTATTCCACCCTTAAAAGTATAATTAGCAAGCATGGTGGAAATTTCAGCTTCCGGTATCTTTCTTTTATTTGTAATAATATCTTTCATGTACTTAGCATAAGGATTGGTTTTGAGTATATCAGTTAATCGCATACGCAAAAAAGATAGGTCTAATCATTCAACAAAGCGCTCAAAATCCTCATCATCCTTTTTCCTGGATGGTTTGGGAGGAAAAGGCATGGGTTTCTGAACCCAAGGCTCTCTTTCTTTACCATGTTTCCTAGCAACAAAGTCTTTCTTATCATAACGTTGATTCTTTGATTGTGGGTTATCAAGATCAATAGCAGGTTCAATTTCTATATCATTATCATTACTAGGTTGAGCATCATTATGAACATCATCATTAACATTTTCATTAGGTTCATGTTCATTAACAGATTGAGTTTCAGCATCAGAAATAGAAATATCATTTGGATTATCAGGTGGTTCAGCAATAGGTTCACTAGAAGTTTGCACAGTTCTATCATTTTTTTTCTTCTTTTTAGAAGAACTAGGTGCATCAATTTTATTTCTCTGAAAATCTTGATCAATCCTCTTAGGGTGGCCTTCAGGATACAAAGGTTCCTGAGTCATTCTACCAGTTCCAGTAGCCACTTTAACAACATACTTACTATTCATCTCATTGAGCAATTCTGTTTGAGCTTTAAGTACTTGTTCTACTTGAGTGGTAACCATAGAAGCATGTTTGCTAACAAGTTTAAGTTCACCTCTAATATTAGCCATATAATCACCCAAGTATTTAATCATATCAGCATCTTGTTTTAATTGTCTACCAAAATAAGCATTGAAGTCTTCTTGCTTAAACATAAAATTATCAAACTCATCCAAGCATTGACTAGCAATTTTAGTAGGAGGGATTTCAACTTTATCATATCTATAGAGAGAATTTACCTTTACTACCAGTGTCGGGTTATCGAGGTCTGGAGGTTCGTCAATAAATAAAGGATTAAGATCATATGTTTCTTCAACAGGCGGTAAATTAAGACCATGTATTTCTTCAATAGGAGGTAAATTCTTAACATCTTCAGCTTTAATACCTTTTTCTTTCATAGATTTCTTTGCCTCTTGCATATCTTCAGGACTGAGAAATAGAATATCTCCCTTCTTCGGAGTTGGTTTAGGAATAGGATCATTAATTAGAGCAGGAGCTGGCTCAGGAGGTGCCCAATTATTTTCATTTGTCAACATATTATTCAATAAGATTTCAGCTTCATCCGGTGTTCTTTCCCTGAAAAGAGAACCAACACAACTATCCAGGTAATCTCTGGAAGTATCGGTTAGTCCATTGTAAAAGATATCAAGTATTTCATTTTTCTTAAGAGGATGATCAGGCAAAGCATTAAGTAACTTGAGAAGCCTCCCCCAAGCTTGTGGGAGACTCTCTTCTTTAATTTGCACAAAGTTGTATATTTCCTTTAAAGCAGCTTGTTTCTTATGAGCAGGGAAATATTTAGCAAAGAAGTAATAGATCATATCCTGGGGACTACGCACACAACCAGGATCAAGAGAATTAGACCATATCTTAGCATCACCCTTTAATGAGAACGGAAATATTTTAAGGATATAAAAGTAGCGAGATCTCTCATCATTAGTGAATAGGGTAGCTATATCATTTAATTTAGTAAGATGTGCTACAACAGTTTCAGATTCATAGCCATGAAAAGGATCAGATTCAACCAAAGTAATTATATCAGGATCAACAGAGAATTCATAATCCTTATCAGCAACACAGATAGGTGAAGTAGAAAAAGCAGGGTCAGGTCTCATCCTAGAATTTAGAGATTGCTTATTCCATTTAGCTAATAACCTTTTGAGTTCATATCTATCTTTGCAAGCTAAAATAGCCAAAGAAGCATCTTGATCAAATAAATAACCCTCAAGAATAACAAGTGATTCTTCATCATCACTTTTATCTTCATAATCAGATTCAATATTTTCAATCTCTCTAGCCTTAGCAAGTCGTTCCTCGAGAAAATCACTAAGTGGCATAGTAGTATCAGGCATAGAGGTAGTTTCATCATAAGTATCATGTATAGCAGAAGTAGCATCATCAATAACATGCGACATATCAGAACGAATAGCAGAAGCAGGTTTAGGTGTCGCAAGCTTACTCATAACAGAAGGTGAATCAAGTGCAGAGCTAGATGGCAGTTCCTTACCTCCCCTCGTAGTTGAGGGATAGATCTTGGTTTTTGGATCTCTCAAGTTCTTCATAGTGTCCAACAGATATAAATCCCAAGTGACTCAAAGAATAGAGCTATGCTCCCCGGCAACAGCGCCAGAAATTAGTCTTGATAACCCACAAGTATAGGGGATCACAACAGCTTTCGAGGGTAGAGTATTCAACCCAAATTTATTGATTCGACACAAGGGGAGCCAAAGAATATTCTCAAGTATTAGCAGCTGAGTTGTCAATTCAACCACACCTGGAAACTTAGTATCTGCAGCAAAGTGTTTAGTAGCAAAGTAATATGATAGTGATGGTAATGGTAATAAAAGAGTAATGAAAGCAAAGTAATGTTTTTGGTATTTTGTAGTGATTGTAACAATAGCAATGGGAAAGTAAATAAGCGTAAACTAGTATATGGAAAGCTCGTAGGCATTAGATCAATGATGGATAATTATGCCGAATGTGGTTCATCATGTAACAGTCATAACATAGGGTGACACATAACTAGCTCCAATTCATCAATGTAATGTAGGCATGTATTCCGAATATAGTCATACGTGCTTATGGAAAAGAACTTGCATGACATCTTTTGTCCTACCCTCCCGTGGCAGCGGGGTCCTTACGGAAACTAAGGGATATTAAGGCCTCCTTTTAATAGAGAACCGGAACAAAGCATTAGCACATAGTGAATACGTGAACTCCTCAAACTACGGTCATCACCGGTAAGTATCCCGATTATTGTCACTTCGTGGTTAACGGATCATAACACATAATAGGTGACTATAGACTTGCAAGATAGGATCTAGAACTCTCATATATTGATGAAAACATAATAGGTTCAGATCTGAAATCATGGCACTCGGGCCCTAGTGACAAGCATTAAGCATAGCAAAGTCATAGCAACATCAATCTCAGAACATAGTGGATACTAGGGACCAAACCCTAACAAAACTAACTCGATTACATTGTGAATCTCATCCAACCCATCACCGTCCAGCAAGCCTACGATGGAATTACTCACGCACGGCGGTGAGCATCATGAAATTGGCGATGGAGGATGGTTGATGATGACGACGGCGATGAATCCCCCTCTCCGGAGCCCCGAACGGACTCTAGATCAGCCTTCCTGAGAGGTTTTAGGGCTTGGCGGTGGCTCCGTATCGTAAAACGCGATGATTTCTTCTCTCCTATTTTTTTCTCCCCGAAAACAGTTATATAGAGTTGGAGTTGGAGTCGGGGGGTCTCCAAGGGGCCCACGATGTAGGGGGGCACGCCCTAGGGGGGGCGCCCCCACCCTCCTGAGAAGGGTGTGGTCCCCTTGGTCTTCATCTTTGGCGAGGATTTATTATTATTTATTGTAAGATATTCCGTGGAGTTTCAGGTCATTCCGAGAACTTTTGTTTTCTGCACTTAAAACAACATCATGGCAATTCTGCTGAAAACAACGTCAGTCCGGGTTAGTTCCATTCAAATCATACAAGTTAGAGTCCAAAACAAGGGCAAAAGTGTTTGGAAAAGTAGATACGACGGAGATGTATCAGTCCTCTCGGTAATACAACATCATAAGAAGCTTCATGTGACTAATGAGTTTTGTTAGAAAATCTTGTATTACAGAACGATTTAAGAGACTTGCCGGTAATGAGATTGAACTAGGTATGGAGATGCTGACGATCAAATTCCCGGCAAGTAACGTATCACCGGACAAAGGGAATTACATATAGGATTAACTGAATCCTTGACATTGTCGTTCGACCGATAAAGATCCTCGTGGAGTATGTGGGAACTGCTACCTCTTGAGCACTGCGTTGGTTTTCCCCGAAGAGGAAGGGATGATGCAGCAAAGTAGCGTAAGTATTTCCCTCAGTTTTTGAGAACCAAGGTATCAGTCCAGTAGGAGGCTACACGCGAGTCCCTCGCACCTGCACAAAACAAATAAATCCTCACAACCAACGCGATAAGGGGTTGTCAATCCCTACACGGCCACTTACGAGAGTGAGATCTGATAGATATGATAAGATAATATTTTTGGTATTTTTATGATAAAGATGCAAAGTAAAATAAAAGCAAAGTAAAAAAGCAAAGGAAATTACTAAGTATTGGAAGATTAATATGGTGAAGGTAGACCCGGGGGCCATAGGTTTCACCAGTGGCTTCTCTCAAGAGCAAAGGTATTTTACGGTGGGTGAACAAATTACTGTTGAGCAATTGACAGAATTGAGCATAGTTATGAGAATATCTAGGTATGATCATGTATATAGGCATCACGTCCGAGACAAGTAGACCGACTCGTGCCTGCATCTACTACTATTACTCCACTCATCGACCGCTATCCAGCATGCATCTAGAGTATTAAGTTCATGAAAATAGAGTAACACCTTAAGCAAGATGACCTGATGTAGAGGGATAAACTCATGCAATATGATGAAAACCCCATCTTGTTATCCTCGATGGCAACAATACAATACGTGCCTTGCCGCCCCTACTGTCACTGGGAAAGGACACCGCAAGATTGAACCCAAAGCTAAGCACTTCTCCCATTGCAAGAAAGATCAATCTAGTAGGCCAAACCAAAGTGATAATTCGAAGAGACTTGCAAAGATAACCAATCATAAATAACAGAATTCAGAGAAGATTCAAATAGTGTTCATAGATAGACTTGATCATAAACCCACAATTCATCGGTCTCAACAAACACACCGCAAAAAGAAGATTACATCGAATAGATCTCCACAAGAGAGGGGGAGAACATTGTATTGAGATCCAAAAAGAGAGAAGAATCCATCTAGCTAATAACTATGGACCCGTAGGTCTGAGATAAACTACTCACACTTCATCGGAGGGGCTATGGTGATGATGTAGAAGCCCTCCGTGATCGATGCCCCCTCCGGCGGAGCTCCGGAACAGGCCCCAAGATGGGATCTCGTGGATACAGAAAGTTGCGGTGGTGGAATTAGGGTTTTGGCTCTATATCTGATCGTTTGCGGGTACGTAGGTATATATAGGAGGAAGGAGTACGTTGGTGGAGCAACAGGGGGCCCACAAGGGTGGAGGGCACGCCTGGGGGGTAGGCGCCCCCCTACCTCGTGGCCTCCTCCTTTGTGTCTTGACGTAGGGTCCAAGTCTCCTGGATCATGTTCGGTGAGAAAATCACGCTCCCGAAGGTTTCATTCCGTTTGGACTCCGTTTGATATTCCTTTTCTTCGAAACCCTAAAATAGGCAAAAAAATAAATTCTTGGTTGGGCCTCCGGTTAATAGGTTAGTCCCAAAAATAATATTAAAGTGGATAATAAAGCCCAATAATGTCCAAAACAGTAGATAATATAGCATGGAGCAATCAAAAATTATAGATACATTGGAGACGTATCAGGAACCAATATGGGCATCTAGGTCCCTCTATTGGTTATTGACCGGAGAGGAGTCTCGGTCATGTCTACATGATTCTTGAACCCGTAGGGTCGCACGCTTAATGTTCGGTAGCGCTATGATAGTATTGAAATATTAATAGTGGAAAGTCTGAAGGTTGTTTGGAGTCTCAGATGGGATCCGGTACATCACGATGAGCTCCGGAATGGTCCAGAGGTAAAGATTTGTATATGGAAAGTTGTTGTCGGGGTTTCGGAAAAAACTTCGGTTTTTCGGTATTGTACCATGAAGTCACCGGAAGGTTCAAGAGGGTTCTAGAGGTCCTCGGAGGGGGAGCTCCTACACCGCGCGTGGGGCACCCCCAATCGCGGCAGCGCGCACCCTCGCGCCCTATTGAGCCAGCCCATGCGCAGGCAGGGCGGGCCGCCCGATTTTTTTCGTTTTCATTTTTTCCTTTCCTTTTTATTTTCTGTTATTTTTATTCTATATTAAAATAATTCAGGTTTCTTTTCTAAAATTTCAAATTATTTTGAATTTTGAATTGTCAAAAAAAGTTTTTGAATTCAATAAATATTTGCAATTAAAAGAATGAACATATTTTGAATTTTAATGAACAATTTTTTAATAATGATGAACATTTTTTATATTTCATGAGCAAATTTTGAAATTTTTGAACAAAATTCGTATCCAAAAAATATTTTTTGAAAAAACTGGATATTTTTTTTGATTTAATGAACATTTTCTGAAAATCTATGAACAAATTTGTAATTTGATGAACATTTTTGCAATTCGATGAACATTTTTGCAATTTGATGAACAAAATTTGACTTTTGATGAACATTTAAATCCGATGAACAAAAACTGAATTTGATGAACATGTTTTGAAATTGTTGAATTTTTTAAACATTAATGAACATTTTTTGAATTCGATGAATGAAAAACTGTTCATGAATTTAAAAGGAAAATTCATAAAAAGTGTAAAGTAAGAAATTACGTAATTTAAAAAATCATGTATTTTAAAAAACTGTTACAAAAATGTTCACGAATTTTAAAAAAACATATTCGCAAATTGAAGACAAAAAGAAAAATAAAACAGAAAAATTATGAATTTAAAAGATTTTTGCAAATTGAAAAAAAGAATAAAGATGAAAAAAGAAAAACAGTAAAAGAAAAGAAAAAACGAAAGGAAAACAAAAAAAGGAACAAAAAAGAAAAAAGGAAAAGGAAAAAGAAAGAAAAACAAAAAACCAGTTCAGGGAAGGTTCTAGAACATTCCCAAAACCTATGTGGAAAGTGAAGTAGATATGAAGGAGGTGGTGCTGATGGGTAGTAGAGAAGCAGTACAGGAGCAAGGAGGAAGATGATGAAGGAAGAAGGTGGAGGAGAGAGAGGATGACAGGTGGGCTCTATGCCAGCCTAACAGCTGGGTCGAACGGTGTGGGCCATTTGTGCCACGTCATCACTTATAGTGGGAAACACTGTTAGTTTTCTTGTCAAAACGTGGCCAAGCATCATTTTTAGTGCGTTCGGCAACAATTACTCAAAATCGGTGTTTTCGGCAAACTTTTATGAAAATAGTGTTTTTTCGCACTGTATGACGCAATTGTGGTGGTTTTCGGCAATTTACTCTGTTTTGGATGTAGATATAAATTTCTTCCCAAGAAACATAGGATTTATCGAATTCAGAAAGTGAATTAAGCTTGGCAATGAAACATCTGCAGATTCTTTAAATCGTTCTACTTTTCTAGTCCAATTGTGTCGTGGTGATCTCACGGTAGATGCCATAAGATGGCTAAATGTGGAGGGCTACGTGAGGACGCCGATGGGTTCCAGAAGAGAGGTTGGGACACGTGAGCGCGGGACGCAAGGCGTACCCAGGTTCGGGGCCCCCCGTGGGAGGTAATACCCCTACTCCTGCCGAAATGGGATGATATGCACTATGGTTACAATGATGCTCCTGGAGCAGTTTGGGCAGAGGAGGAAGAAAGGGCTAGGCCTCAGTTCTTGCCTCTCTTGTGAGTGAGTGTGAGTGGGCGTACTGCTAGTTGGTTCGTTACTCTCTGCATGGAGGGCTCCTAGTAGGTCTAATAGGCTGGCCCCAGGGATACAAGGGTAAAGATACATGGGCGTGGGCCCATGGTGTCATCGTCTGGGAGCCGGCGGTGAGGGCCGCCGGGTGCGTCGGGGGTGGGTCCTGCCGGGTCCGCTGGGCACGGGCCGTGTCGGGGTCGCCGGGCACGGGTCCTGCCGGTTGCACGACACTGTGGCCCATCTCGCCCCATGCCACGGGGTGGTAGGCACAGCCCAGCAACAGTGCCGCGTCGCCCGAGCGCCGCTAGCCTCTGTAGCGACCCGACCTCAGGTGGTCAAGTCTTTATGCTTAAGTGTCATCCCTGGATCGGTATGCTGACACACACAGTACTCGAGAATTTATAACAAAGGTAAATCACATGTATAAAGTAACATAAATACTATTACCTCAATCCAAATAGTGGAAGTAACAACAAGGTTGTGGATTCCCATCAACACCAACGGCAAAGTTGAGTGTAGAAATCGTAACCCTAACGTATCACTTACTCGTCGTAAGATTCCTGCAACATGAGACATTGCAGCCACAAAGGGTCAGTACATTGAATGTACTAGCAAATTCACACCATAGGATAATGATGAATAAGATCTATCACTACCTGCATATATGGCTGGTGGAAAATCTCTATGGTTATAATTTTTTTGCGAGAAGCCAATTTTTCCCTACTGTAAAGGAATATAATTTATTTAACTACAAAGTTGGTTGAAAAAATTATTGAGAAGGTTTCTCCAACTCAATTCCAAATTAACATCAATAACCCAACAAATTATTTAAGTAATGTGATGAGATCAATATGATAATCCAAGAACCAGATACTCAAGATTGTCCATAACCAGGGACACGGCTAATCATGATTAGTTTATACACTCTGCATAGGTTTTCACACTTTTCCCCACATGACTCAATCTCCTCTATTGGATTTCTCGCACTACATGGTGTTTGAGAAACGAATGACCGGGACACAGTCTTTCAGAAGCATTAACTCTCTACTATGGATAGACAGTACCACCTACAACCCACCACATCTGCTAGTCTATGATACGTCTCCAACGTATCTATAATTTTTGATTGTTCCATGCTATATTATATCCTATTTTGGACATTATTGGGCTTTATTATACACTTTTATATTATTTTTGGGACTAACCTATTAACCGGAGGCCCAGCCCAGAATTGCTGTTTTTTTTGCCTATTTTAGGTTTTCGCAGAAAAAGAATATCAAACGGAGTCCAAACGGAATGAAACCTCCGGGAATGTGATTTTCGGAACGAACATGATACAGAGGACTTGGACCCTACATCAAGCGACCAACGAGGAAGGCACGAGGTAGGGGGGCACGCCTACCCCCCCCCCACCAGTCGCGCCCTCCACCCTCGTGGGGCCCACGTTGCTCCACGACGTACTCCTTCCTCCTATATATACCTACGTACCCCGAAACTACCAGATACAGAGCCAAAACCTTAATTCCACCGCCGTAACTTTCTGTATCCACGAGATCCCATCTTGGGGCCTTTTCCGGAGCTCCACCGGAGGGGGCATCGATCATGGAGGGCTTCTACATCAACACCATAGCCTCTCCGATGAAGTGTGAGTAGTTTACTTCAGACCTATGGGTCCATAGCTATTAGTTAGATGGCTTCTTCTCTCTTTTTGGATCTCAATACAAAGTTCTCCCCCTCTCTTGTGGAGATCTATTCGATGTAATCTTCTTTTGCGGTGTGTTTGTTGAGGCCGATGAATTGTGGGTCTATGATCAAGTTTATCTATGAACAATATCTGAATCTTCTCTGAATTTTTTTATGTATGATTGGTTATCTTTGCAAGTCTCTTCGAATTATCTGGCCTACTAGATTGATCTTTCTTGCAATGTGAGAAGTGCTTAGCTTTGGGTTCAATCTTGCGGTGTCATTTCCCAATGATAGTAGGGGCAGCAAGGCACGTATTGTATTGTTGCCATCGAGGATAACAAGATGGGGTTTATATCATATTGCACGAGTTTATCCCTCTACATCATGTCATCTTGCTTAAAGCGTTACTCTGTTCTCTTGAACTTAATACTCTAGATGCATGCTGGATAGCGGTCGATGTGTGGAGTAATAGTAGTAGATGCAGGCATGAGTCGGTCTACTTGTCTCGGACGTGATGCCTATATACATGATCATACCTAGATATTCTCATAACTATGCTCAATTCTGTCAATTGTTCAACAGTAATTTGTTCATCCACCATAATACTTATGCTCTCGAGAGAAGCCTCTAGTGAAACCTATGGCCCCCGGGTCTATTTTCCATCATATTAATCTTCCAATACTTAGTTATTTCCTTTGCTATTTATTTTACTTGCATCTTTATTTCTCTTTATCATAAAAATACCAAAAATATTATCTTATCATATATATCATATCTCACTCTTGTAGGTGACCGTGAAGGGATTGACAACCCCTTTATCACGTTGGTTGCGAGGAGTTTATTTGTTTGTGTAGGTGCGAGGGACTCGTGCGTGGCCTCCTACTGGATTGATACCTTGGTTCTCAAAAACTGAGGGAAATACTTACGCTGCTCTGCTGCATCACCCTTTCCTCTTCAAGGGAAAACCAACGCAGTGCTCAAGAGGTAGCAAGAAGGATTTCTGGCGCCGTTGCCGGGGAGTCTACGCAAAAGTCATCATACCAATTACCCATCACAAACCCTTATCTCCCGCAATACATTATTTGCCATTTGCCTCTCATTTTCCTCTCCCCCACTTCACCCTTGCCGTTTTATTCGCCCTCTTTTCCGTTCGCCCTTTTTCCGTTTGCTTTAATGTCTTACTTGGTTCGTTTGCTCGTTTGATTGGAATAGTTGTTTATTTATTACTAAACAGAGAACCTAAGATCTATGGATCCTCATCCGCTTGCTAATCTTTTTAAGAGATCCAATTATGATGAACCAATTGCTAGTGAGTTTTGTGCACTAGATTATCTTTATAAGGTTTTGCTTAAAATTTGTGAATCTGAAAAGCGTGATGAATTACTTTATGAAGCGATTCATGATAGATCTTTGAATAGAAAGCATGATTGCAATGATGATAGTATAAATTCTATTAATGTCAATTGTGCTTATAATATGCAAAACCCTAAGCTTGGGGATGCTAGTTTTGCTATGTCCTCTACTTGTTGCAATGATCATGATTGGGGTGATTCTTCTTTTGATCTTGAAAATTTATTTACCCCCCATGATGATTATGAGATTGATAATCGTGTTTGCAATAATACTGAAAGTGGGTTTGGAAGAGTGTCAACTTTAGATCCCACATATTTGGATAATGTTTAATCTTATGAAGTCTTTGATAAAGGTGGGTTTGAAGAGGTCATGACTTTAGTTAATGTTAATCCCACTATTTTGGAAGAGTGTCGACTTTGCATGCATGTGGATCGTGTTGAAAATATTTTATGTGATAGCTATTTTGTTGAATTTTCTTATGATCCCACATGTAATTATTATGAGAGAGGAAAATTTGGTGATAGAAATTTCCATGTTACTAAATTACCTCTCATTATGTTGGGATCGCTATTGTTTCTTTCCACTTCCTTGCATATGCTAGTTTCTGCTTGTCTTGATAATTTGTTTACCTATAAGATGCCTATGCATAGGAAGTATGTGTGATAGCCTGGCTTATTAGGGATGATAGACTACTCATATCAATAAGGAATTCCTTCTTTTTCGGGAGCCCATTCAGACATAACTCCAAAGTTAAGCGTGCTCAGCTTGGAGTAGTTTCAGGATGGGTGACCGACCGGTAAGTTGCTCCCGGGTGCGCACGAGTGAGGACAAAGTGCGCAGAAAAGACTAGTATTGATCTATGGGGCCAGTCTAGATCCCGCCAGGAGTAACGACCACCGGTGGGTGTGTCCGGGACGTTACAAGTTGGTATCAGAGCCGACCCTCGCGGTTGCACGGATGTTTGCGGACAGGTGCGCGGTCATGTTGTGCATGATGTTTGTGACCCGTCGTGGCACACGGCATGGCACATGTGCCGGACTGGAAGCACAAACGTATGTGCCAAGAGGGAACGTTCCTGTGGCCCGGTGAGGACGTCGGTTCCTCTGAGTGGGGGTGTATGTGATAGCCTGGCTTATTAGGGATGATAGACTACTCATATTAATAAGGAATTCCTTTTTTTCTGGGAGCCCATTCGGACAGAACTCCAAAGTTAAGTGTGCTTAGCTTGGAGTAGTTTCAGGATGGGTGACCGACCGGGAAGTTACTCCCGGGTGCGCATGAGTGAGGACAAAGTGCACAGAAAAGACTAATATTGATTTGTGGGGCCAGTCTAGATCCCGCCAGGAGTAACGACCACCGGTGGGTGTGTCCGGGGCGTTATAGTATGTTAGACTTGGATGTGTTTGTCACGTGTTTTATGATGCTCTATTTGTGCTTCAATTCTTGTCTTTCATGTGAGCATCGTTGAAATCTTATACCTAGCTATAAGGCTTTAAAGATAAGCGCTTGTTGGGAGACAACACAATATTTTTCCTTGCTGTTATTCAATAAATAATTTATCTAGCCTCTGTTTTGCTTGTGTTTTTTGTGTTTAATTAGTGTTTGTGCTAAGTAGAACCGTTGGGAAGATTTGGGGAAAGTCTTTTTAATCTTGCTGTAAAAAACAGAAACTTTAGCGCTCACGAGAACTGCTGCCATTTTTATTTGGAAAGTTCTATTTAGTTAATTATTTTTGCAGATGATTAATAGATAAATTCATCACGTCCAGCAATTTATTTTAGAATTTTTGGGCTTCCAGATCTTGCGTTAGCTGCAGATTACTACAGACCGTTCTGTTTTTGACAGATTCTGTTTTTCGTGTGTTGTTTGCTTATTTTGATGAATCTATGGCTAGTAAAATAGTTTATAAACCATAGAGAAGTTGTAATACAGTAGGTTTAACACCAATATAAATAAAGAATGAGTTCATTACAGTACCTTGAAGTGGTGTTTTGTTTTCTTTCGCTAACGGAGCTCACGAGATTTTCTACTTTAAGTTTTGTGTTGTGAAGTTTTCAAGTTTTGGGTAAATATTTGATGGATTATGGAACAAGGAGTGGCAAGAGCCTAAGCTTGGGGATGCCCATGGCACCCCCAATATAATCTAAGGACACTTAAAAGCCAAATCTTGGGGATGCCCCGGAAGGCATCCCCTCTTTCGTCTACTTCTATCGGTAATTTTACTTGGAGCTATATTTTTATTTACCACATGATATGTGTTTTGCTTGGAGCGTCTTGTATTATTTGAGTCTTTATTTGTTAGTTTTCCACAATCATCCTTGCTGCACATACCTTTTTGAGAGAGAGACTCGTGATTCGGAAATTGTTAGAATACTCTATGTGCTTCACTTATATCTTTTGAGTTATATAGTTTTTACTCTAGTGCTTCATTTACATCTTTTAGAGCACGTTGGTAGATTTGTTTGTTCTCTCATGTTTCACTTATATTATTTTGACAGTCCTACAAAAAAGCATGGTAATTTGCTTTAATTATGTTAGGCATTCAAGATTAATAATAAAATTTTCTTATGAGTGTGTTAAATACTATGAGAAGTTTGAAACTTGATAATTGTTTTGAGATATGGAGATGGTGATATTAGAGTCGTGCTAGTTGAGTAGTTGTGAATTTGAGAAATGCTTGTGTTAAAGTTTGTGATTCCCGTAGCATGCACGTATGGTGAACCGTTATGTTAAGAAGTCGGAGCATAATGTATTTATTGGTTGCCCTCCTTATGAGTGGCGGTCGGGGACGAGCGATAGTCTTTTCCTACCAATCTATCCCCCTAGGAGCATGCGCGTAGTACTTTGCTTCGATAACTAATAGATTTTTGCAATAAGTATGTGAGTTATTTATGACTAATGTTGAGTCCATGCATTATACGCACTCTCACCCTTTCACCATTGCTAGCCTCTCTAATACCATACACCTTTCGCTGGTATCATAAACCCACCATATACCTTCCTCAAAACAGCCACCATACCTACCTATCATGGCATTTCCATAGCCATTCCGAGATATATTGCCATGCAACTTTCCACCGTTCCGTTTACTGTGACACACTCCATCATTGTCATATTGCTTTGCATGATCATGTAGTTGAAATTTTAGTTATGGCAAAGCCACCGTTCATAATTCTTTCATATAAGTCACTCATGCATCATTGCTATCCCGGTACACCACTGGAGGCATTCATATAGAGTCATACTTTGTTCTAGTATCGAGTTGTAATCATTGAGTTGTAAATAAATAGAAGTGTGATGATCATCATTCATAGAGTATTGTCACAAAAAAAGAGAGAAAGGCCAAAAAAAGAAGCCCCCCCCCAAAGAATAAAAAGGGGCAATACTACTATCCTTTTTTCCACACTTGTGCTTCAAAGTAGCACCATGATCTTCATGATAGAGAGTCTCTTATGCTATCACTTTCATATACTAGCGGGAATTTTTCATTATAGAACTTGGCTTGTATATTCCAACGACGGGCTTCCTCAAAATGCCCGAGGTCTTCATGAGCAAGCAAGTTGGATGCACACCCACTTAGCTTCTTTTTGTTGAGCTTTCATATACTTATAGCTCTAGTGCAACCGTTGCATGGCAATCACTACTCACTCAAATTGATATGTATTGATGGGCATCTCCATAGCCCGTTGATATGCCTAGTTGATGTGAGACTATCTTCTCCCTTTTTGTCTTCTCCACAACCACCATTCTATTCCACCTATAGTGCTATGTCCATGGCTCACGGTCATGTATTGCGTGAAGATTGAAAAAGTTTGAGAACACCAAAAGTATGAAACAATTGCTTGGCTTGTCATCGAGGTTGTGCATGATTTGAATAATTGTGTGGTGAAGATGGAGCATAGCCAGACTATATGATTTTGTAGGGATAACTTTCTTTGGCCATGTTATTTTGAAGAGACATAATTGCTTAGTTAGTATGCTTGAAGTATTATTATTTCTATGTCAATATTAAACTTTTGTCATGAATCTTTCGGATGTGAATATTCATACCACAATTAAGAGAATTGAAATTATGCCAAGTAGCATTCCACATCAAAAATTCTGTTTTTATCATTTACCTACTCGAGGACGAGCAGGAATTAAGCTTGGGGATGCTTGATACGTCTCCAACGTATCTATAATTTTTTATTGTTCCATGCTATATTATGTCCTGTTTTGGACATTAATGGGCTTTATTATACACTTCTATATTATTTTTGGGGCTAACCTATTAACCGGAAGCCCAGCCCAGAATTGCTGTTTTTTTGCCTATTTTAGGGTTTCGCAGAAAAAGAATATCAAATGGAGTCCAAACCGAATGAAACCTTCGGGAACATGATTTTCGGAACAAACATGATCCACAGGACTTGGACCCTACGTCAAGAAACCAACGAGGAAGGCACGAGGTAGGGGGCGCGCCTACCCCCCAGGCGCGCCCTCCACCCTCGTGGGGCCCATGTTGCTCCACCGACGTACTCCTTCCTCCTATTTATACCTACGTATCCCAAACTACTAGATACGGAGCCAAAACCCTAATTCCACCGCCGTAACTTTCTGTATCCACGAGATCCCATCTTGGGGCCTTTTCCGGAGCTCCACCGGAGGGGGCATCGATCACGGAGGGCTTCTACATCAACACCATAGCCTCTCCGATGAAGTGTGAGTAGTTTAGTTCAGACCTACGGGTCCATAGTTATTAGCTAGATGGCTTCTTCACTCTTTTTGGATCTCAATACAAAGTTCCCCCCTCTCTTGTGGAGATCTATTCGATGTAATCTTCTTTTGCGGTGTGTTTCTATGATCAAGTTTATCTATGAACAATATTTGAATCTTCTCTGAATTCTTTTATGTATGATTGGTTATCTTTGTAAGTCTCTTCGAATTATCATTTTGGTTTGTCCTACTAGATTGATCTTTCTTGCAATGGGAGAAGTGCTTAGCTTTGGGCTCAATCTTGCGCTGTCCTTTCCAAGTGACAGTAGGGGCAGCAAGGCACGTATTGTATTGTTGCCATCGAGGATAACAAGATGGGGTTTATATCATATTGCATGAGTTTATCCCTCTACATCATGTCATCTTGCTTAAAGCGTTACTCTGTTCTCTTGAACTTAATACTCTAGATGCATGTTGGATAGCGGTCGATGTGTGGAGTAATAGTGGTAGATGCAGGCAGGAGTCGGTCTACTTGTCTCGGACGTGATGCCTATATACATGATCATACCTAGATATTCTCATAACTATGCTCAATTCTGTCAATTGCTCAACAGTAATTTGTTCACCTACCGTAATACTTATGCTCTCGAGAGAAGCCTCTAGTGAAACCTATGGCCCCGGGTCTATTTTCCATCATATTAATCTTCCAATACTTAGTTATTTCCTTTGCTATTTATTTTACTTGCATCTTTATTTCTCTTTATCATAAAAATACCAAAAATATTATCTTATCATATCTATCAGATTTCACTCTCGTAGGTGACCGTGAAGGGATTGACAACCCCTTTATCGCGTTGGTTGCGAGGAGTTTATTTATTTGTGTAGGTGCGAGGGACTCGTGCGTGGCCTCCTGCTGGATTGATACCTTGGTTCTCAAAACCCGAGGGAAATACTTACGCTGCTCTGCTGCATCACCCTTTCCTCTTCAAGGGAAAACCAACGCAGTGCTCAAGAGGTAGTAATCTACCTCTTCGAGAGCTTCACGCAACTTACTTAACTATGCCAGAGCCCATAATGACTTGTGGCTGCACACATAAGTTTCTAGCATGAATAATCTTATGATCCCTTTGAGCCTGGGTGGCATTCCATAGGGTGATCACACAGGTCCTCCGGGATCCCCTTGGGCAAGCACTAGGTTCTCCAAATGCCCGGGAAAACCACTGCGTGCTCCAGGGTGCCCCAACCAATCCACCCAGATGTGTATTGAAATAACCACCTTAAGTTGAACCATTAATTAACAATCTCACATCTGTCATGGATACACTCAAACCCAATCCATGTCTACGAGCATAGCATGGCAATATAAGCATAACGTAGAAGTAACTCCCAAGGGTTTGATATAAAGGACAATAGGTTCTACCTCATCAACTACTTCCCAATACCCACATGTTATCAATCCTACTCATGCAATATTTGAGGGTGAAACTAATGCATAAAAACTGGGTATGAAAGGGATATGATCAAAGTGTGAACTTGCCTGTACTCTTGATGAAGATGATTCGCACTCAAAACTCTTGATAGTTCTACTCGTCACACTCCGGTCAATCTATCGTAAGCAAGCAATAGTAACCACACATACGTTTCTAACTCAAAACTCTTGATATTGGAAAACATCAAAACTAAGCAAATAACTCTTGCAACATAAAACAATTTCTAGCAGTACCAAAATTATGTGGATTTGGCCTTATCAGAAAGTTTAGGCCAAGAGCTTCGATTTGCAAAAAGAATCAACTAAAACGGAGTTATAAAACTCAAGTTACTGTCAAACGAAGTTCAAATACTAAACTGTTTGAATTCAAATTTTAAATTTTCAAAAACATGTTCAAGTTGTTTTACTGGAAAGAGGGGATCATAACGAATAAGTGGGTGTTGGTTTCATCTAATTCCGACTAACGAGCAAAAAGTAGAGCTAGGTTGAAATCTAGGGGCTAAACTGTAAAGAAACTAATTACGGATAGGTCCCTAACTAAAATTAATAGAAAAATAAAATACTAAATAATGAACGTTCGCTAACTAGTTCTAAACAAAGAACATTCTTTGAATAGCTCTAACTAAAAAAACTAAACCGGGTTTTTAAAACAAAACCGAGAAAGAACCAGATCGGACCTGGGCAACGGTTTATAACGGTTCGGGTGGTCCTTCGTTGAAAACCGGCGGCGGATCTCCGGCGGCTTCCCGCGGCGGTGGGCGGCGGCGAGGAGCGGGGCGACGGCTGCGGGCGTTGGCGGCGACTGGCGAAGATGGCGTGGGGCGGCACAGCAAGCGGTGGAGCCGGCGAGGTGGACTACGGCGGCGCGGGCGGCGTCTAGCGGTGGCGGCGGCGCGGTTGGTGAAGTACGACAGCAGCGGCGGCGAGATGCGGATCAGGAGGCGGCGGTGGCGAGAAGAGAGGAGGGAGAGGGGGTCCGGGGTGGCCTTTTAAGGGGCAGGGGAGGGCGGTGGCGTGGGGAAGGGGCGGCTATTGGCGGGGCCGCGCCGGACTCCGGGAGGAATCCCGGTCGAGGGACGACGGGCGAGGCGGCGCGGAGCTGGGCCTTGGCCTGGTTTCGGCTGAGCCGGACCAATCGGTGGAAGAATTTTTTTAAGCACAACGAGAAATAAAATAAAGCAAAATAAAATAAAATAGAACCTAGGCATATGATATATCAAAATTTTCAGAAAAAGATTTTCTACAACATGAATATTTTACTAATGTCAAATAAAATCCACAAAAATTCAAATAAAGCAAAGAGTGCCTCTGCTCTAATAAAACCCCAATAATTTTGAAAATACCAAAATAAATTCGAATTAATTTCTCTCCAATTTTCTAATGTAGGGAATCATTTTACCCTATTTTTCATATATTTTAATTTTTGAGAAAAATAATTTGAATAAAACCCAAATAACTCCAAATTGAAAATAATTTCTAAAGGAGTTTAAATTTTTATACTTTGAAACTCCCAACTCATATTTTGTATAATTTGAAGAAGTGATTTTATCTTCTCTCATGAAAATCATTGAGTTGCATGAAGTTTCTGAATTTAAAATATTTCCAAGTGAAATTCAAATATTTTTTTAAAAAAACTTTTCATTTATTTAAATGGAAGAAGTCATGTCATCTTCTCTCTAGGGTTTTGTATTTCAAAAGAATTTGGAATTCAGGGAGATCATAAAAGCAAAATGAAAGTTTGGGAAAGTACTTTTATTCCCTCTCATTTAACTTTCAAAAAGTTTCGAATTTCAGTCAATTTCAGTCAATCAATCACACAACAAACAAACAATCAACCAAAACTATCTATTTATTATAACATTCCAAAATTTAGAATTTTGGGATGTTACAAACCTACCACCCTTAAAATAAATCTCGTCCTCGAGATTGGGAGAGGCTAGAAAGAAATAGGTTAGGTTTGGGGTCTTCTCAAAATCCACCGATCATCATAGTGGGTCTGGGGTGCTACCACCCTTAGAAGCATGGTTATTGTTCCATCAATTCTCATATGCTCCATCCTTATTCTTGACAGTGTCGGTCTTCTCAAATTCTCGGAAAATTCCTTCTCTGGGCACCTCCGATAGTGGTATAACCTTTTTCCTCAATTCTTGTATCCTTGGTAAGGTTCTTCCAGGACTGGGTCTTCTTATCTGACAGGTCTGGCGCCAATACTAAATAACTATCTATATCTCATGGTGGTCAACCATTTATGGTTTCTCCTGCAGGAAATGGGCCTGGGCTTCATTTTCACCGTATAACCTACGATTGGCAACAGCTGCCGTGTACAAGGGAAAAATTCTTATACCATTCTAAGGTTTTAAACAAGGTTTTGATCGTCGTCTCTCTACTATAGGAAAGTCACTCAGATTTACCATCCCATATAGCAAGGCGAATAATAAGAGTAAGTCAGTATGGTGATCAATCCATCCCGCACCCAAATCATTACCTTGTACATGGTTTAGCGGATCTCTCTTTCTAACACTTGGTCATCCTCACAAGCATTGCAGAATTTCTCTTATCAACGAACCAGGTTCGGATAAATCCATTAATTTTGCAAGCCAAACAAACATCTATTGTTCCTTTACAACTCTCAGGTTTTGCGCAAACTCCTATAAGGTCGTCTGTTGATAAAGTCGTAACTTCTTCCAGGGTTTTCCCTTCAGCAAGAATGTGCTTGCTTCTTGGCAGGTCCTGGGGCATGTGGGTTATGGCCCATCTCATCACCTGTAAACCTTGAACTCATCATTAGGGCAGCTGATCATTATTCCAACATCCAGCTTCCTAGCATTCTTAAATCCATCCAATTATACTGTCTCCCTTCCTTATATTGGCACCAAACTCAAACGTGATTACTCAGACTCAGACTCCTCCTGGAATTACCATTTCTCCATATTACCAACATCATACCACCTTTATATCAAATAGTACTTCATCCCTTCATACTCTTGGGGTATCACACATATCGAGACAAAACTCGTACTCATTTTGTCCGAAATCCACTCAGTGGAATATCCTTATCTTTTCCAGGGGTTAATTGTCCTCGCAGGGTACTACTACCCTTGAATTGCACAAATTCATCCATAGACCATATTTCTCATATCCTCAAAAATGGTCAAAATCCTTCTCCATAGAGTAACAACTCATAAAATCCATATCAGTACCAATGATGCTAACTTTATTTATTCTCCCATGATTACAATCTCTCGCTTTTCCGTTACATGTCTCAACTCAACACCTCGGTAAAAAAAGGTGTTCCCAATACTTCTACTACTACTACTACATTACTTCTCACAGACACAACTAATTATCACAAGTCTCCTTCTCCTTGGAACAATCCCTGGCAAAGTGCCCTGCTTTATTACAACGAAAACATATTACTTCGGACAAGTCCCGAGGTTTCCTTGTGATTATATAGCCTCCTTGGGTCCTTGGCTTCCTTTTTGGGCAACTGCTGAGGTAGTGCCCTGACTCCTTGCACCTATAACAGGTGATATGACTTAGGTCCTTCCTGGAATCCAATCTACTTCTCTTCCTGGACTTTTTTGTTCCAATCAGGGCTTCTATTTCTTGTGGGCTATACTCTACTTCCTTTGTCGGGAATTCTACTAGATCCCCATTCATACAATTCTGGGAGATGTGTCCTTCTTCTCCACATGAATAGCACGACTTGGTGCAGGGTTTAATTGGGTCTACTTTGGGTGTGTCCTCCACCTCTTCCTTCATCACTGGTTCTTCTAAAATTTCCATGAGGGCTCCTTTCATTGCTTCTTTCTTCTGTTGGGTAGTTCGTTGTACCATGGGGTAAATGTGACACTGAGCAGGGTAGTGGGTAGTCCCTTCACATAAGAAATAAGCGATCTTCCTAGTTGGGATTCTTCAGCTAGGTCATTTCCTTCACAATTAGGGCATTCATCTTTGTGTTCTTTATGGTTTTGTCCTATTTCTCCACAAATCTTGCATGCACAAGGTTTCTTCATATCCTTTCCATAAGGCTTCAACTTCTGGGACACAAGACGAGATCTTTGCAGAGTCAACTTAAATCCTTTCCAAGTGGTTACTCCTTTCCATCCATTGATGGTTTGGTACACCCTCCGCCAAGTAGCAGCACCTCTTTCAAAGCACTAAAGAGCATGCTGGGTCATATCCTTTCCAGCTATAGGGTTATTATTCATATGATCTTCCATGTTCTGAATCGATCGGTCTGTGTCCAATTGACTCATCGGTCCAGAAAATACCAGCTCATATCCATTCATCCTCTATTGGGTCCAAGGGTTTTGGGGTAAGATAAGAGAGATAGAGAGGGATGCACACAATGCAAACAGCAATTTTGAAAAAGACATATTTTATTGTGGCTGTCGGAAAACATCAAACAAATGACAGCTCACAATTGTCGCATCTAACGTAGGTAATATAACAGGGGTTTGGTCTTCTAAAGGTCAATAAATCTTCAAGGTTGTCTAACTCTTCAAGTCTTGTTCATGCCTCCAATGGCTTCTTCCGATCGTGCTTGTCCTTTTCAAGTTCTTTTGCCAGATCAGCTCTGTTAATGCGAAGTTTCTCGTAAAATCCTTTATTACTTCAGGAGTTGCATTCCAACTTCTGGGTTACAACATTCTTGGCATGAACCATGGTCCTACTGTCCTTCAGTTCCTGACGGTTCTCCTGTATCTTGAGGATTTGTTCCTCCAGTTTGGCTACTTCAGCTTCGGGGTCCTAAGTCCTTCACGAAATGCTTCTTATCAAATACAGCTTCCCGAAGGTCCATCTTAAACTTCCTGATGTAATACTCCAGATCCTGGCGATACACCAGCTATGGTTAAAATTGCATCCTTTGCTCATAGGTGCTCCATCAGCCTTCTACCATCCAATCCTTCCGAAGAAATGCATGCTTAACTCAGCACAGTGGCAATAACATAAGCGGGTGATAACATCATGGATAGCCATGTTTCTTCTCTTGTCATTTCCATGAGCTATCATTCCATAGTTGATATCTCCTGTCTTAGGGTTTTCCTGACAAAACTTTGAGTTCTAATGATCCATGTTCCAGTCTTTCTCAATACACCTTGATCTCGGGTATTAACAGCTCCCATAGTCTGCCAAGTTCCATAAGGGTAGCCTTCACATTCTCCTAGTCTTCGGAGTCTTCAACCGTCGTAGTTTCCATTATTGTAATGCATGATAAAATCTTCTTCATTCTGAAGTGGTCTTACTTGTCCGATATCTTGTCCTTCTTGGAGTGGTCTCATCATTTGAATCTTCGTGGTCAAAAAGGAGAAAAGGGGTATAGTCTCACTAAAAGGGAATATTTGAATAAGCTCAGAAGAGAAGAGAGGTAAAAGATTTTTTTTGGAAATGAAGCTTGTAGAGAAAAATTTTCCTATGGTCTTGTTAGTTTCTAGGGGTCACGTCCTACAGTCAACATGTGCTCTGATACCATCTTGTAGCAACCCGACCTCAGGCGGTCAAGTCTCTGTGCTTAAGTGTCATCCCTGGATCAATATGATGACACACACAGTACTCGAGGATTTATAACAGAGGTAAATCACATGTATAAAGTAACGTAAATACTATTACCTCAATCCAAATAGAGGAAGTAACAACATGGTTGTGGATTCCCATCAACACCAACGGCAAAGTTGACTGTAGAAATCGTAACCCTAACGTATCACTTACTCGTCGTAAGATTCCTGCAACATGAGACGTTGCAGCCACAAAGGGTCAGTACATTGAATGTACTGGCAAATTCACACCATAGGATAATGATGAGCTATCACTACCTGCATATATGGCTGGTGGAAAAGCTCTATGGTTATAATGTTTTTACGAAAAGCCAATTTTTTCCTACTGCAAAGGAATATAATTTATTTAACTACAAAGTTGGTTGAAAAAATTATTGAGAAGGTTCCTCCAACTCAATCCCAAGTTAACATCAATAACCCATTATTTAAGTAACGTGATGAGATCAATATGACAATCCAAGAACCAGATACTCAAGATTGTCCATAACCGGGGACACAGCTAATCATGATTAGTTTGTACACTCTGCAGAGGTTTGCGCACTTTTCCCCACAAGACTCGATCTCCTCCGTTGGATTTCTCACACTACATGGTGTTTGAGAAACGGATGACCGAGACATAGTCTTTCAGAAGCATTAACTCTCTACTTTGGATGGATAGTGCCACCTACAACCCACTACATCTGCCAGTCTACCTCTTCGAGAGCTTCAGGCAACTTACTTAACTATGCCAGAGCCCATAATGTCTTGTGGCTGCACACGGAAGTTTCTAGCATGAATAATCTTATGACCCCTTTGAGCCTGGGTGGCATTCCATAGGGTGATCACACGGGTCCTCCGGGATCCCCTTGGGCAAGCACTAGGTTCTCCAGGTGCCCGGGCAAACCACTGGGTGCTCCAGGGTGCCCCAACCAATCCACCCAGATGTGTATTAAAATAACCACCTTAAGTTGAACCATTAATTAACAATCTCACATCTGTCATGAATACACTCAAACCCAATCCATGTCTACAAGCATAGCATGGCAATATAAGCATAACGTAGAAGTAACTCCCAAGGGTTTGATATAAAGGACAATATATTCTACCTCATCAACTACTTACCAATATCCACATGTTATCAATCCTACTCATGCAATGTTTGAGGGTGAAACTAATGCATAAAAACTGGGTATGAAAGGGATATGATCAAAGTGTGAACTTGCCTATACTGTTGATGAAGATGATTCGCACTCAAAACTCTTGATAGTTCTACTCGTCACACTCCGGTCAATTTATCATAAGCAAGCAATAGTAACCACACATAAGCAATCACTCAAAAGATCAGAAAGAACGAAGAAGACACTTCGAAAAACATCAAAACTAAGCAAATAACTCTTGCAACATAAAATAATTTCTAACAGTACCAAAATTATGTGAATTTGGCCTTATCAGAAAGTTTAGGTCAAGAACTTCGATTTGCAAAAAGAATCAACTTAAACGGAGTTATAAAACTCAAGTTACGGTCAAACGAAGTTCAAATACTAAACTGTTTGAATTCAAATTTTAAATTTTCAAAAACATGTTCAAGTTGTTTTACTGGAAAGAGGGGATCATAATGAATAAGTGGGCGTTGGTTTCATCTAATTCCGACTAATGAGCAAAAAGTAGAGCTTGGTTGAAGTCTAGGGGCTAAATTGTAAAGAAACTAATTAGGGATAGGTCCCTAACTAAAGAGTGAAGTGCACTGTAGGTCCTTAAACTATTTCAGGGGTGTCACATAGGTCCTCGAACTATGAAAATCGTCATTCAGGTCCTCGAAGTACAGTAAATGTGTCATCCAGGTCCAAAATCTCACTAACCGCCTCTAGATGGTCAGCTGGCATGGTGAACAGTGCGAAAAATAAAACAAAAAATCTGACAATCTTTGGCATTGAAGATACCACTCGTGTGTGAATAGTAAAAATGTTCATTAATTCAAAAAATGTTCGCGATTATGCGAAAATATTGGCGACTTTAAAAAAGTTCACAAACTATAAATTTGAAAATATGTTCGCGAACCACAAATATTGTTCGTGGGTATGGAAAAAAATGTTCGCGAACCACAAATATTGTTCATGGGTATGTAAAAAACTGTTCGCGAACCACAAAAAATTGTGACTTTAAAAAATGTTAGTGAACTTTTTATTAAAGTCACGAATATTTTTTTCCAAATTCATCGTTCGCGAACATTTTATTAAAGTCACGAATATTTTTTCCAAATTCATCGTTCGCGAACATTTTTTTTAAGTCGTGAATATTTTTTCCAAATTCATCGTTCGCGAACTTTTTTTAAACTCGTGAATATTTTTTCCAAATTCATCGTTCGCGAACATTTTTTTAAAGTCGTGAATATTTTTCCAAATTCATCGTTCTCGAACTTTTTTTAAAGTCGTGAATATTTTTTTAAAGTCGCGAATATTTTTTCCAAATTCATCATTCGCGAACATTTTATTAAGTCACAAATATTTTTTCCAAATTCATCGTTCGCGAACTTTTTTTGAATTAATGAACTGTTCACGCGCCAGGGTATCTTCGATGACAGAGGATCTCAGTTTTTCGATATTTTTTTATATTTATTGTTTATCGTGCGCACAGGAATTCAGGACTGTTTGCCACGCATTGTTATGGTTACTGTTTACGTGCCAGCTGGCCAGTTAGAGCCTGTCAGGGAGATTTTGGACCTGAATGACACACTTACTGCACTTCGAGGACCTGGATGACGATTTTCATAGTTCGAGGACCTACGTGACATCCCTGGAATAGTTCAAGGACCTACAGTGCACTCCACTCCTAACTAAAACTAACAGAAAAAGAAAAGACTAAATAATGAACGTTCGCTAACTAGTTCTAAACAGAGAACGTTCTTTGAATAGCTCTAACTAAAAAAAACTAAACCGGGTTTTTAAAACAAAACCGTGAAAGAACCAGATCGGACCGGGGTAACGGTTTATACCGGTTCGGGCGGTCCTTCGTCGGAAACCGGCGGCGGATCTCCGGCGGCTTCCCACGGCGGCGGGCGTCGGCGAGGAGCGGGGCGACGGCTGCGGGCGTTGGTGGCGACGGGCGAAGACGGCGTGGGGCGACGCAGCAAGCGGCGGAGCCGGTGAGGTGGACAACGGCGACGCGGTTGGTGAAGTGCGACAGCGGCGGCGGCGAGATGCGGATCAGGAGACAGCGGTGGTGAGAAGAGAGGAGGGAGAGAGGGTCCGGGGCGGTCTTTTAAGGGGTAGGGAAGGGCGGTGGTGTGGGGAAGGGGGCGGCCGGTGGCGGGGCGGCGCCAGACTCCAGGAGGAGTCCCAGTCGGAGACGACGGGCGAGGCGGCGCGGAGCTGGGCCTTGGCCTGGCTTCGGCCGGCGCAAAGGGGGAGCACTGTAGCCACACCCGCTTCGGCCGGCGCAAAGAGGGAGCACTGTAGCCATGCTAGCCCGTCGTGGAGAATCGTCTTATCGTACGTCCGGAGGGATCGGTTGCTGACCTATGGCCAACAGGCCTGCGGCCAACCGGCCGTGCCTAGCCGGCCCGCGCTTGGGGAGCTGGCAGGCAGACCAGCCAGACTGAGGGGCGTCAGCCGCCCTGATGTTTTGAAAAGGGATCCGAATTCTATTGCCTACCCAG
>NC_041382.1:539587280-539601916 GCF_002162155.2 Triticum dicoccoides
CTCCGACAAATTGTCACACAGTTGATAACGGTGCCCCGTACAAGTGGTATCCAAGGGCGCCGAAAGTTGGCCCACCAGGCCACCCTACAGTCCGGACTCACTACCCCGCTTATGTGCTTCCAAGACGAAGGAGAAGGCTTACAAGGCAAGCCTACCCGAAGACGCAAAGGACTCTTTAACTGCCTTAGACGACTAGGAAATTGTAACCATAGGCTTCGTTATACTTCACAAGTACTCTCTCTGTCCTATAATGTAGGACGTTTTTTGACTCTAGTGTAGTGTCAAAAAACATCTTACATTATGGAATGGAGGAAATAGTTGGGTTAGCCGATAGAAACGTTACACCTCATAGGTTTTCACCCCGTCGATACACCTAGGATCACCATTGTACTCTGTACACCTCCATCATTAACAAACACGTGCTACTCTTGTGATCAAGGGTTAAAACAATGATTTCAGCGCAGGTCTCTCTAGTGAAAAGTGTATGCGTCCATGTCGTCCCTCCGTGCTGCTCCGTGTTCCGCTTACCGACAATATTACGCGAAGGGGAGCAAGGTAAGTGTGCGACATGTGTGTCATGAGGATATGTTGCTCATCCCGTCTGGGTATCTGCTCATCGATCACACTACAGGTAACGCACACTTTGGCACACCATTCTTTATATATGGAATTAATTCTATTTCTCTTCAAAGGGTAATTATGGCAATTCATATTCCGCACATATTGCGGAAGCAGTCCAATGAATGTGGACCCGCTATTGGGTTGATCATGTAGGAAGACCCTTCCGGTTTTGGGAAGGTTCCATTCAGATTTTTCCTTTTTCTTTCTACCAGTTTTATTTTTTTTTCATTTTCCTATTTACTTTCTTTCTTCAATTCATAAATATTTTTCAAATTCATGAATATTTTTTAAAATTTAAGAATGTAATATAAATTTGTAAACAATGCTTTCATAAACACAAATGCTTAAAAGCTCAAATTCATGAATATTTTTAAAAGCTCAAAAACCTAAATTGTTTGGAAAAAACGGAAAGTTTTTTAATAGAAAAATCAACCCAAATAAAAAAGCAGCTGAAAAAGCTACTGAGAAAAAAGAGTTAAATACACTGCAGGTGCCCTAACTTGTCCGACACAGTCAATTTGGTGCATAAACTTGAAAAATACACAAAAATAATGCCGTAACTTGTCTAGGCGTTCAAATACGGTGCCTCTGAATGCATGCCACCGTATCAAGTGTCCGTGTGGCATACCAGCGAGGCCACATGTCAGTGGCTGCGGGCGAGTTGTGAGCTGTGAGCTGTGCGTGTAATTTCTCTTACAGAAGTGCCCTTGAACTTTAGTTAATTCTCGGGGGAAAAAACATTACGCGCACTGGACGCATGCTGTCTTTTTATGGGAACGCGCTTGTACTTTAATTAATTCTTACAAAAATATAAACACAACCTGGCATGAAGGGAATTCAAACCACGGGCATCCCGGTTGCCTAACAAACAAGCGGACCAAGAGGCCACACTTTGGTTTACATTTTTTTTTGAGGATCAGTACAGACACAAGCGCTCATATACACGCGCATACACTCATTCCTATGAACGCACACACGCACACCCTACCCTTATGAGCACCTCCATGAGACTGAGCCGGCATATCATCTTGAGATTTACGAAATCACCGCAGGCGCCTCGTCGTCGACGGGAACGTCTCCTCCCACTGAAAGCGCATCGCCGGAAATCCTGAAATAAATCCAGGAATAATGCGAGCACCAGGATTTGAACCCTGGTGGGTTGGGGATACCACTGTCCACCTAACCAACTCAATCACAGATTGATTCGCACTTTGGTTTACATTTAACTGCTAGCTAGCAACTTATATGCACGATTCCACGTATCACTTTGCACATGTTTTTGAGTGAAGTTTTTGTTTAGTTTTCATGACACATAAATTTTTCCATATGAAAAATATTGTCAATATGCAATTATTTTTTATTTTATATCTTTATTATATTTTCATTATTGTGTACCTTGAAGAGATAGACATGATTTTTTTCTAAAATTTATGTGGACATAAAAAGTTGAATGTATATTAAAAATTACTGTGTAAATTTATGCATCTTCATTGAGGACCATAAGCACGAACAATTATTGTGTATCTTCATTCCATTTTTAAAATGCACAATTATTTAAAATTGACAATATTGTATTTTAAAAACTGTTCAACGTGTATTAAATATTATTGTGTGACAATAATAAATTCCAGAAATGTACTAACATGCTAAGCGTGTTTGTAGAAATTTAAGAATAATATTACACAATATCTTTTTAATACACATTCAACATTTTCAAAAAACACGGCGAACATTTTCTAAAATAATATGTAAATGAAAAATGAACATGAACGTGAAAGTGTCTTTCAAGAAATGCTCACCGTGTTTTTAATATACGTTCAACTCTTTAATTCAACATCAATTTTAGAAAAGTTCATGTTTATCTCTTCAAAGTACACAATAATGGAAAAAGAATAGAGATATAAAATAAAAAATCATATTGATAATTATTTTATTTTTTCATATGGAAAAATTTATGTATCATTAAAACTAAACATAAACTTCACTCGAAGAAAGACAAGATAGTAACTTGGAATAAATAAAAAGAAAATTACTCCAGTAAAAGCATATGCAGAGCGATATATACAATCATCTATATAAACTGCTTGCTGATAATTAAGCGCAAACCAGACCGTGACTGTCTGGTCCGCTCGATTGTCAGGCGACGTGGATGTCCCATGTTCTGGCTTTCAGGTATTTTTTGCGAGTATTAATTAAAATCAAGGGGTATTTTCTTGCGAGAATTAATTAAAAATCCAGAGGCATTCCTATAAGAAACAATACATAGCTCACAGCGCGTGTCCAGTGCCAGCAACCACTAACATGTGGCCCAGCGACAGGCTGGCATGCCACGCGGGCACTCGATACAACGGCATACGTTTAGAGGCATCGTATTTGAACGCCCAGACAAGGTACATCACTATTTTTGTGTATTTTTCAAGTTTAGGCATCAAACTGATCGTGCAAGACAAATTAGAGCACATGTAGTGTATTTAACTCGAGAAAAAACTTTGCCAGCGCAATATGCCCATACTGCTACATGGGTCATGGCCTAGTGCTACATAGTGTTACACGCGGGACACGGGCTCCATCAATTCAAGGACTGGTGGTCTGGCATGTTTGAAGCACGCAAGTCAGAAGGTCATGACTTCTTTTTTTTTCTGCGGGGAAGAAGGCCATAACTTCTTTCACCGTGCAATATCATGTTGGACGATCTGGAACAAACGTAATGTGCGGAGTTTTTGTCATAACTCGGCACCCCCACGTATGCTTCTTGCTAGCATCAAGAAGGAATCCACCGCAAAGTCGTTTTGTGCGGTTCGGTCACGTACCGATCTGAGGCCATTCATTTTTTTCTGAGATTCGTGAGACCGTATGGCCCATCTAAATGTACAACATTAGTATATTTCTTGTATCTTTCTTTTTAGTCAAATCAGTGACAACATAATGGACCATAAAGTATAACTTTTGTTAGGGAAACGCATGCAGGTCTCTCTTTTCACTCTACCTGCAGAACATATCCATAAACTTTATTTCCTCTTAGACAATTTAAATCAATAATATCTTTCAAACTATAGACTCGTTTTGAAACTTTTTATATATTTGGACTCTTGGCGTCAAGATCTTTAAAACTAGACCAATTTTGGATACATTTCAAACACATTTAATTTTTGACGTTTCACATTTCATATGAGAAATAAACCCATTTCACTAGAAAAATCTGAAACAAACCTATTTCACTAGAAATATGTGAAAATAACATTTTTCACATAAACCTATTTAACCCAAATATGCAACTCAAATATCAACTTGTGAAACTAATTATTTGGAAGTGTGTAACATTTTATTTCAAAAGAGTAAAATATGCAATTTCAAAAGTGTGCAATTGAAATAGATTTGATTTTTGTGACAAGCCAGTGAAAAGTAAAATCCATCTACTGGAAGTGAAAAAAATGTGAAACTAAAATCTCAACTTGTGAATTTGAAAATTATGAAATGTGTAACGGTTTACTTCAAAAGAGCGAAATATGCTTTTTCAATTATGTGAAATTGAAATAGATGTATCTTTTGTGAAAGAAGCTAGTGCAAAGTGAAATGTAGGTTCTGAAAGTGAAAAACAATATGAACTGAAATGTCAACTTGTGAAACTGATTTTATTTTTGAAATGTGTAACAGTTTATTTCAAAAAAGTGAGACATCATCTTATTTAAAAAATGTGCAATAGAAATATATGTGTTTTTATTAAGCAAGTCAGTGGAAAGTGAAATGTAGGTTCTGAAAGTGAAAGATAATATGAAACTCAAATGTTAACTTGTGAAACTGATTATTTCCAAATGTGTTCCAGTTTATTTCAACAGAGTGAAACATGTTATTTCAAACATGTGCAATTGAAATATATGTTTTTTTTGTGAAACAAGCCAGTGCAAAGTGAAATGTTGGTTCTGCAAGTAAAACAATATGAAGTGAAAAGTCAACTTGTTAAACCGGTTTATTTCAAAATGTGTAACAGTTTATTTCAAGAGTGTAAAACATGTTATTTAAAAAAAATGCAATTGTAATATATGTGATTTTTATGAAACAAGCTAGTGAAAAGTGAAATGTAGGTGCTGAAAGTGAAAAAACAATATGAACTGAAATGTCAACTTGTGAAAGCGACCGTTTACAAATGTGAAATGGTTTATTTTAAAATAATTAAATATGATCTTCCAAGAATGTGCAATTGAAGTAGATATGATTTATCTGAAGCAAGCAAGTGAAAAGTGAAATGTAAGTTCTGAAAATGAAAAGAAATAATACTGAAATTTGAACTTGTGAAACTGATTGAAATCATTTTGTTCATAAGATTTCAAGCAGGTGACATATGTGAAATGTGTTTCATGAATTTTAAACTCATTTAAAATTTATGCAAAATCGGTCTTGTCTTAAAGTTCTTGCGACATGAGTTCAAACATATAATTTTTTTAAATTGAAAGTTTGGTTTAAGAGATATGAATGACTTTAACTTAGCAAAGGTGAAATAAATGGATGCATTAGTTTGAGAGAGAGAAGAGAGAGAATGGGCAACACATGCATGTAAGACCCTGTGTTATTTGACCAAAAGCAGACATTGGCGGGACCCGTATACACTGTTTGCAGGTTGTATAGCTATATATTGCCGAAGCAAAATGCTTTGCTTTTTATACTGCACAGTGCTGCACTAATCTTCAGATTGCAATGAGCGGCTTCAGATCTACCGGCACATGTTGGAACCGCTCAATTTTTCATTTTGAGGAATCCACACTTTAGTCTATCGCGGGTGCAAAACACTTTGGGGAAATCATTTTGAGAGAGTGAACATAATCTGTTGTAACCGTGCCGTCTGTAATACTCCAAACTCTTTTTTTTAATTAATGAATGAGGTAAATCTTATGCCTCTGTTTTAAGAAATAAAAATAAAAAATGCTAACTACATTATGATGAAAGTTGAGGAGCTGGCTCCTCTGCCTTGTCCTGCGATCGGACCCCTTCCCTACTCGACCCTGTCGCCGCCGCGCCCGCGCCCAGGCAGCCAGCGCCGTCGGTTCCTCGTGCGCGCTCCCGAGCGTCGCTGGCCCAGGCCCTGAGATGCTCTACAACGTCGTCCGCGAATACGGCGCTCTTGAACGAGCTCCCCATCTGCATCAATGGATTTATCGATTTGTCAAGGCTCTGTTAGTCAAGGTTGAGAATCATGTCTGGCTCCTGACTACTGCACTCACATGAGAGACGATGGCGTAGAGGGGGAGCGTGCTGTAGCTGCACAGGACCTGGACGACCACGCTGACGAGGATCAAACCAAGCGGTCAGCTATGCATCTATCATCTTAAAATTCATCCTTTGTCGAAAAAAATCTATCATCTGACAGACAAACATGTGTGCTTCGATCGATCCAAGAGGGGAGAGCAGCTACGTACCATATGGTGATTCTTGACACGCTGTATCCGAACCTGTCCATGATGCAGGAGTTGAAGCCGAATATGGCCTGCACCCACAAGAGGAGCTCAGAATTTCAACATGTGATGGGACGATGCGATGTGTTTATTCCTGTGTGCACGTGCACGCTTACTAGCGTCCAGAACAAGTAGGCGAACTCGTAGGCGTTCTGGAAGAGGATGAAGTGGATGAGGATGAGCAGCGTCCGGGGACTGCGGAACCAGAAGAGGTCGTCCGACGGGTCGACGGCGATGGCCCCGGTCTCCACGGCCGCGCGCTTCAGGTTCACCTGGTACGCCATCCGGGTTATGATGTGCTCCAGCTTCGTCCCGATTACAAGCAGCAGCTGCATGCATGCATGCACACCAAAGCACACGTTTGAATGATGACAACAGTAAAGCAATTAGGCTCGTGACTCGTGGATCAGATCAGATCAGATGGGGGGCACTTACAGTCAACGGGACAAGTGAGATCCAGAAGTATGAGTGCCACCCTGCATCACGAGTTTTCAGTCGTCATTGTCAACTTTGTTACGCATGCAGACAGTCATGGACAAGTATACCGAAGTACTAAGAGAAATGAAGCATACCGGTGACGTTAATTAGCAGGAAGAACATTACAAATATCCAATAGTACCATCTACAATGAACAAACTCAAGTTAGCACGCTCTTATATTAGTTTATGTAGTGAGTACTATAAATACTAATAGTGATCTAAACACTTTTATATTAGTTTACGGAGGGAGTATTGGTGAGGTTCGAAAAAGAAGAAGGAACTTACTTTATCCCAACGACTCTCTTGTAATCCTTCTCGAGGGCCTTGATCATGTAGTCGTAGAAATTGTAGTCTCGGTTCCCCCTGAAGTGCTCCTGTACGTCAACCAGAAATATAATACGTAGTAGTGGTGCAAAACCAACCAGAAATCAGAAACAACAAGACCGAATCCACACGTACCATCAGGAAACCAAGCCTCATCGCGATGTAATCGTCCTTGGTTACCGATCCGTAGAACTGCTTGAAGAAAGAACGCTGGAAGGGAATATTACCGTGGGTTACCCCAAGTTCAGACTTCAGACTTCACAGATACAGCAAGTATAGTAATAGAAAACTCAATCAAGTTTGCTGCTGATTGCATACCATCCACAGTAGGATCATGGTGGCTTTGCCGTACCCCTTGTACCGGTCCTGGATGAACTTGCGCTGCTGCATCTTCATCATCATCTCAGGACCTGCAGCTGTTGGTAAGCAAGCAAGCACACCTCGACTAATTAGCCCATCTTCCGTAATCATTTTCTTCCGGCTAAAGTAATCCTTTCATTCATTCAAGAGTTAAGCGTCGCCATTGCCCTACCACAGTCGCCGTCGGACTTGATACTCTTCTCCCACTGCTTCCATTTCCGCATCTGCGCACGGTTTACTGTCGGGTCAACGTTGGAAGTTCAGAAATGCTAAGCACGGACCAGCAGTAGTTTAGGAGTTACCTGTAGAAGCCCCAGGAGCACGGTGAAGGCGCTGAGAGCGACATGCGTGACAGCTAGGACGAAGATGAAGATATGTATCTGTTCCAGGGCGTGCAGCGAGAGCAACGGCACTTTTCCCTGAAACACACGTATACAAGATGGGCACAAAGCTACTACTAAAATCTGCAAGTAGGCAGATGTAACGATGCGTTACAGTAAGTACACTAAGCAAGTATACTTTTTTTTTCGAAAAGGGGGTACCCCGGCCTCTGCATCAAGAATGATGCATACGGCCCTCTTATTAACCAAAGCAGCAAAGTGTGCATACAAGGTTCCATAGTCTCAAAATCAAACAAAGAAAATGCAGCCCATATCGACACACAGACTAGCCAGAAATAAAATGCCACAACCGGCTGGCTAAAGAAGATAGGAAAACTAATTGCCTATCCTATTACATGACTGCCATCCAAACCAGTTGAAGATAACCCGAGCAGCCATCTCCCATCGGGTAGACCCAGTAACCAAATACTCCCTGGCCTCCATCGGAGTGAGTGACGACCACAAACGGATCAAAGCCGTAGCTCGGAATAGAACCTTGGGAAGGGGGCCCTCCCATGGCCGGAGTGTCGTCGCCGCCGTTCGCCGATGCACTACGCGTCTAACCATCTCCATCCTCTCGCTCGCATGAAGGCCAACCCTTGCCTGATCCTCCACCGGCAAGACCCGATCCACCGTCGAGGCTACCTCGTCCTCGTCGTATCCCGCATTGAAGAACTCGCAGTAGAGGTCCGATGGAGTGGGTGTTGGTGGAGTGGCCTCTGGATCCTCTTCCCCGTCTGCGTCATCCTCGTCGGCACCGGCCAATGCCCAGAAGCGGCCACCGACGTGAGGCCTAGCCGCGACCCCCGATCCGGTGCTCACCGGTCGGGCGCCCTCGGCGCCCCTCCCGTCGCCCCCTCCGTCGCCCCTCATCCGTCCCTTAACTGTGTTATCATGTCCCTTAACTAAGCAAGTATACTGCTTTATAAAATAAAAGTTTCGCTGACAGCGTCTCCTAGTTTTACCATTACCACGTTGGTTCTGCCGATAAAAATAGAAAGTGCAGGGTATCAAGACCTCGATCAGACTAAACCTTGTTTCCGAACAAAGTCGACTTGTCTAACGCAGTTTTTAAACCTACGATGCGCCGACTCTGACACATGTCCAAACCGGCCACTATGATGTCGACGCAAGTACAATGACATTTTCAAACCTGTTTGCTCGAGCAGTAACCCGTTGCTGCTGCACGCTCTCCCTTGAGCAGCCTCCTCGCGCCCACGCTCACGCCGGAGGCGGAGGAGGAGGCAGAGACGCCGTAATGCGCCGTCGTGGAGCTGGCGCCCGGGACGCAGGGCAACCAGTGCCCCATGAGGCTCTCGTCGATGCAGATCTTCTGTATCAGGTCTTGCGACACCACGAGCATCAGCGAGATGAACCCCAGCAGCATCAGTTCTGCCGCCATGCGCACGCAAGCAAAACCACGCGTCAGTAACAAGCAAGCAACATGAGTGAACGAAGGCCAATAGACGGGGAGACGGCTGACCTTCTTTGAGCTTGAGCAACGCCTCGTACAGCGTCTCCCTCCGGTGAACCAGCGCCTGCACTCCACCCACTCGTGAATCAGTGGCACTGGGGAACAAAATTTTGCGACAAGATCGAAGGAATCTGGCTGTAAGGTTGTTGACATGATCACCTCGCCGAGATAATGCAGGGAGCGCTCGAAGATGATGGAGATGAGGACGATGACGGAGCACACCGATGCGACGATCCATGTCGGAGTGTCCTCCAGAGTCGTCCCGCCAACCATCACTGACGACCGGCTGGTTTTCTTTTCCCCTCGTCCTCACGTTTGTCCGCACCGTACTCTTCGCCCTTCTCCTGCTTATATACTATTCCCTCCGTCTTAAAATAAGTGCCGCTGATTTAGTATAAAGTTTATGCCATCTCTTTCAAATAAGTGTCGCTAATTTAGTATAAAAGTCAGAGGGATTAGACTTCAACCAGTAAGTATTGTCTCCCTCCGTCCTAAGGATGGGATTGAACTTGGTCTTCGTAATCGTTTAACCTTTATTGCAGTTGCAGTCTTGCAGAGCTTGCCTCTTTGAACTCTTTGTTGCAGCTTGTTACCCTTTCCCAGGTCCCGGCCGATCGGTGTCTGCTTAATGGCGAGGCTTTCTCCACCCGGGGAGCGTATGCTGCTCTCTCTACACAGCTCGCGGAGCCCACCCTCACCTTGATTTGGGACTCCTGAGTTTCCAAGAAAGTTATGATCTTCGGATGGCTGTTTTTTCTTGATCGGTTGAATACTAGGAAGAATCTACGCAAGAAGACTATTCTGGACTCGGATGTGTGCCTTAGGTGCAGCCGCACCGTAGAGGATAGGGACCATATGTTCTTCTCTTGCCCCGCAGCGTCTCGGATTTGGCCGGCAACGGGTATTCAACCTTGCTCCACGTCCATGGCGGACTTCTTCGCTACGCCACTACCCCACGCTCTGCTAACCACCGTCCGCCCCTTCATGCTGCTCCTCATCTTATGGAAAATCTGGGATGCCCACAACAAAAAGGTTTTCCAGAGTCTGGATGCTGATGTAAACTCCTCTATTATTATCATTATTAGTGACTTAATTATCTGGTCTCATCGTCTCAAAAATGAGACAATAAGAGGACACGCCGGTCTGTGGCGGGAGTTCCTCTCTTCACACCATTTGTAACAACTCTAAACTTGTGGTACGTTTGAAACATATTCATGTGAGGAGTCTTACCCTCCGGTGACCATTTCAAAAAAAAAAAAAGTATTGTCTCCCTTAAAAAGAACGAAAGAAAAAAAGCAAGTACTGTCACACGGAGTACTGAACTTTTCAGGCCTTTGTGGACTGACAGCTCAGACGCCCCCTCGCCCCTTTAAGACTGACCGTATTAGCTAAGACTCTCTTTAGCTCTATGTTTCTTTTCCCAAAGCGATTCATTTCCTTTCCCAAAAGAGAACAGCTAAGCCCATGATTTTCTTTTTCGGTGTAATATGTCCCGTATAGTATTTTACCCGGGAATGATTCAAAAGCTGCTACTTACTAGAGTTTATCTTGTGGAAGTTTCGTTCATCAGCTTCACGATAAGGCCACATGGTGGCCAATGGGTATTGTCTGTTCCACTACGTTGAGGCTGCAAAAGCTGGTTGGCGTTTCAAGTGCAAGCTGAGAAAGGTTTTTTTTTTGTTGTTTTTTGTTTTTGCGGGTTCATCTAATGGCTCCTCGAACCAATCAACAGGCGAACTAGAATCTAGCTAGCCTAGTGATCCCATGAGCGACATTATTAGTACTCCTTCCATTCCATAATATAAGAGCGATTTGCAAGCTGATGCTCGAACCTAAAAATAGGGAAATCATAAGCAAAAGGAAAAAGTCCAAAACAAACCTTCAATTTATAGGCGAAAGCTAAATCAAACCCCGAACTCTCAATCCCTGAAATCAGCACACCAAACTCTCTAATCCTGGTCTATTTTAAACCTTGACAGAACATGGCCGGGATTTGCTGAATTGGGCCGGCCCAGTAGCGCAATTGCTCGCGCGCGCGCGCACTAATCTGGTTTTTTCTTAGTTTTTCCTTTTGTGTTTTCATTTCTTTTTTCATTTTTACACAGGTCTAATTTTTCTCAGTACACAATGTACATTTTTAACACACACATTAAATATTTTTGGATAAACTTTTGATATTTTCAAATATATTATGTACATTTATAAATTACATGTTTTCAAAACTTTTTGAATACATGGTAATATTTTTTCAACTACATGTTTTACATTTTCTTAATGATGATAAACATTTTATAAAACTACACAACACTCTTTTACGTGGTTCAACATTTTTAAATTTGCATACACTTTTTTCAAGGACATGCCACATATATTCTGTTAAGGTTTTGACACATTTTTTACATCACGCAAATATTTTTTTACATTGTAAACACATTCTTTTAAAAAAGTCACGGAGACATTTTTTGGAACTCGTGATCATTCTTGAAATGTTACATTTTTTAATGTATAAAACATTTTTTGAATCACACAAATATTATTATACAATGTATAATCATTTGGATTGGCACATACATTTTTTAAAACTTGTGATATTTTCTGGATGGCACAAAATATTTTCAGGTTTCAGAAAATGTTTATGAATCAAAACGTGTCCGCACTTTAATATTTTGTTCAGGTTGCAGAAAAATATTATGTTTCAAAGAGCGTTTGCACTTTAAATTTTGTTCAGGTTTCAAAAAATGTTTATGAAGGTGTTCGCTTTTTCAAAGTTGTTTGTTTTTTAGAAGTATTCAAAATTTCAAAAAGTTCTTGCACTTTATAAAATGTTCAAAGATTTCATTAATAAATACGTTTTCAATAATTGTTTGCCCCTAAAAAATCTTTACAATGTTCGGCGCTTTGGTTTTTGATTAAATATTTCGGGCCTCTGCTATGTCAGTCATAGTCGTGTGGTGTAGTGGCTACCAGTTCCCAAGTTCGACTCCACAACATGTTTTTTTGTTTTGGAATCATTACGTCGTCCGTTAAGAAAAAGAAAGAAAGAATTTTTTACGTCACTTGTTAAGGAAAAAAAACTCGCTTCATGTCTGGTGGGCTGGCCCAGTCGAGTCCACTGCCAACAATCCGAAACATTTTTTAAATACATTATTTATGAAATAATTTATGAAATTCCAAAAATAGTATTAAAAATGTGACACAATTTTGAAAATACGAAATATTTTTCATAGCATGTGAAAAAGTATTGGAATTCTGAACATTTTTTGATAAATGTGATTTTTTTGAAATCGAGAACAGTTTTTAAAAATGCTAATAGAGTTGATTTTGTGCGAAACACAAAATTCCAACTAGTTTTTAAAAACACAAAACGAATTGAATTTGTGCAAAAAATAGAAAATAGAAACATTTTTAACTTTTGAACAATTTTAGAAATGTGTGAACATTTTTTAAACCTCACGAATTCTTGTTGTGTTATAGTGGGCCGGCCCAAATTCTAGTCCGTGAGAGTAGCTGGAATCCCGGCCAGGATTGTAGTCTTCCCAGCGTGCCAAACAGGTCTAGGGTCCAAAATAGACCGGGATTATAAGTTCAGAGTGCCAATTTCCGGGATTCAAAGTTAAGGGTTTGATTTAGCTTTCGTCTACAACTTCAAGGTTTATTTTGGACTTTTTCCTAAGCAAAATGATAACAATTGTCAAAAACCGCCGTCGCTGCACCCGAAGATTGTTCTCCATTCTTTATAGTGTTAATGACCCCCAAGTTATCAGAGCTAATCATGAGACGGTTGCGTCCAGCCGTTTTTGCTAGAGAAAGCCCAAATCTGAAAGCCAAAACTTCAATCGTTAAGACATCTGCACAACAGCCGACCAACCCCCCCGCCCCCTCAGGACCGGCCCAACAGTACCCCTAAACCTGTCCTGGTCAAACGAAACATCCACATTTAGTATGACGAAACCACCCTGGGGCCTGGCCCAAACCCCTTTTTTCTGAGAACATTCGAAGAAGAAGCAATGACAAAATTAGCCGTAAGCGCACGCATGCCCATAGATATCTTGATAGCACTCTGAATTTTCTCCTCATGGACCAACTTACGTCTTTCCCACCACAAGTACCAACCAGTAATGGCAATCATTTCCCGGACATTTTGAATCTCCATAATGAATAATACCTGATATGGTAATAGGACCAGGAATTCCAGAGCTCCTTTCTTTTGTAAACAGCAAACCATCTCTTGCAAGAATTATGAACTCTAGGATTTGTCTGAAGAATTCCACGGACCTCTTTTCAGAGCTTCATTAATGTTTGTACATATTTTATTTATTTAATGAAAATATACCATAGAATAATTAGGCTTACAAAAATTATATTGAGGCATTCAATCAAATCACTATCTTGGAACGTACACTTTTTTTTGAAATGGAGGTTGAAACCCGTGGCCGCTGCATCATTGGGATACATGTGCCATCGTTGTCACATCTAGCGGGAGGTAGCATGTGTTGGAGATATGCCCTATAGGCAATCCTGTATGATGATATTTCCTATACTACACCCATTGTGCCAATTGGCACAAAGACCTACTCCAATCTGCAAGTTAAGCAAACTATATGAAACTTGAATGGAAGTCAAGTGAACTATTTGAACAGACCAAGAAGAGAAGCAAATAATACAACCAAAATTTAGGTGAATTGCTTGATGGATGTTTGTATCTGCATCGCCCATGCTCGTCTCTTATGTAAAATAGATGACATGTCGTGCCAATTGGCGCAGAGATAAACTGCATCCCAGAAGTTAAGCAAACTATTTTATGGATATTTTCCTCAACTATATGTAAATGATTATGTTCATACCGAGTGAACTATGTGAAACATAGAATGGAAGCTATGTTGTGACGCCCGGGTAATTAAGCTACAGTGATCCTCTGCTAATGATGCCACGTCACCTCGTTTATAGTTGCTAATCTCGAGTTAGTTCGAAACCGATTCAAATTCAAATTCAAAAATAGGTAAACAATAAAAATTTTCAAATATTAAAACTAAAATGTTCAGAGTGAACCAAATATTGCATAGATAATTATGGGGGAAACACCACACATGTATAAAATGTTTAAATACTATGAGATGAATAAAATAGTAGTAAAACTGATTATTTGAATAATTTTTATAATTAATAAAATATCAAACTAAGTTATTTGGGGTCTAGGCTTTTTCTGACTATGGACTAGGTTGTAATACTAATTTAGATACTAAGTGTATGTTTTACTAAAATAGAATGCAACTACAATAAAGCAGGAAAGAATAAATAAAAGGAAAAGAAAACACAAAAACAGAAAAGGAAACTAACAAAAAAAAGGTAAAAAGAGACCCCCACTGGACCCCTTGGCCCAACTGGGCCGGCCCATCCCGCACCTCCCTGGTCTATATGGCCCTATCCCCCGAAACCCTAAACCGCTACCCACCCCCACTACCCACTCCCTCCCACTCGCGCCCCCACTCCCTCTCCCCCGATCCAATCGGGATCAGGCCCGACGCCGGCGCCGCCCCTCCCACTCTCCTCC
>NC_041382.1:539602754-539610383 GCF_002162155.2 Triticum dicoccoides
CGCTCGCTGGCGCGCACCACCGCCTGCTGCCATGGCTGCTGCTCGCCGCTGCTGATCCCCACCTCCGCTGCTGGCCTCGCCTCCGGCCGCCGCCCGCCGGCCACCCCAAACCCCCCCTGCCCGTCGCCCCGCGCTGCTCCTTGCGGCGCCCTATTGGGCGCCCGCTCGAGCCGCCTGGTGCCCGCACCCAGTGCCCAATTGGCCATAGGCCTATGACACATGGGCCCTGCCCAGAACGTTTTTTAATAAAAAATATATAAAAATAAAAATAAATAAATTAATAAATAATAATTAATGAATTAATTAATTAAAGAATTAATTAACTTAATTAATTTTGATTAATTAAACTAATCAAATAACTAAACTAATTAAACTATTATGTAGTTAATTAATCAGTCAATGATAGTGGGGCCCACCCCTAATTAATTCTGATTAGGTTAAATAAACTGGATAACTAAATGTGTCACTGACAGGTGGGACCCACCTGTCAGGTTGACCAGGTCAACTGCTGATGTCATGCTGACGTCAGCAAACACTGTTCTGGATAATGTTGATTTAAATAATTAAATAAATCCTAAAATTGATTTAAATCTTCTAAAATTAATATAAAATAAACCGTAGCTCGGATGGAAAAACTTTGTACATGAAAGTTGCTCAGAACGACGAGACGAATCCGGATATGCAGCCCGTTCGTCCGCCACGCATCCCTAGCATAGCAAACACGCAACTTTCCCCCTCCGGTTCATCTGTCCAAAAACGCGAAACACCGGGAATAATTTCCCGGATGTTTCCTCCCTTCACCGGTACCACCTCGCAACGCGTTAGGGCACACCTAGCACCACGCTTTGTCATGTCATGCATCATCATGCATTTGTTTGCATTATATTTATTGTTTCTTCCCCCTCTTCTCTCGCTAGACACCGAGATCGACGCCGCTGCTACCCAGTACGACTACGGTGTTGACGACCACTCTCTCTTGCCAGAGCAACCAGGCAAGCCCCCCCTTTGATCACCAGATATCACCTACTCTCCTCTATACTGCTTGCATTAGAGTAGTGTAGCATGTTACTGCTTTCCGTTATTCCTATCCTGATGCATAGCCTGTCCTTGCTACTACTGTTCTTACCATAACCTGCTATCGTACTGCTTAGTATAGGATGCTAGTCTTCCATCAGTGGCCCTACACTCTTGTCCGTCTTCCATGCTATACTACTGGGCCGTGATCACTTCGGGAGGTGATCACGGGCATATACTATATACTTTACACAGTTACATTACTTATGATACTGTTCGGAGATGGGGGCTGAAGGGGCAGGTGGCTCCATCCCGGTAGAGGTGGGCCTGGGTTCCCGACGGCCCCCAACTGTTACTTTGAGGCGGAGCGACAGGGCAGATTGTGACCACCTAGGAGAGAGGTGGGCCTAGCCCTGGTTGGCGTTCGCAGATACTTAACACGTTTAACGAGATCTTGGTATTTGATCTGAGTCTGGCTACTGGCCTATACGCACTAACCATCTACGCGGGGAAAGTTATGGGCACTCGACGTCGTGGTATTAGCCGAAGCACTTTGTGACGCCAGCGACTGAGCGGCGCGTGCCGGGTTGGACTGCGTAACGTGACTTCCTTTGAAATGGAGGTTGCTAGGTCTGCTCTCCGGCCGCGTACGCAACGTGCAGGTGTGCTATGGGCGATGGGCCCAGACCCCTGTGCGCTTAGGTTTAGACCGGCGTGCTGGCCTCTCTGTTGTGCCTAGGTGGGGCTGCGACGTGTTGATCTTCCGCGACCGGGCATGACCCAGAAAAGTGTGTCCGGCCAAATGGGATCGAGCGTGTTGGGTTATGTGGTGCACCCCTGCAGGGAAGTTAATCTATTCGAATAGCCGTGATCTTCGGTAACAGGACGACTTGGAGTTGTACCTTGACCTTATGACAACTAGAACCGGATACTTAATAAAACACACCCTTCCAAGTGCCAGGTACAACCGGTGATCGCTCTCTCACAGGGCGACGAGGGGAGGATCATCGGTTAGGATTATGCTACGTGATGATACTTGGAGGACTTCAGTCTACTCTCTTCTACATGCTGCAAGACGGAGGCTGCCAGAAGCGTAGTCTTTGAAAGGACTAGCTATCCCCCTCTTATTCCGGCATTCTGCAGTTCAGTCCACATATGATAGCCTTATTCCAGTTGATACCAATGCATACATATGTAGTGTAGCTCCTTGCTTGCGAGTACTTTGGATGAGTACTCACGGTTGCTTTCTCCCTCTTTTCCCCTATCCCTTCTACCTGGTTGTTGCAACCAGATGTTGGAGCCCAGGAGCCAGGCGCCACCTTCAACGACGACTCCTACTACACCGGAGGTGCCTACTACTACGTGCTGCCCGCTGACGACGACCAGGAATAGTTTAGGAGGATCCCAGGCAGGAGGCCTGCGCCTCTTTCGATCTGTACCCCAGTTTGTGCTAGCCTTCTTAAGGCAAACTTGTTTAACTTATGTCTGTACTCAGATATTGTTGCTTCCGCTGACTCGTTTATGATCGAGCTCTTGTATTCGAGCCTTCGAGCCCCCTGGCTTGTAATATGATGCTTGTATGACTTATTTTATTTGTAGAGTTGTGTTGTGATATCTTCCCGTGAGTCCCTGATCTTGATCGTACACGTTTGCGTGTATGATTAGTGTACGGTTGAATCGGGGGCGTCACAAGTTGGTATCAGAGCCGACTGCCTGTAGGAATCCCCCTTCCACACTCCTTGGCCGAAGTCGAGTCTAGACATTGCAAAAAGTTTTACTAACATGGCTGTGCGGCCCCTGGGCCCACGTCGCCATCGGGTGTTACTAGGATCTTTTGCTCCTCGACCTTTACTCTGGGACTCTAACCTCTCTTCTATTCGGGTTAAATGAATTTTGCTAAATCTAACATTAGGATCCCGTTATCACTTTCACCCGGAGGGCCCCTTATTACTGATGCTCGTCTGCTGCACGTGAAGACCCTGAAGATACTCTCCGCTGTTAACCCGAGGACTTGTGTTCATCGCGTTTGCAATTCCCCTTCCACCGTCAACCCTTATGGATAACTACTTTCAGTTGTTATTCTTACAATCATCCCCAGTTGGTCTTGTTATTACAGGATACCCCGAAATACTCGTCGTTGTTTCGATAATCCTTTGAGCTTACTGCCTTGATGTTCTTTGTCACCTGAATACCCCTATGGATAATTCTCGCGCTTATCGAGTATCTGCTCATCCCCCAGTTGTTCATGTGTTTCACAATGGTCTTCGAAATACTATTCGATCCTCCAAAAATCCTTAGTAGCTTATTGCTCTGCAATACTTGTCTGCTTGCATTATGGATGCTTTCCATATGTCTGGCAATATTCGTTAGTATCCTTAGACACCGTCATTTTGATCCTATTGATTCAACATGAGTGTGAATGCACACAATCATCAGTTGATCCTTTTAAATTATCTTTCCGGCTCAGACATCATTTTAAACATGAGCTGGTTCTCAACCAATCAGATTGCCATCGATTGTACCCCTAAGCATACGCAACTTATCCATCCTTAATCAGAGTGTTTGCTTCTGATCCCTTGATTGGAAATCATAAATATTTTGCATTTGAGCTTTGAATTAGTCAGTTGTTTCTATAGTCTGATATCCTTGCATTGTCTCTTCCTCTGGTTGAGTACCGATGCTCACATCAGACCCCTGGTGGACCACCAGATCCTTTGTTGGATTTTATCCGACAGCGTCCTTCATATTCTATAAGCTGGTGAGTCTTTCCTCGGATACATAATGCTTTTGGTAAATTGTATCCTCTATTTTCTCAACCATGCTCTGTTTTCGAGCTGGTGGTATTTACGATTGAAGTTTGTGGTTTATGTTCCTAAGATGCCCTGATGGGTTGAACCTATGCCTTCCTTAATATGTGTGAACTCAGAAGTTTCACGGGTCATACTCATCTGGTATTTCACTAGGTAAAACTATCAACACTAATGCCATTATCGAAACGAGAAGTGAATGTAAGGTTATGCTTTGGAGAAGTGGGAGTCGACCTTGGATTTTGTGTTCATGCCCATGGACCCGAGGTAGAACTTATCATGGGAGCTTCTCGTAGTAATAATAATCCCCTTGTTATAACTTCTTCTCTTATCTATGCTTGGTCTTTTGCGACCGTGGTTTCGACCATATTGTTCTTCTTTGATCCCATTTCTTGGGCAAGTTTAAGTGCTTGCCTTCTGCAAATGATTTCACTTGTCCAACCTCTATCCCGCTCTACCCTTGAGTATACCCTTTGGTACCGCGAGAATATCATGGAACTACATAACTTCTTATGGGTTCTTCATCAACTGTTATTTCTCACCGATTCCAATTTTCCTAGGTTCTAGGTTGTCGTCAACCGAGAACACTAATAAGTGAATCAATTCCGCACTTCGATTCAATAACTCTAAGTAATCTCTGTTACTTATGAGTTTAATGATCCTTCAAGTCATTCCTAGCCTGATCGACTATATCATAGTTGTGCTAAATTTTAACTATGCTACCTGGTCCTTCTTTCCTGAGCACAATTTTCGATGATGAGCTAACCTTACATCGATCTTCCTCCTCATGTAATTTCGCCATAAAAACGGCAAGCTTGATTTCAAGTTTGTGTCCTACCCATGGTTCCAATAACCTTCCGCTTCATCCTTCCTTTGACTTGATGTCATCATCGACCGATTACGTCTTCATGAAATCTCTCAACAATTGTGTCGTGATCTTCATCAACATTTTGAGCTCTTCCAGGATATCAATTGAGTTCATGATGAGAAGTACCACCCTTGCCCTCGATGATCTGTGTTATCATCGACCACCCTATTGACTTCCCTCCAACACAAACTTGACTGAGTTTTGTGTTATACCTTGAGTTCCTTGCTATCCAGCATCTGTCTTCTTTACCTTGGAGTATTACCCTTTATATGTCAAGAGTGTGGAAAGAAATTCATCACCCTTACGAATTCTTGACACAAGTGATACTTATTAACATCACCATTCTTTCCTTGGTCCTCATGTTGTTTCTAACCGGAAAACCGACAAATGGTCTGTGAGGTGTAAATTCTAAACTTCTAGCAACCCTATTGCTTTGAAGTTATTGGTCTACAGTTTCATTCTAAGTTTATTGCTTATTGAATCATCATTCGAACATTGATCGTGCTACCTAGTCCAGATTCCTGGGTGCACCCTTCTATCATTGTTCAGTTGTGTATGTTTCCCTCGAGCATACATCATTATATCATTTGATCCACCAAATGATTATCTCCTTGTTCACATAATTGTGGAAATCCATCTTTTTGGAATTCTCGATGAATGGTCGCTGAGTCCATCATCCACATCCTCATCTTCTCCTTGGTTAATGATGAACTATTGTTTCGGAACTTGCTTCTATAGTTCATTTCCCGAGAATCTTACAATGTCATCCCGTCAATTGTGTTACACCTTTTCTTCTCAGACATCCTGAGTCTGACATATCCTAACACCAATCAGATCTGAATCTCGGTCAGATATGATGGTTGGGATATATTTCCAAGAGTTATAACAATGGTCTTTATGTGACCAGTAAGGTGATGTCATGCCTAGCGCACCGGGCCGGAGGACCCATTGTTATAGTTTTCCTTTTTAGCAAGGTTAATCATTCTTCCATGAGGAAATCGTAAGACTTATTCTATATGTTGCTCTTGATGAATCATTTGTGTATCCAAGTTCGATCTTTGTTTGAAGACCAAGTCAATGCTATCTCGAAGCATGTCTGTGGTACTCCGATTTTCAACAAGAACGTTTGAAGCCCAATGCTAAATGTTTCTTGCTCAGTTATCCAAACACCGTTGTATGGGTAATGTCATGAAATTTCTCTCCCCTTACCTAAAGGGTTTTCTGCTTTCTATCATGTCATGGATATCATGCTGTCCTCGTCCTTCGGAAAGATATACCCGTGGAATATGTGTTTAAACACATTTCCCTTTCCATTGTTCTGTTTAACCTGATGATCACGTTTTCCTTTTTCATTGGTTTGTTTGACCTCTCTTGTGATCTATATAATCTAAGCAGTAGTTTTCTCCTACTTAGGTAAACACCTCGGTGTACAATTCTGTCAGTAAGACCCTGTTACTATTGTTGTTGACATTCCGGTAACCGTCGATGGACGAGAACCTTGCCTATTGGCCCGCCTCGTTCAACGAGCAGGAAAAGGGTTCTCTTCGTCCCTAGCCCTTGGTACCAATGTTGTTGCCGACATAACAGACAGATTATCCTCTGACAGGCCTTGCTTACATGATCGGGCAAGATGTCACCGCCCTTCCTACTTTTAACCCACATGGTGGGCCCATAACCCACCGTTCTACAGGATCGAAACCTGACTCTCCTATACACCCTGTTGCCAAAGTTATTCCTAGAGCTTGACTTCGTATGTAATTTGCGAGCCACCTTCCTAGTGATCAATTCTGGTATCGGACACAATACTTATTCCCGTTGCTCTGAACCCCATTCACACTCTGTTTCAGGCAATGAACGATTGCCTATCCGCTTGAAACTTCTTATTGCACCGTCTTACTTTGCTCTCGATGTGTTTCATTTGTTCAACTCGAGAGATACTCATATGTTCATACTTGGGAAACCCCCAGAAGATTTTCCCTTGTAACATCCTATCGTTGTAGAGCTGCCCCTTACCTATTCGTAAGTACGATGGAGATCCCGAAGAAAGGATGACAAATTGATCATGGTGACTTGAAGCAGTAAAATGAAGACATCAACGAAAGGGATCAACCTCTTCGAAATGGCAGCCAAGACCGAGAAGACTCGTTAGGTTTTTCGCTACCAACACCTTCGCCCCTTACTCCACCGCTTAAATCTCGGGACGAGATTTCTTGTAGTGGAGGAGAATTGTGACGCCCGGGTAATTAAGCTACAGTGATCCTCTGCTAATGATGCCACGTCACCTCGTTTATAGTTGCTAATCTCGAGTTAGTTCGAAACCGATTCAAATTCAAATTCAAAAATAGGCAAACAATAAAAGTTTTCAAATATTAAAACTAAAATGTTCAGAGTGAACCAAATATTGCATAGATAATTATGGGGGAAAAACCACACATGTATAAAATGTTTAAATACTATGAGATGAATAAAACAGTAGTAAAAATGATTATTTGAATAACTTTTATAATTAATAAAATATCAAACTAAGTTATTTGGGGTCTAGGCTTTTTGTGACTATGGACTAGGTTGTAATACTAATTTAGATACTAAGTGTATGTTTTACTAAAATAGAATGCAATTACAATAAAGCAGGAAAGAATAAATAAAAGGAAAAGAAAACACAAAAACAGAAAAGGAAACTAACCAAAAAAAGGTAAAAAGAGACCCCCCACTGGACCCCTTGGCCCAACTGGGCCGGCCCATCCCGCACCTCCCTGGCCTATATGGCCCTATCCCCCGAAACCCTAAACAGCTACCCACCCCCACTACCCACTCCCTCCCACTCGCGCCCCCACTCCCTCTCCCCCGATCCAATCGGGATCAGGCCCGACGCCGGCGCCGCCCCTCCCACTCTCCTCCGCGCCCCCCTTCGCCAACTGCCGCCGCCCGGAGTGCCCTCCC
>NC_041382.1:539611083-539617503 GCF_002162155.2 Triticum dicoccoides
GCGGCCGTGCCGCTGCCCGCTAGCTCTGCTGCTGCGTCGCACCCATGGCCACGCCCCGCGCGCGCCTTGCCCTGCGCCCGTGGCCCTCCGCCTTGCCTCGCCCCCGCGCTTGCTGGCGCGCACCACCGCCTGCTGCCATGGCTGCTGCTCGCCGCTGCTGATCCCCACCTTCGCTGCTGGCCTCGCCTTCGGCCGCCGCCCGCCGGCCACCCCAAACCCCCCTGCCCGTCGCCCCGCGCTGCTCCTTGCGGCGCCCTATTGGGCGCCCGCTGTGCCCGCTCGAGCCGCCCGGTGCCCGCAACCAGTGCCCAATTGGCCATAGGCCTATGACACATGGGCCCTGCCCAGAACGTTTTTTTATTAAAAAATATATAAAAATAAAAATAATAAAAATAAATAAATTAATAAATAATAATTAATGAATTAATTAATTAAAGACATAATTAACTTAACTAATTTTGATTAATTAAACTAATCAAATAACTAAACTAATTAAACTATTAGGTAGTTAATTAATCAGTCAATGATAGTGGGGCCCACCCCTAATTAATTCTGATTAGGTTAATTAAACTGGATAACTAAATGTGTCACTGACAGGTGGGACCCACCTGTCAGGTTGACCAGGTCAACTGCTGATGTCATGCTGACGTCATCAAACACTGTTCTGGATAATGTTGATTTAAATAATTAAATAAATCCTAAAATTGATTTAAATCTTCTAAAATTTATATAAAATAAACCGTAGCTCGGATGGAAAAACTTTGTACATGAAAGTTGCTCAGAACGACGAGACGATCCAGATACGCAGCCCGTTCGTCCGCCACGCATCCCTAGCATAGCAAACACGCAACTTTCCCCCTCCGGTTCATCTGTCCGAAAACGTGAAACACCGGGAATACTTTCCCGGATGTTTCCCCCCTTCACCTGTACCACCTCGTACCGCGTTAGGGCACACCTAGCACCACGCTTTGTCATGTCATGCATTGTCATGCATTTGTTTGCATTATATTTATTGTTTCTTCCCCCTCTTCTCTCGCTAGACACCGAGATCGACGCCGCTGCTACCAAGTACGACTACGGTATTGACGACCACTCTCTCTTGCCAGAGCAACCAGGCAAGCCCCCCCTTTGATCACCAGATATCGCCTACTCTTCTCTATACTGCTTGCATTAGAGTAGTGTAGCATGTTACTACTTTCCGTTATTCCTATCCTGATGCATAGCCTGTCCTTGCTACTACTGTTGTTACCATTACCTGCTATCGTACTGCTTAGTATAGGATGCTAGTGTTCCATCAGTGGCCCTACACTCTTGTCCGTCTTCCATGCTATACTACTGGGCCGTGATCACTTCGGGAGGTGATCACGGGCATATACTATATACTTTACACAGTTACATTACTTATGATACTGTTCGGAGATGGGGGCTGAAGGGGCAGGTGGCTCCATCCCGGTAGAGGTGGGCCTGGGTTCCTGACGGCCCCCGACTGTTACTTTGAGGCGGAGCGACAAGGCAGGTTGTGACCACCTAGGAGAGAGGTGGGCCTAGCCCTGGTTGGCGTTCGCAGATACTTAACACGTTTAATGAGATCTTGGTATTTGATCTGAGTCTGGCTACTGGCCTATATGCACTAACCATCTACGCGGGGAAAGTTATGGGCACTCGACGTCGTGGTATCAGCCGAAGCACTTCGTGACGCCAGCGACTGAGCGGCGCGCGCCGGGTTGGACCGCGTAATGTGACTTCCTTTGAAATGGAGGTTGCTAGGTCTGCTCTCCGGCCGCGTACGCAACGTGCAGGTGTGCTATGGGCGATGGGCCCAGACCCCTGTGCGCTAGGTTTAGACCGGCGTGCTGGCCTCTCTGTTGTGCCTAGGTGGGGCTGCGACATGTTGATCTTCCGCGGCCGGGCATGACCCAGAAAAGTGTGTCCGGCCAAATGGGATCGAGCGTGTTGGGTTATGTGGTGCACCCCTGCAGGGAAGTTAATCTATTCGAATAGCCGTGATCTTCGATAACAGGACGACTTGGAGTTGTACCTTGACCTTATGACAACTAGAACCGGATACTTAATAAAACACACCCTTCCAAGTGCCAGATACAACCGGTGATCGCTCTCTCACAGGGCGACGAGGGGAGGATCATCGGTTAGGATTATGCTACGTGATGATACTTGGAGGACTTCAGTCTACTCTCTTCTACATGCTGCAAGACGGAGGCTGCCAGAAGCGTAGTCTTCGAAAGGACTAGCTATCCCCCTCTTATTCCGGCATTCTGCAGTTCAGTCCACATATGATAGCCTTATTCCAGTTGATACCAATGCATACATATGTAGTGTAGCTCCTTGCTTGCGAGTACTTTGGATGAGTACTCATGGTTGCTTTCTCCCTCTTTTCTCCCTATCCCTTCTACTTGGTTGTCGCAACCAGATGTTGGAGCCCAGGAGCCAGGCGCCACCTTCAACGATGACTCCTACTACACCGGAGGTGCCTACTACTACGTGCTGCCCGCTGACGACGACCAAGAATAGTTTAGGAGGATCCCAGGCAGGAGGCCTGCGCCTCTTTCGATCTGTACCCCAGTTTGTGCTAGCCTTCTTAAGGCAAACTTGTTTAACTTATGTCTGTACTCAGATATTGTTGCTTCCGCTGACTCGTCTATGATCGAGCTCTTGTATTCGAGCCTTCGAGCCCCTGGCTTGTAATATGATGCTTGTATGACTTACTTTATTTGTAGAGTTGTGTTGTGATATCTTCCCGTGAGTCCCTGATCTTGATCGTACACGTCTGCGTGTATGATTAGTGTACGGTTGAATCGGGGGCGTCACATATGTAAACTATCTAAGAGAATTTTTTCCTCAACTCTCTGCAAATAATGAAGTTCATACTGTGTTGTTATTTACTTTGGCGACGATCATTCCCATAGCTGTCTTTGGTGACACATAAGTCATTTGCTTGAGTAGGTGAATGGATCATGAGATTATCTTTATCATGCTCCAGCCTTTGCTCATCTATGAGTAAAAACAAACACACTAGAACATGTCTATATACATCAAATTAATAAAAAATTTGTTTATCTTATATATGTTTTTTGAGGGAAAGGACACTAGGAGAGGCTCCTACTGTGTTTTCATATATAATGTGGGTGTTGTTACACAGTTACATCATATGTACATCATTCCAACCACCCACAGAGGGGCTGTCTGTGGTCAAATGGAAGTTTAAGAGCAGTTAACTAATACATAATCTAATTATCAAAGATTAGCCAGAAAGGAGGAGATGAAGGCGGAATGTGCCTTTTTGGTCATGTGTTGAAGTAGGCTAAAGTCGTTCTTAAATCTCCGAAGCCAGCCATCAATGCTCGTGTTCACCCTTCTAAAATGTTTGTTGTTTCTCTCTTTCCACAAGCTCCAAGCTGCCACTAGGAATGTGTCGAAGAATAGGGGGCTCCCCTAGGTGTCTTTAGTAGCTTGCAGAAGTTGGAGACGACAGGTGAACACATGCCAGATGATGCCAAGTTTTTGCCAGCAAGCTTGGCTGAAGGGACAAGTAAAGATCATGTGATCCACTGTTTCTTCCACTTGGGCCCCACAGAGGAGGCAGCTGTGATCATCACCAATATCATAATGGCGGCGTTTCAACATGTTGCGCGTGTTTAGTCTATCATGCAGCAGCAGCCACCCGAAAACCTTAATCCTCATGATGCAATGGGATCGCCACAGACATTTGAAGATAGGATGAACAATCGCATCTCTGAAGTAGTATTTATAGTAGTTGGATGGCCTATAATAAGTTTTGCCCCAAGTATAGTACCAGACATCATTAATGGAGGAGGCCGGGCTCATATGGGAGGAAATCATTTGGATGTCACGCACTTCATTTAAAGCTTGCGAGGAGAGTGGAAGATGGAAAGTTCCAAAAGTGTCGTGCTCTCCAAGAAGCCCTTGACGGAGACGTCTTCATGCATGTCAAAGGAGAAGGCATGGGGTGTGAAGATTCTAGTACATCACTGCCCCAGAGATCTTTCCAAAACAGAGCTGTCGTGCCCGATACCACCTGTACTTGCGAGATGCCTCGGAAGATGGGGTGAGTTTTAGAATATCTCGCCACCAGAATGAGCCGATCGGGGTCAAGGCATGTGGTACCTTGTCTGTGTAGTATGTGTCCCATAGGAGCTGCACCCACGGGATATAAAGCTTGTTATAAAATTTGTGGAGGAATTTCATGAGCAATGCATCGTTTTGCAGCTTGATGTTGATCACCCCGAGCCCGCCAAGTTTTTTGGGTTTATAGACCATTTCCCAAGTGGCTAGGGAGTTGCATTTATCTCCTTGTTCAGTTTTCTTGGTCCAAAGACATCTTCTCCTGATCTTGTCAAGCATCTCGATCAGCTTGGGGGAAACCTTGAGCGTGCACATGGCATAAATGAGAAGTAAAGTTGTAGCGACCCGACCTCAGGCGGTCAAGTCTCTGTGTTCAGTGTCATCCCTAGATCGGTAATGCTGACACACACAGTACTCGGAGGATTTATAACAGAGTAGCAATCACACACTTATTACATTGAATGTCTCAAAAGAGAACTTATTACAATAAATCTGGCTTAAGGCCATCTAAATAAGATAACAACGGAAGGCTTGGAAGATAAAATGAGTCCATCAACTCCAATGCCATAGCCGAGTGCACGACAAATGACCTATGTCACCTTACTCGTTGTCTGAAAAGTCTGCAACATGATATGTTGCAGCCCGAAACGGGTTAGCACATGGAATATGCTGGCAATATAACACAGTAGAGCAATGAACATATAAATCCTATCACTACATGCATATATGGCTGGTGGAGGCTCTATGGTTATATTGTTTTGCGAAAAGCCAATTTTTTCCTACAACAAAGTAATATGTTTTATTTAACTATCATGGTAGTTGAAACATCATTGAGAAGGTTCCTCCAACTCAATGCCAATTAAAGTAGTCATTAACATCCATCAAATTAATTTAGAGTGATGAGATCAAATCAATAATTCAAGTATCAGATACTCAAGATGTCCATAACCGGGGACACGGCTAACCATGATTAGTTTATACACTCTGCAGAGGTTTGCACACTTTTCCCCACAAGACTCGATCTCCTCCGTTGGATTTCTCACACTACAAGGTGTTTGAGAAATGGATGGCCGAGACACAGTCTTTCAGAAGCATTAACTCTTTACCCTGGGTGGACAGTTACACCTACTTTCCCCTACATCTGCTAGCCCACCACTGAAAGAGGTCACACAACATACTCAACTATGCCAGAGCCCATAATGGCTTGTGGATGCACACGGAAGTTTCTAGCATGAATAATCTTATGATCCCTTTGAGCTTGGGTGGCGGACCGTAGGATGATCACACGGGTACTCCGGGATATCCTTGGATAACACTGGATTCTCCAGGTGCCCACAAGCAATCCACCCAGATGTGTATTAAAGTTGGCACCTTAAGTTGAACCATTAATTAACAACTCACATCTGTCATGGTTACACTCAAACCCAAACCACGTCTACGGGCATAGCATGGCAATACAAGCATAGCGTAGAAGTAACTCCCAAGGGTTTGATAATAAAACTGGTAATAGGTTCTACCTCATCATCTACTTCCCAGACCCACATGTTAAGAGATCCTACTGTAACACCCCGGATATGACTTTCCCAATTTGTACTCCAACTCTTGCCGTTTCCGGCGTTAAGTTATTTTATTTTCTCGGGTTCGGGTTTTTGTCTCCGTGTGTTGTTATCGTTGTCATGCATCTCATATCATGTCATCATGTGCATTGCATTTGCATACGTGTTCATCTCATGCATTCGAGCATTTTTCCCGTTGTCCGTTTTGCATTCGGGCGCTTCGTTCTCCTCCGGTGGTCATTTCTACCCTTTCTTTCGTGTGTGAGGATTAAATATTTCCGGATTGGACCGAGACTTGCCAAGCGGCCTTGGTTTACTACCGGTAGACCGCCTCTCAAGTTTCATACCATTTGGACTTCGTGTGATACTCCAACGGTTAACCGAGGGACCGAGAAGGCCTCGTGTGTGTTGCAGCCCAACGCCCCTCCAATTTGGCCCAAAACCCACCTAAACCTGCTCCATCATCTAGAGCGTTCGATCACGATCGCGTGGCCGAAACCCGCACCTCATTTGGACTCTCCTAGCTCCCTCTACATATAATTATGTGCAGTCCACCAAAAATTCGGGCGAAACCCTAGTCTCCCCCTTCCTCCGCGCGCCGGACACGTCCGCCCGGCGCCGGACACTGTCCGCCGCTCGCCCGGATCAACCGGGAGCTGCCACGTGGCGCCCCCGTGACCACATCCCTGCCGGACCGCTCGGCCCAGCTGGGGCCCCCGTGGCCCGAAGCCATCCGCCGCCGCCGCCGCGCCAGGGCGCCTCC
>NC_041382.1:539617720-539673326 GCF_002162155.2 Triticum dicoccoides
CCGCCGCCGCGTAAACCGCCGCAGCGCGCCCGCCCCCGCCGGCGCCTCCCTCCTCTGGCCAGATCCGGTTGAGGAGCGACCGGATCCGGCAACCCCGACCTCGCCGACCGCCGTCTTCGTCATCTCCGGCGAGCAGCGCCACCGCCTCGTTTTGCGTGCCCGGGTCAAACCCTAGATCCGGAGGTCGAAATTCTACTAAGTCCCCGTGTTTTTTTCAGTTTCAAGTGGCCATGTTCATCGTGCCGTAACTTTGCGTTTGTAGCTCCGTTTTGGGCGTGTAGCATATCAAAATGTTCATCTCAGAGAGCACATAATTTCATTCCATTGCATCATTTTCATTTGAGTTTATCTTGATGCCCGAAATGCTGTTAGAAGAGTGCTACTTGAGATAATTGCCAGATCTGCTACTCCGTTTAGATATTTGTCGTTTTTGCCATGATTATTGTGTGCATGATATGCCCATGAGTTCTACATATGTTTTGTTAAGGGTTTTGTCATCTTTCCAGAGGTGCAACCCATGTAGTTTTGTGATGTGTGTGGTGACTAGCACAAGCTTTCAAAGTGAGGCACTTGGTAAAGCTGATTTCAGGGACTTAGCATTTCCACTAAGTCCTTGAGCTGTTTATCTCATATGGTCATATGTTCATGTTGTTTCCTAGTGATCCGTGCCTCTTTTGAGGATGATCAGTAAGGATGTTTTGTTATTCTTGTAGTGCTCTATCCATCCATGCCTTTGTTGGCAATTATGGAGCACCCTATCTTGAGTCAATCGTGCTCTACTTTTGCTACTTTGTGAATCTAGGCAGACTATCTACTTGTTAGCGATTTTGCCGATGATGTTGTAGTTAATCCATGCATGTTATGCTATTGTTCTTGCCATTTCTACCTTGTATTTTGTGTATTCTTGATGGGTGTATGCTTAGATTATCATGACTTGCTCCATAGTGAGTGCATCGAGCTCGTAAACATGCCTACTTGATATCTGTTTCAGCATGCTCCAGTTTTCACTAAGTCTGTGATCTGCTTATGTTTTTGCCATGTTCACATGCTTGCAATTGTATTTTCTGATCCCTTTTGGCTCAAGGTCACTAAGGGACTTGTGTTAAGCTCTTTGAGTAGCTCCATGCCATGCTTTACTTCGCCATGTTCAGGTCCTGTAGCATGTAGTTTTGTTGCTCCGAAGAGTGCTACCTGATCTGAAATTTCAGACAAGTGTTGATTTCACCAAGGCTGAAATCTGTTTGTCATATGCATTTTTGCCATGCTTGTTTGAACCTGTTAATGGATGATTTGGCCGTAGCTCAGTGCTAGACTTTTGTTAAGCATCTTGAATGCATCCCTGCCATGCATTTTGTTGTCATGTTTGGGTGCTGTAGCTCGTTCTTCTCATTGCATTTAGATGGCAACTTGCTGTAAATCGCAGACCGTGGTCATATTTGAGTCGCTTGCCATTTCCAAATCGTAACTCCAATTCCGGCGTTCGTTGTATCGTTTTCAAGCGATTTCATCTCATCTTTCCAGTGGCACACTTGGATTCCCAAGTTGAGGCCAGGATCGTGCGTTCCTTGTCAATCTTGCATATTGCATCCCGCATTGCATCCCGCATAGCATACCATCTTTGCATCATTTTGTTTGTTCCTTGCACGTGGTTGATTGTGTCCTTGTTGCTTGTTTGTCTTGTTTGGGTAGAGCCGGGAGACGAGTTCGCTAACGAGGAGCCCATTGAGTTTGCTTTCGAGGATCCAGTCAACTCTGATAACTGTGCAGGCAAGATGATCATACCCTCGAAATCACTACTATGTTTGCTTTGCTAGATTGCTCGCTCTTTCGCTATGCCAATGATACGATGCCTACCACTTGCTTTCAAGCCTCCCAAATTGCCATGTCAAACCTCTAAACCACCATGTCCTAGCAAACCGTTGATTGGATATGTTACCGCTTTGCTCAGCCCCTCTTATAGCGTTGCTAGTTGCAGGTGAAGATTGAAGGCTGTTCCTTGTTGGAACATTTATTTACTTGTTGGATATAATTATATTGCCATGTTATCTTAATGCATCTATATACTTGGAAAAGGGTGGAAGGCTCGGCCTCTCGCCTAGTGTTTTGTTCCACTCTTGCCGCCCTAGTTTCCGTCATATCGGTGTTATGTTCCCGGATTTTGCGTTCCTTGCGCGGTTGTGTTATAATGGGAACCCCTTGATAGTTCACCTTGATTAAAGCTTTTCCAGCAATGCCCAACCTTGGTTTTACCATTTGCCACCTAGCCTCTTTTCCCTTGGGTTTTCGGAGCCCGAGGGTCATCTTATTTTAAACCCCCCTGGGCCAGTGCTCCTCTGAGTGTTGGTCCGAACCAGGCAGCCTGCGGGGCCACCTCGGGGAAACTCGAGGGTTGGTTTTACTCGTAGCTTGAACTATCTGAGTGTGCCCTGAGAACGAGATATGTGCAGCTCCTATCGGGATTTGTCGGCACATTTGGGTGGTGTTGCTGGTCTTGTTTTAACCTGTCGAAGTGTCTTGAAGAACCGAGATACCTAGTCTGATCGGAACGTCTTGGGAGGAGGTCTATTCCTTTGTTGACCGTGAGAGCTTGTCATGGGCTAAGTTGGGACTCCCCTGCAGGGATTTGAACTTTCGAAAGCCGTGCCCGCGGTTATGGGCAGATGGGAATTTGTTAATGTCCGGTTGTAGATAACTTGAACCTTAATTTAATTAAAATGAATCAACTGAGTGTGTTGCCGTGATGGCCTCTTCTCGGCGGAGTCCGGGAAGTGGACACGGTGTTGGATTAATGCTAGAGAACAACCTGCGCAAGCATTACTCCAACACCGTGTCCACTTCCCAGACTCCGCCGAGAAGAGGCCATCACGGCAACACACTGAGTTGATTCATTTTAATTAAATTAAGGTTCAAGTTATCTACAATCGGACATTAACAAATTCCCATCTGCCCATAACCGCGGGCACGGCTTTCAAAAGTTCAAATCCCTACAGGGGAGTCCCAACTTAGCCCATGACAAGTTCTCACGGTCAACGAAGGAATAGACCTCCTCCCAAGATGTCCCGATCAGACTCGGTATCTCGGTTCTTTAAGACACTTCGACAGGTTAAAACAAGACCAGCAACACCGCCCGAATATGCCGACAAATCCCGATAGGAGCTGCACATATCTCGTTCTCAGGGCACACTCAGATAGGTCAAGCTACGAGTAAGACCAACCCTCGAGTTTCCCCGAGGTGGCCCCGCAGGTTGCCTGGTTCGGACCAACACTTAGAGGAGCACTGGCCGGGGGGGGGGGTTTAAAATAAGATAACCCTCGGGCTCCGGAAACCCAAGGGAAAAGAGGCTGGGTGGCAAATGGTAAAACCAAGGTTGGGCATTGCTGGAAAAGCTTTAATCAAGGCGAACTATCAAGGGGTTCCCATTATAACCCAACCGCGTAAGGAACGCAAAATCCGGGAACATAACACCGATATGATGGAAACTAGGGCGGCAAGAGTGGAACAAAACACTAGGCGAGAGGCCGAGCCTTCCACCCTTTTCCAAGTATATAGATGCATTAAGATAACATGGCAATATAATGATATCCCAACAAGTAAATAAATGTTCCAACAAGGAACAACCTTCAATCTTCACCTACAACTAGCAACGCTATAAGAGGGGCTGAGCAAAGCGGTAACATAGCCAATCAACGGTTTGCTAGGACATGGTGGGTTAGAGGTTTTACATGGCAATTTGGGAGGCTTGAAAGCAAGTGGTAGGCATCGTAGCATTGGCATAGCAAAAGAGTGAGCAATCTAGCAAAGCAAAGATAGTAGTGATTTCGAGGGTATGATCATCTTGCCTGCACAGTTGTCAGAGTTGACTGGATCCTTGAAAGCAAACTCAACGGGATCCTCGTTAGAGAACTCATCTCCCGGCTCTACCCAAACAAGACAAACAAGCAACAAGGACACAATCAACCACATGCAAGGAACAAACAAAATGATGCAAAGATGGTATGCTATGCGGGATGCAATATGCAAGATTGACAAGGAACGCATGATCCTGGCCTCAACTTGGGAATCCAAGTGTGCCACTAGAAAGATGAGATAAAATCGCTTGAAAACGATACAACGAACGCCAGAATCGGAGTTACGGTTTGGAAATGGCAAGCGATTCAAATATGACCACGGTCTGCGATTTACAGCAAGTTGCCATCTAAATGCAATGAGATGAACGAGCTACAGCACCCAAACATGACAAAAAAATACATGGCAGGGATGCATTCAAGATGCTTAACAAAAGTCTAGCACTGAGCTATGGCCAAATCATCCATTAATAGGTTCAAACATGCATGGCAAAAATGCATATGGCAAACAGATTTCAGACTTAGTGAAATTAACACTTGTCTGGAATTTCAGATCAGGTAGCTCCATGAAATATTAACTTCAACTCCTAGAACATCTCATATGCTCCATGACGTTCAAAACGTCTTTGAAGTCCCGATTCTAAGCCATTAAGCATGGTGCACTAAACTATCAAGTAGTCATCATATTGAGCTAGCCAAACGTTCATAACGTCTGCATTTGCTCCTGCAATAGGTCCGTCACCTAGCGGTGCATCAAGGACATAATTCTTCTGTGCAGCAATGAGGATAAACCTCAGATCACGGATCCAATCCGCATCATTGCTACTAACATTTTTCAACACAATTTTCTCTACGAACATATCAAAATAAACACAGGGAAGCAACAACACGAGCTATTGATCTACAACAAAAAATTGCAAAATACTACCAGGACTAAGTTCATGATAAATTTAAGTTCAATTAATCATATTACTTAAGAACTCCCACTTAGATAGACATCCCTCTAATCCTCTAAGTGATTACGTGATCCAAATCAACTAAACCATGTCCGATCATCACATGAGATGGAGTAGTTTCATTGGTGAACATCGCTATGTTGATCATATCTGCTATATGATTCACGCTCTACCTTTCGGTCTCCATGTTCCGAGGCCATATCTGTATATGCTTGGCTCGTCAAGTATAACCTGAGTATTCTGCGTGTGCAACTGTTTTGCACTCGTTGTATTTGAACGTAGAGCCTATCACACCCGATCATCACGTGGTGTCTCAGCACGAAGAACTTTCGCAATGGTGCATACTCAGGGAGAACACTTCTTGATAATTAGTGAGAGATCATCTTATAATGCTACCGTCAATCAAAGCAAGATAAGATGCATAAAAGATAAACATCACATGCAATCAATATAAGTGATATGATATGGCCACCATCATCTTGTGCTTGTGATCTCCATCTTCGAAGCACCGTCATGATCACCATCATCACCGGCGCGACACCTTGATCTCCATCGTAGCATCGTTGTCGTCTTGCCAATCTTATGCTTCCATGACTATCGCTACCGCTTAGTGATAAAGTAAAGCATTACAGCGCGATTGCATTGCATATAATAAAGCGACAACCATATGGCTCCTGCCAGTTGCCGATAACTCGGTTACAAAACATGATCATCTCATACAATAAAATTTAGCATCATGTCTTGACCATATCACATCACAACATGCCCTGCAAAAACAAGTTAGACGTCCTCTACTTTGTTGTTGCAAGTTTTACGTGGCTGCTACGGGCTTAAGCAAGAACCAATCTTACCTACGCATCAAAACCACAACGATAGTTTGTCAAGTTGGTGCTGTTTTAACCTTCGCAAGGACCGGGCGTAGCCACACTCGGTTCAACTAAAGTTGGAGAAACTGTCACCCGCTAGCCACCTTTGTGCAAAGCACGTCGGGAGAACCGGTCTCGTGTAAGCGTACGCGTAATGTCGGTCCGGGCCGACAATACCGCCGAACCAAAGTATGACATGCTGGTAAGCAGTATGACTTATATCGCCCACAACTCACTTGTGTTCTACTCGTGCATATAACATCAACACATAAAACCTAGGCTCGGATGCCACTGTTGGGGAACGTAGTAATTTCAAAAAATTTCCTACGCACACGCAACATCTTGGTGATGCACAGCAACGAGAGGGGAGAGTGTGATCTACGTACCCTTGTATATCGACAATGGAAGCGTTACCACAACGTGGTTGATGTAGTCGTACGTCTTCACGGTCCGACCGATCCAAGCACTGTTACTCCGGCACCTCCGAGTTCTTGCACACGTTCAGCTCGATGACGATCCCCGGACTCCGATCCAGCAAAGTGTCGGGGAAGAGTTCCGTCAGCACGACGGCGTGGTGACGATCTTGATGTACTACCATCGCAGGGCTTCGCCTAAGCACCGCTACAATATTATCGAGGACTATGGTGGAAGAGGGCACCGCACACGGCTAAGAATATGATCACGTGGATCAACTTGTGTCTCTAGGGTGCCCCCCTGCCCCCGTATATAAAGGAGCAAGGGAGGAGGAGGCCGGCCCTAGGAGGAGGGCGCGCCAAGGGGAGTCCTACTCCCATCGGGAGTAGGACTCCTTCTTTCCTAGTCCAACTAGGAGAAGGGGGGAAAGGAGGGAAGTGGAGAAGGAAGGGAGAGGGTGGCCGCGCCCCAAACCCCTTGTCCAATTCGGACTGGGCTTGGGAGGGGCGCGCGCCACCTCATGGCTCCTTCCCACTAAAGCCCATTAAGGCCCAATACTCTTCCCCGTATTTCCGTAACTCCCCGGTACTCCGAAAAATACCCGAATCACTCGGAACCTTTCCGATGTCCGAATATAGTCATCCAATATATCGATCTTTACGTCTCGACCATTTCGAGACTCCTCATCATGTCCCCGATCTCATCCGGGACTCCGAACTCCTTCGGTACATCAAAACTCATAAACTCATAATATAACTGTCATCGAAACCTTAAGCGTGCGGACCCTACGGGTTCGAGAACAATGTAGACATGACCGAGACACGTCTCCGGTCAATAACCAATAGCGGGACCTGGATGCCCATATTGGCTCCTACATATTCTACGAAGATCTTTATCGGTCAGACCGCATACCAACATACGTTGTTCCCTTTGTCATCGATATGTTACTTGCCCGAGATTCGATCGTCGGTATCTCAATACCTAGTTCAATCTCGTTACCGGCAAGTCTCTTTACTCGTTCGTTAATACATCATCTCACAACTAACTCATTAGTTGCAATGCTTGCAAGGCTTATGTGATGTGCATTACTGAGAGGGCGCAGAGATACCTCTCCGACAATCGGAGTGACAAATCCTAATCTCGAAATACGCCAACCCAACATGTACCTTTGGAGACACCTATAGAGCACCTTTATAATCACCCAGTTACGTTGTGACGTTTGGTAGCACACAAAGTGTTCCTCTGGCAAACGGGAGTTGCATAATCTCATAGTCATAGGAACATGTATAAGTCATGAAGAAAGCAATAGCAACATACTAAACGATCGGGTGCTAAGCTAATGGAATGGGTCATGTCAATCAAATCATTCACCTAATGATGTGATCCCGTTAATCAAATAACAACTCTTTGTCCATGGTTAGGAAACATAACCATCTTTGATTAACGAGCTAGTCAAGTAGAGGCATACTAGTGACACTCTGTTTGTCTATGTATTCACACATGTATTATGTTTCCGGTTAATACAATTCTAGCATGAATAATAAACATTTATCATGATATAAGGAAATAAGTAATAACTTTATTATTGCCTCTAGGGCATATTTCCTTCAGCCTCCCACTTGCACTAGAGTCAATAATCTAGTTCACATCGCCATGTGATTCAACACTAAGAGTTCACATCACCATGTGATTAACACCCATAGTTCACATCGGCATGTGACCTATACCCAAAGGGTTTACTAGAGTCAATAATCTAGTTCACATCATTTATGTGATTAACACCCAAAGAGTACTAAGGTGTGATCATGTTTTGCTTGTGAGATAATTTTAGTCAACGGGTCTGTCACATACAGATCCGTAAGTATTTTTGCGAATTCTATGTCTACAATGCTCTGCACGGAGCTACTCTAGATAATTGCTCCCACTTTCAATATGTATCTAGATCGAGACTTTGAGTCATCCAGATCTGTGTGAAAACTTGCATCGATGTAACTTTTTACGACGAACCTTTTGTCACCTTCATAATCGAGAAATATTTCCTTATTCCACTAAGGATAATTTTGACCGCTGTCCAGTGATCTACTCCTAGATCACTATTGTATTCCCTTGCTTAACACAGTGTAGGGTATACAATAGATCTGGTACACATCATGGCATACTTTATAGAACCTATGGCTGAGGCATAGGGAATGACTTTCATTCTCTTTCTATCTTCTACCGTGGTCGGGCTTTGAGTATTACTCAATTTCATACCTTGTAACACAGGCAAGAACTCTTTCTTTGACTGCTCAATTTTGAACTACTTCAAAATCTTGTCAAGGTTTGTACTTATTGAAAAAAACTTATCAATCGTCTTGATTTATCTCTATAGATCTTGATGCTCAATATGTAAGCAGCTTCACCGAGGTCTTTCTTTGAAAAACTCCTTTCAAACACTCCTTTATGCTTTGCAGAATAATTCTACATTATCTCTGATCAACAATATGTCATTCACATATACTTATCAGAAATGTTGTAGTGCTCCCACTCACTTTCTAGTAAATACAGGCTTCACCGCAAGTCTGTATAAAACTATATGCTTTGATCAACTTATCAAAGCGTATATTCCAACTCCGAGATGCTTGCACCAGTCCATAAATGGATCGCTGGAGCTTGCATATTTTGTTAGCACCTTTAGGATTGACAAAACCTTCTTGTTGCATCACATACAACTCTTCTTTAATAAATCCATTAAGGAATGCAGTTTTGTTTATCCATTTGCCAGATTTCATAAAATGCGGCAATTGCTAACATGATTCAGACAGACTTAAGCATAGATATGAGTGAGATACTCTCAACGTAGTCAACACCTTGAACTTGTCGAAAACTTTTGCAACAATTCTAGCTTTGTAGATAGTAATACTACTATCAGTGTCCGTCTTCCTCTTGAAGATCCATTTATTTTCTATGGCTTGCCGATCATCGGGCAAATCCATCAAAGTCCATACTTTGTTCTCATACATGGATCATATCCCAGATTTCATGGCCTCAAACCATTTCGCGGAATCTGGGCTCATCATCGCTTCCTCATAGTTCGCAAGTTCGTCATGGTCTAGTAACATGACTTACAGAACAGGATTATCGTACCACTCTGGTGCAGATCTCACTCTGGTTAACCTACGAGATACGGTAGTAACTTGATCCGAAGTTACATGATCATCATCATTATCTTCCTCACTAATTGGTGCAGGAGTCACACGAACAGATTTCTGTGATGAACTACTTTCTAATTATGGAGCAGGTACAGTTACCTCATCAAGTTCTACTTTCCTCCCACTCACTTCTTTCGAGAGAAACTCCTTCTCTAGAAAGGATCCATTCTTAGCAACGAATGTCTTGCCTTCGGATCTGTGATAGAAGGTGTACCCAACTGTCTCCTTTGGGTATCCTATGAAGACATATTTCTCCGATTTGGGTTTGAGCTTATTAGGATGAAACTTTTTCATATAAGCATCGCAACCCCAAACTTTAAGAAACGACAACTTTGGTTTCTTGCCAAACCACAGTTCATACAGTGCCGTCTCAATGGATTTAGATGGTGCCCTTTTTAACGTGAATGCAGCTGTCTCTAATGCATAACCCCAAAACTATAGTGGTAAATCGGTAAGAAACATCATAGTTTGCACTATATCCAATAAAGTACGGTTATGACGTTCAGACACACCATTATGCTGTGGTGTTCCAGGTGGCATGAATTTGTGAAACTATTCCACATTGCTTTAATTGAAGACCAAACTCGTAACTCAAATATTCGTCTCCGCGATCAGATCGTGGAAACCTTATCTTCTTGTCACGATGATTTTCCACTTCACTATGAAATTCTTTGAACTGTTCAAATGTTTCAGACTTATGTTTCATCAAGTAGATATACCCATATTTGCTCAAATCATCTGTGAAGTTCAGAAAATAACGATACTTGCCATGAGCCTTAACACTCATCGGACCACATACATCAGTATGTATTATTTTTAATAAGTCAGTTGCTCGCTCTGGAGAACGGAGTCTTAGTCATCTTGCCCACAAGGCATGGTTCGCAAGCATCAAGTAATTCATAATCAAGTGATTCCAAAATCCTATCAGCATGGAGTTTCTTCATGCGCTTTACACCAATATGACCTAAACGGCAGTGCTACAAATAAGTTGCACTACCATTATTAACTTTGCATCTTTTGGTTTCAATATTATGATTATGTGTATCACTACGATCGAGATCCAACGAACTATTTTCATTGGGTGTGTAACCATATAAGGTTTTATTCATGTAAATAGAACAACAATTTATTCTCTTACTTAAATGAATAACCGTATTACAATAAACATGATCAAATCACATTCATGCTCAACGCAAACACCAAATAACACTTATTCAAGTTCAACACTAATCCCGAAAGTATAGGGAGTGTACGATGATGATCATATCAATCTTGGAACCACTTCCAACACACATCGTCACTTCACCCTTAACTAGTCTCTGTTTATTCTGCAACTCCCGTTTCGAGTTACTAATCTTAGCAACTGAACTAGTATCAAATACTGAGAGGTTGCTATAAACACTAGTAAAGTACACATCAATAACATGTATATCAAATATACTTATGTTCACTTTGCCATCCTTCTTATCTGCCAATCACTTGGGGTAGTTCCGCTTCCAGTGACCAGTCCCTTTGCAGTAGAAACACTTAGTCTCAGGCTTAGGACCAGACTTGGGCTTCTTCACTTGAGCAGCAACTTGCTTGCTGTTCTTCTTGAAGTTCCCCTTCTTCCCTCTGCCCTTTTCTTGAAACTAGTGGTCTTGTCTACCATCAACACTTGATGTTTTTCTCGATTTCTACCTTCGTCAATTTCCGCATTACGAAGAGCTTGGGAATCGTTTCCGTTATCCCTTGCATATCATAGTTCATCACGAAGTTCTACTAACTCTGGTGATGGTGACTAGAGAATTCTGTCAATCACTATCTTATCTGGAAGATTAACTCCCACTTGATTCAAGCGATTGTAGTACTCAGACAATCTGGGCACATGCTCACTAGTTGAGCGATTCTTCTCCATCTTTTAGCTATAGAACTTGTTGGAGACTTCATATCTCTCAACTCGGGTATTTGCTTGAAATATTAAGTTCAACTCCTAGAACATCTCATATGCTCCATGACATTCAAAACGTCTTTGAAGTCCCGATTCTAAGCCATTAAGCATGGTGCACTAAACTATCAAGTAGTCATCATATTGAGCTAGCCAAACGTTCATAACGTTTGCATCTGCTCCTGCAATAGGTCCGTCACCTAGCGGTGCATCAAGGACATAATTCTTCTGTGCAGCAATGAGGATAAACCTCAGATCACAGATCCAATCCGCATCATTGCTACTAACATTTTTCAACACAATTTTCTCTAGGAACATATCAAAATAAACACAGGGAAGCAACAACGCGAGCTATTGATCTACAACAAAAAATTGCAAAATACTACCCGGACTAAGTTCATGATAAATTTAAGTTCAATTAATCATATTACTTAAGAACTCCCACTTAGATAGACATCCCTCTAATCCTCTAAGTGATTACGTGATCCAAATCAACTAAACCATGTCCGATCATCACGTGAGATGGAGTAGTTTCATTGGTGAACATCGCTATGTTGATCATATCTCCTATATGATTCACGCTCGACCTTTCGGTCTCCGTGTTTCGAGGCCATATCTGTATATGCTTGGCTTGTCAAGTATAACTTGAGTATTCTGCGTGTGCAACTATTTTGCACTCGTTGTATTTGAACGTAGAGCCTATCACACTCGATCATCACGTGGTGTCTCAGCGCGAAGAACTTTCGCAATGGTGCATACTCAGTGAGAACACTTCTTGATAATTAGTGAGAGATCATCTTATAATGCTACCGTCAATCAAAGCAAGATAAGATGCATAAAAGATAAACATCACAGCAATCAATATAAGTGATATGATATGGCCACCATCATCTTGTGCTTGTGATCTCCATCTTCGAAGCACCGTCATGATCACCATCGTCACCGGCGCGACACCTTGATCTCCATCGTAGCATCGTTGTCGTCTTGCCAATCTTATGGTTCCACGACTATCGCTACCGCTTAGTGATAAAGTAAAGCATTACAGCGTGATTGCATTGCATACAATAAAGCGACAACCATATGGCTCCTGCCAGTTGCCGATAACTCGGTTACAAAACATGATCATCTCATACAATAAAATTTAGCATCATGTCTTGACCATATCACATCACAACATGCCCTGCAAAAACAAGTTAGACGTCCTCTACTTTGTTGTTGCAAGTTTTACGTGGCTGCTACGGGCTTAAGCAAGAACCAATCTTACCTACGCATCAAAACCACAACGATAGTTTGTCAAGTTGGTGCTGTTTTAACCTTCGCAAGGACTGGGCGTAGCCACACTCGGTTCAACTAAAGTTGGAGAAACTGTCACCCGCTAGCCACCTTTGTGCAAAGCACGTCGGGAGAACCGGTCTCGCATAAGCATACGCGTAATGTCGGTCCGGGCCGCTTCGTCCAACAATACCGCCGAACCAAAGTATGACATGCTGGTAAGCAGTATGAATTATATCGCCCACAACTCACTTGTGTTCTACTCGTGCATATAACATCAACACATAAAACCTAGGCTCGGATGCCACTGTTGAGGAACGTAGTAATTTCAAAAAAATTCCTACGCACACGCAAGATCCTGGTGATGCATAGCAACGAGAGGGGAGAGTGTGATCTACATACCCTTGTAGATCGACAACGGAAGTGTTACCACAACGTGGTTGATGTAGTCGTACGTCTTCACGGTCCGACCGATCCAAGCACCGTTACTCCGGCACCTCCGAGTTCTTGCACATGTTCAGCTTGATGACGATCCCCGGACTCCGATCCAGCAAAGTGTCGGGGAAGAGTTCCATCAACACGACGGCGTGGTGACGATCTTGATGTACTACCGTCGCAGGGCTTCGCCTAAGCACCGCTACAATATTATCAAGGACTATGGTGGAAGAGGGCACCGCACACGGCTAAGAATATGATCACGTGGATCAACTTGTGTCTCTAGGGTGCCCCCTGCCCCCGTATATAAAGGAGCAAGGGAGGAGGAGGCCGGCCCTAGGAGGAGGGCGCGCCAAGGGGAGTCCTACTCCCACCGGGAGTAGGACTCCTTCTTTCCTAGTCCAACTAGGAGAAGGGGGGAAAGGAGGGAAGCGGAGAAGGAAGGGAGAGGGGGGCCGCGCCCCAAACCCCTTGTCCAATTCGGACTGGGCTTGGGAGGGGCGCGCGCCACCTCCTCGCTCCTTCCCACTAAAGCCCATTAAGGCCCAATACTCTTCCCCGTATTCCCGTAACTCCCCGGTACTCCGAAAAATACCCGAATCACTCGGAACCTTTCCGATGTCCGAATATAGTCGTCCAATATATCGATCTTTATGTCTCGACCATTTCGAGACTCCTTGTAATGTCCCCCATCTCATCCGGGACTCCGAACTCCTTCGGTACATCAAAACTCATAAACTCATAATATAACTATCATCGAAACCTTAAGCGTGCGGACCCTATGGGTTCGAGAACAATGTAGACATGACCGAGACACGTCTCCGGTCAATAACCAATAGCGGGACCTGGATGCCCATATTGGCTCCTACATATTCTACGAAGATCTTTATCGGTCAGACCGCATAATAACATACGTTGTTCCCTTTGTCATTGGTATGTTACTTGCCCGAGATTCGATCGTCGGTATCTCAATACCTAGTTCAATCTCGTTACCGGCAAGTCTCTTTACTCGTTCCGTAATACATCATCTCACAACTAACTCATTAGTTGCAATGCTTGCAAGGCTTATGTGATGTGCATTACCGAGAGGGCCCAGAGATACCTCTCCGACAATCCGAGTGATAAATCCTAATCTCGAAATACGCCAACCCAACATGTACCTTTGGAGACACCTGTAGAGCACCTTTATAATCACCCAGTTACGTTGTGACGTTTGGTAGCACACAAAGTGTTCCTCTGGCAAATGGGAGTTGCATAATCTCATAGTCATAGGAACATGTATAAGTCATGAAGAAAGCAATAGCAACATACTAAACGATCGGGTGCTAAGCTCATGGAATGGGTCATGTCAATCAGATCATTCACCTAATGATGTGATCCCGTTAATCAAATAACAACTCTTATTCCATTGTTAGGAAACATAACCATCTTTGATTAATGAGCTAGTCAAGTAGAGGCATACTAGTGACACTCTGTTTGTCTATGTATTCACACATGTATTATGTTTCCGGTTAATACAATTCTAGCATGAATAATAAACATTTATCATGATATAAGGAAATAAATAATAACTTTATTATTGCCTCTAGGGCATATTTCCTTCACCATGTCCTAGCAAACCGTTGATTGGCTATGTTACCGCTTTGCTCAGCCCCTCTTATAGCGTTGCTAGTTGCAGGTGAAGATTGAAGGCTGTTCCTTGTTGGAACATTTATTTACTTGTTGGGATATCATTATATTGCCATGTTATCTTAATGCATCTATATACTTGGAAAAGGGTGGAAGGCTCGGCCTCTCGCCTAGTGTTTTGTTCCACTCTTGCCGCCCTAGTTTCCGTCATATCGGTGTTATGTTCCCGGATTTTGCGTTCCTTACGCGGTTGGGTTATAATGGGAACCCCTTGATAGTTCGCCTTGATTAAAGCTTTTCCAGCAATGCCCAACCTTGGTTTTACCATTTGCCACCTAGCCTCTTTTCCCTTGGGTTTCCGGAGCCCGAGGGTCATCTTATTTTAAACCCCCCCGGGCCAGTGCTCCTCTGAGTGTTGGTCCGAACCAGGCAGCCTGCGGGGCCACCTCGGGGAAACTCGAGGGTTGGTTTTACTCGTAGCTTGACCTATCTGAGTGTGCCCTGAGAACGAGATATGTGCAGCTCCTATCGGGATTTGTCGGCATTCGGGCGGTATTGCTGGTCTTCTTTTAACCCGTCGAAGTGTCTTGAAGAACCGAGATACCGAGTCTGATCGGAACGTCTCGGGAGGAGGTCCATTCCTTCGTTGACCGTGAGAGCTTGTCATGGGCTAAGTTGGGACTCCCCTGCAGGCATTTGAACTTTCGAAAGCCGTGCCCGCGGTTATGGGCAGATGGGAATTTGTTAATGTCCGGTTATAGATAACTTGAACCTTAATTTAATTAAAATGAATCCATTTGTGTTTGGATGATGTAATGTTATTTATGTACTTGATTGACGTGGCGAGTGTAAGCCAACTATGTCATCTCCCCTTTTATTATCTATATTACATGGGATGTTGTGAAGATTGCCTAACTTGCGACATATGCCTTCAATGCGATTATGTCTCTAAGTCGTGCCTCGACACGTGGGAGCTATAGTCGCATCGAGGGTGTGACAAGTTGTTAAACTTGACAGGTGGTCTACCGGTAGTAAACCAAGGCCGCTTGGCAAGTCTCGGTCCAATCCGGAAATGTTTAATCCTCACACACGAAAGAAAGGGTAGAAATGACCACCGGAGGAGAACGAAGCGCCGGAATGCAAAACGGACAACGGGGAAAAAATGCTCGAATGCATGAGATGAACACGTATGCAAATGCAATGCACATGATGACATGATATGAGATGCATGACAATGATAACAACACACGGAGACAAAAACCCGAACCCAAAAAATAAAATAACATAACGCCGAAAACTGCAAGAGTTGGAGTACAAATTGGGAAAGTCATATCCGGGGTGTTACAACACTCCACCACTACGAAAGGATCTCGTCCCGAGATCTAGGACTGAAAGAACGCCGGGTACTCAGAACGGAGGTGATCCTCACGTTCCCAGGTAGCTTCACGGTCGGAATGATGTGACCACTTGACTTTGAGAAATTTGATTGACTTATTGCGAGTCTTGCGTTCAGTCTCTTCAAGAATAGCAACTGGGTGCTCACGATAAGAGAGATCTTCTTGGAGCTCATTGTCCTCGAAGTTGACAGTGCGGTCAGGCGTCTTGAAGCACTTTCGAAGCTGAGAGACATGGAACACGTCATGAACATTTGCAAAGTTTGAAGGAAGCTCGAGTTGATAGGCGAGGTCGCCTCTCTTGCTAACAATCTTGAAAGGTCCCACGTATCTGGGGGCAAGCTTCCCTTTGAAACCAAAGCGACGAGTACCTTTCATAGGAGAGACACGGAGGTAAACATGATCTTCGATCTCGAAAGCCAAACCACGGTGCTTACTATCATAGTAGCTCTTCTGGCGGGATTGGGCTGCTTTGAGGTTATCTCGAATGACTTTGCACATTTCCTCTGCCTCTGTGATTAAGTCATTACCCAAAAGCTGATGTTCACCGGTTTCAGACCAGTTGAGAGGGGTACGACACTTCCTGCCATACAGAATTTCAAATGGGGCCTTGCCCGAACTTGCTTGAAAACTGTTGTTGTAGGAGAATTCAGCATAAGGAAGACAATCCTCCCACTTCATGCCGAAGGAGATCACACAAGCCCTGAGCGTATCTTCAAGAATCTGATTGACACGCTCGACTTGACCGCTAGTTTGAGGATGGAAAGCTATGCTGAAGCGGATGTTGGTGCCCATGGCCTTCTAAAAAGAATCCCAAAACTTGGATGTAAAGATGCTGCCACGGTCTGAAGAGATCACCTGAGGAATACCGTGCAGAGAGACAATCTGAGAGGTATAGAGTTCCGCCAAATGAGCTGCAGTGATTGACTCTTTGATAGGCAGAAAGTGAGCCACTTTAGTGAGTTTGTTAATGACAACGAATATAGCATCATTGCCACGCTTGGACTTTGGAAACCCAATCACGAAGTCCATCTCAATGTGGTCAAACTTCCATTCTGGAATGGCAAGAGGTTGGAGGAGACCAGCCGGCCTTTGGTGTTCTGCCTTCACTCTTCTGCAGACATCACATTCATTCACGAATTGAGCAATCTCGCGCTTCATTCGAGTCCACCAATAAGCCTGCTTGAGGTCCTGATACATCTTCGTGCTCCCAAGGTGGATGGAGAGGAGAGAATTGTGAGCCTCGTTCATGATCACTTTACGGAGGTCACCTTTGGGTACAACAATACGATCCTCGAAGAAGAGAGTATCCTTGTCGTCAAGGCGGTAGCACTTGTACTTGGGCTGACTCTTGGCAATCCCAATCTTCACCTTTTTCACCATGGCATCAAGAAGCTGAGCTTGGCGAATCTGGTCTTCCAAGGTAGGAGAGACTTGAAGGTTGGCGAGGAAACCTTGAGGAACAATTTGCAGATTAAGTTTGCGGAAAGCTTCACAAAGCTCGGGTTGATAAGGCTTAAGAATCAGACTGTTGCAATAAGCCTTTCTACTCAATGTGTCAGCAATCACATTGGCCTTGCCTGGAGTATACTCGATACTCAGATTATACTCTTGAATCATTTCAACCCATCGAGTTTGCCTGAGGTTGAGATTAGGCTGCGTGAAGATGTACTTGAGACTCTTGTGATCAGTGAAAATGTCCATCTTTCTTCCCAATAAGAGATGTCTCCAAGTCAAAAGAGCATGCACAACTGCCGCCAACTCGAGATCATGAGTGGGGTAGTTCTTCTCATTGGGCTTTAACTGGCGAGAGGTATAAGCAACAACTTTCTTCTCTTGCATCAATACTGCGCCAAGACCTTGGAGAGAGGCATCACAAAAGACCTCGTACGGCTTGGATTCATCAGGCGGAGTCAGAACTGGAGCAGTGATCAATTTCTCTTTCAAAGTGTTGAAAGCAATGTCACACTCCGAAGACCAAACGTACTTGATGTGCTTCTGGAGAAGATTAGAGAGAGGCTTCGCGATCTTATAAAAGTTTTCAACGAATCTTCGGCAATAGCTTGTGAGACCGAGGAAGCTACGGAGTTGCTTCACGTTCTGAGGTGGTTCCCAATTCACAATTGCAGACACCTTCTCAGGATTCACGGCAATGCCCTTGGCAGAGATGATATGACCAGGATAAAGAACCTCATCGAGCCAAAATTCACACTTGGAGAACTTGGCGTAGAACTGGTGTTCCCTCAACTTATCAAGCACCAAACGCAAATGCTTGGCATGATCTTCCTTGTTCTTCGAGAAAACCAGAATGTCATCGAGATAGACCAAAACGAAGTCATTGGTGTAGGCGTTGAAGATGAAGTTCATCATGCGAGAGAAAGTCAGAGGAGCGTTGACGAGGCCAAAAGACATGACAGTGTATTCATATGAACCATAGCTTGTCCTGAAAGCCGTCTTTGGAATATCTTGCTCACGGATTCAAATCTGGTGATAACCCATACGGAGATCAAGCATGGAGAATACTTGGGCACCTTTGAGTTGTTCGAACAGCTCGTTGATATTGGGAAGTGGGTATTTTTTCTTGATGGTCTTCTTGTTCAATGGGCGGTAATCAACACAAAGTCGGTCCGTTCCATCCTTCTTCTTCACAAAAAGAACACCACAACCCCACGGAGAAGAACTAGGCCGGATGAGACCCATTCTCTCTTGAATATCGAGTTGCTTCTTCAGCTCCTTCAACTCTTCTGGTCCGAGCTTGTAAGGACGCTTGCACACAGGTTCCGTGCCAGGCTCAAGATCAATAACGAATTCAACTGGCCAGTGCGGAGGCATTCCTGGAAGCTCTTCTGGAAAGACGTCTTGATATTCGCAAACGACTGGAATTTGCGAGATAGCATCCAGTTCACCCTTCTCATTGAGAGAAAACAGACGGATGGTATCATCACGAGCGGCGAAGACAATTACATCCTCAGACGAATGAGTCAATTGAATCTGTCTGGCTGCACAATCAAGCTGAGCCTTGTGCTTAGAAAGCCAATCGATTCCGAGAATAAGATCAATATCCGAGTTGCCAAGAACCATTGGGGAAGAAAGAAACTTGTAGTCGCCCAAGGTGATAGTAACATCTGGCACCTCCAGACTTGCACTCAAACGTTTGCCAGGAGAAATGATATCCATTTGTTTACCCAAATGAGACGAAACGAACTCATGCTTGGTAAAAAATGGCTTTGACATGAAACAATGCAATGCACCAGTGTCAAAAAGAACTTTTGCGGGAATATCATTAACAGGAAGGTTACCCATGATGACATTTGATGAATCCTCTGCCTGAGCTGCATTCATCAAGTTGACCTTGGCGTGCTTGGGGTTATGCTTGACCACAGCTGTACTTGCCGATCTCACAGGAGGAGGAGGAGGAGGAAGACGCCTCTGGTTGAAACATTTGTTGGCATAGTGACCCTTCTGTTGGCACTTGTTGCACGTGACCTCTAAAAGCGGACGGTGATACGGAGCACTCGATCTTGGAGCTTGAGATGAAGTCTTGTTCTGAAAGCCAGGGTTGGGTTGGTGGGAAGAACCACTACCACCTTTGCTCTTCTGCTGATACGGCTGACGGAACGGAGGAGGAGGAAGCCAATACTTCTGCTGCTTGGCCACTTGAGTAGAGGAAGAAGGAGTAACATCTCTGACTCGCTTCTTGGAAGTATCACACCTCAGTTGAGCGGCCTCTTGCTTCAATGACATGTTGTAGAACTCATCGTATCTCAAGGGCTCAAAGAGAACAAGAGCGAGCTGAATTTCTTCTCTGAGACCACCTCTGAACTGGTATATCATGCTCTTCTCATCAGGTACGTCCTGCTTAGCAAAGCGGGCGAGCTTCTGGAACAACTTGTTGTAGTCATAGACAGACAAAGAGCCTTGCTTCAGGTTGCGGAATTCCTCACGCTTGCTTTCAACCACGCTCTGAGGAATATGATGAGATATGAAATCTTGACGGAATTCATCCCAAGTGATAACACGTCCACCTCTGGAATCCTTGTACTGTTGGAACCATTCTGCAGCTTGATCTTTGAGTTGGAAAGAAGCTAACTTGACGAAGTCCTCAGGCCTGACGTTACTGCACTCGAAATGCTTGCACAGATCCACAAGCCAATCGTCAGCATCGGTTGCCTCAACACAATTGCTGAAAGTCTTTGGCCCGTTAGCAAGGAACTGGTTGAGTGTAGCAAAGTGATTCTGATTGTTGCCTTGGTTCCCTTGGTTGCCTTGATTGCGCTCTTGAAGAATTTGCATGATCAACTGTGTGTTAGCATTGGTTGCGGCCATCACAGCTTGCCATGCCTCCGGAGGAGGTGGAGGTGGTGGCGGATCAGGATTCGGAGTCGTGCGCGTTGGAGGAGCCATCCTGAAGAGGTTGACATCCATTAGCACATTGATAGACAAAAGAAGCTGAATCCAACGGAATGAAAATTGCAACATATAGTCTTCACATCCGAACAGAATGAACGAATGCATTCCACTTGAAATGGTCACATATCCAAAAATTGAGAAGCCACTTAGAATTAAGTAGAGAAATAAATCAACAAGGTACGGATCAAGAACGAATAATCGGTAAGAAATCCCAATCTCAAACCAATATCCATGGAAGAAGAACTAGAGCTACTAGAATTCCCACCTATGAAACTCCCGAACCTTTCCGGTTATGCAATCAGCTGTTGGGGATACAGGGGAAGCATAATATCTCACCCAAATCTAGCAAATCCTACATCCAGCTGTATCCATCCTTCAACACATAACCAAGAAAAACTTCGGAAACCATCTACCTCAACCTTCGAAAAGCATCCGTTATACAAGTTATGGCGATACTCCCGAACTCCCGCCCTAGTACTGGGTGGCGTCGAGGTTATCTCATCAACGAACTGCATAAAAGAGATTTTCGATGTCGGCGTACTAAACTCAGGTATTCCAGAACTGCAACGATAAAATTATGACGACAACACCTCAGAGCTCAACTCCCCGGGACACTTCCACAAAACCCCTGACAGGAGGCACCAAGACAATGTTCTCGTCATAAAACCATCGGAACGATTCCAAGATACCCGCGTGATCCTAATTTTTTTTTTTGAAATTTGAGAAGAGAAGAGTCAAAACTCTACGTCAGGATGCCTTACCAGAGAGATGAGGAGACTGGGAAGTAAAAAGAATTCCTAAACTCTCCGATATATAATTCCTAAATGACTCAAAACATTTTTCTAGACACAACTCGGCTGCTAAAACGATCAAGCAATGGGGCTCCTAAGGTCGGGGAAGGCTCTGATACCAACTTGTCACACCCTCGATGCGACTATAGCTCCCACGTGTCGAGGCACGACTTAGAGACATAATCGCATTGAAGGCATATGTCGCAAGTTAGGCAATCTTCACAACATCCCATGTAATATAGATAATAAAAGGGGAGATAACATAGTTGGCTTACACTCGCCACGTCAATCAAGTACATAAATAACATTACATCATCCAAACACTCATGGCCCGACTACGGCGCAAAAGTAAAAGATAACCCAACATGCGACACGGTCCCGATCACCCCCAACTGGACACCACTACTGATCATCAGGAAAGGAAACATAGTAACGTTGAGAGTCCTCGTCGAACTCCCACTTGAGCTCGAGCGCGTCACCTGGAGCGGAATCATCAGGCCCTGCATCTGGTGTAATAGTAATCTGTGAGCCACAGGGACTCAGCAATCTCGCACCCTCGCGATCAAGACTATTTAAGCTTATAGGCAAGGCAAGGTAAATATGTGGAGATGCAACAAGCGACTAGCAAATATGGTGGCTATCCTATTCGCAAAAGAGAGCGAGAAGAGGAGGCAAAGCGCGAGCGAGAAACTAGAGAACAACCTGCGCAAGCATTACTCCAACACCGTGTCCACTTCCCGGACTCCGCTGAAAAGAGGCCATCACGGCAACACACTCAGTTGATTCATTTTAATTAAATTAAGGTTCAAGTTATCTACAATCAGACATAAACAAATTTCCATCTTCCCATAACCGCGGGCACGGCTTTCGAAAGTTCAAATCCCTACAGGGGAGTCCCAACTTAGCCCATGACAAGCTCTCATGGTCAACGAAGGAATAGACCTCCTCCCAAGACGTTCCGATCAGACTCGGTATCTCGATTCTTCAAGACACTTCGACGGGTTAAAACAAGACCAGCAACACCGCCCGAATGTGCCGACAAATCCCGATAGGAGCTGCACATATCTCGTTCTCAGGGCACACTCAGATAGGTCAAGCTACGAGTAAAACCAACCCTCGAGTTTCCCCGAGGTGGCCCCGCAGGCTGCCTGGTTTGGACCAACACTCAGAGGAGCACTGGCCCGGGGGGGGGGGGGTTTAAAATAAGATGACCCTCGGGCTCTGGAAACCCAAGGGAAAAGAGGCTAGGTGGCAAATGGTAAAACCAAGGTTGGGTTTTGCTGGAAAGCTTTAATCAAGGCGAACTATCAAGGGGTTCCCATTATAACCCAACCGCGTAAGGAACGCAAAATCCAGGAACATAACACTGATATGACGGAAACTAGGGCGGCAAGAGTGGAACAAAACACTAGGCGAGAGGCCGAGCCTTCCACCCTTTTCCAAGTATATAGATGCATTAAGATAACATGGCAATATAATGATATCCCAACAAGTAAATAAATGTTCCAACAAGGAACATCCTTCAATCTTCACCTGCAACTAGCAACGCTATAAGAGGGGCTGAGCAAAGCGGTAACATAGCCAATCAACGGTTTGCTAGGACATGGTGGGTTAGAGGTTTGACATGGAAATTTGGGAGGCTTGAAAGCAAGTGGTAGGCATCGTAGCATTGGCATAGCAAAAGAGCGAGCAATCTAGCAAAGCAAAGATAGTAGTGATTTCGAGGGTATGATCATCTTGCCTGCACAGTTGTCAGAGTTGACTGGATCCTCGAAAGCAAACTCAACGGGCTCCTCGTTAGCGAACTCGTCTCCCGGCTCTACCCAAACAAGACAAACAAGCAATAAGGACACAATCAACCACGTGGAAGCTCGAACAAAATGATGCAAAGATGATATGCTATGCGGGATGCGATGCGGGATGCATATGCAAGATTGACAAGGAACGCATGATCCTGGCCTCAACTTGGGAATCCAAGTGTGCCACTGGAAAGATGAGATAAAATCGCTTGAAAATGATACAACGAACGCCGGAATCGGAGTTACGGTTTGGAAATGGCAAGCGATTCAAATATGACCACGGTCTGCGATTTACAGCAAGTTGCCATCTAAATGCAAGGAGATGAACGAGCTACATCACCCAAACATGACAACACAATACATGGCAGGGATGCATTCAAGATGCTTAAAAAAAGTCTAGCACTGAGCTACGTCCAAATCATCCATTAACAGGTTCAAACAAGCATGGCAAAAATGCATATGGCAAACAGATTTCAGACTTAGTGAAATTAACACTTGTCTGGAATTTCAGATCAGGTAGCACTCTTCGGAGCAACAAAACTACATGCCACAGGACCTGAACATGGCAAAGTAAAGCATGGCATGGAGCTACTCAAAGATCTTAACAAAAGTTCCTTAGTGACCTTGAGCCAAAAGGGATCAGAAAATACAATTGCAAGCATGTGAACATGGCAAAAACATAATCAGTTCTCAGACTTGGTGAAAACTGGAGCATGCTGAAAACAGATATCAAGTAGGCATGTTTACGAGCTCGATGCAGTCACTACGGAGCAAGTGATGATAATATAAGCATACACCCATCAAGAATACACAAAATGCAAGCTAGACATGGCAAGAACAATAGCATAGCATGCACGGATCAACTACAACATCATCGGCAAAATCGCTAACAAGTAGACAGTCTGCCCAGATTCACAAAGTAGCAAAAGTAGAGCTCGATTGACTCAAGTTAGGGTGCTCCATAATTTCAAACAAAGGCATGGATGGCTAGAGCACTACAAGAATAACAAAACATCCTTACTGATCATTCTCAAAAGAGGCACGGATCACTAGGAAACAACATGAACATATGACCATATGAGATAAACAGCTCAAGGACTTGGTGGAAATGCTAGGTCCCTGAAAATAGCTTTACCAAGTGCCTCACTTTGCAAGCTTGTGCTAGTCACCACACACATCACAAAAATACATGGATTGCACCTCTGGAAAGATGACAAAACCCTTAACAAAACATATGTAGAACTCATGGGCATATCATGCACACAATAATCATGGCAAAAATGACAAATATCTAAACGGAGTAGCAGATCTGGCAATTATCTCAAGTAGCACTCTTCTAACAGCATTTCGGGCACCAAGATGAACTCAAATGAAAATGATGCAATGGAATGAAATGATGTGCTCTCTGGGATGAACATTTTGATATGCTACACGCCCAAAACGGAGCTACGGACGCAAAGTTACGGCATGATGAACATGGGTACTTGAAACTAAAAAAAACACGGGGACTTAGTAGAATTTTGACCTCCGGATCTAGGGTTTGACCCGGGCACGCAAAACGAGGCGGTGGTGCTGCTCGCCGGAGATGACGAAGACGGCGGCCGGCGAGGTCGGGGTCGCCGGATCCGGTCGCTCCTCGACCGGATCTGGCCGGAGGAGGGAGGCACCGGCGGGGGCGGCGCGCTGCGGCGGTTTGCGCGGCGGCGGCGGCGGCGGGGACCCGCGGTGGCGCGGCGGCCGGTGGACGCCAGGCGGCGGCGGCTCGTGCGCCGGCGCGGAGAAGGAGGCGGCGGGCGGTGCGCTCGGGCGGCGGGGAGGCACCCTGGCGCGGCGGCGGCGGCAGATGACTTCGGGCCGCGGGGGCCCCGGCTGGGCCGAGCGGGCCGGCGGGGATGTGGTCACGGGGGCGCCATGTGGCAGCTCCCGGTTGGTCCGGGCGAGCGGCGGACAGTGTCTGGCGCCGGGCGGACGTGTCCGGCGCGCGGAGGAAGGGGGAGACTAGGGTTTCGCCCGAATTTTTGGAGGAGTGCACATATTTATAGGTAAAGGGAGCTAGGAGAGTCCAAATGAGGTGCAGTTTTCGGCCACGCGATCATGATCGAACGCTCTAGATGATGGAGCAGGTTTAGGTGGGTTTTGGGCCAAATTGGAGGGGCGTTGGGCTGCAACACACACGAGGCCTTCTCGGTCCCTCGGTTAACCGTTGGAGTATTAAATGAAGTCCAAATGGTACGAAACTTGACAGGCAGTCTACCGGTAGTAAACCAAGGCCGCTTGGCAAGTCTCGGTCCAATCCGGAAATGTTTAATCCTCACACACGAAAGAAAGGGTAGAAATGACCACCGGAGGAGAACGAAGCGCCGGAATGCAAAACGGACAACGGGAAAAATGCTCGAATGCATGAGATGAACACGTATGCAAATGCAATGCACATGAGGACATGATATGAGATGCATGACAATGATAACAACACACGGAGACAAAAACCCGAACCCGAGAAAATAAAATAACTTAACGCCGGAAACGGCAAGAGTTGGAGTACAAATTGGGAAAGTCATATCCGGGGTGTTACAACACTCCACCACTACGAAAGGATCTCGTCCCAAGATCTAGGACTGAAAGAACGCCGGGTACTCAGAACGGAGGTGATCCTCGCATTCCTAGGTAGCTTCACGGTCGGAATGATGTGACCACTTGACTTTGAGAAATTTGATTGACTTATTGCGAGTCTTGCGTTCAGTCTCTTCAAGAATAGCAACTGGGTGCTCACGATAAGAGAGATATTCTTGGAGCTCAATGTCCTCGAAGTTGATGGTGCGGTCAGGCGTCTTGAAGCACTTTCGAAGCTGAGAGACATGGAACACGTCATGAACATTTGCAAAGTTTGAAGGAAGCTCGAGTTGATAAGGCTTAAGAATCAGACTGTTGCAATAAGCCTTTCTACTCAATGCGTCAGCAATCACATTGGCCTTGCCTGGAGTATACTCGATACTCGGATTATACTCTTGAATCATTTCGACCCATCGAGTTTGCCTGAGATTAAGATTAGGCTGAGTGAAGATGTACTTGAGACTCTTGTGATCAGTGAAAATGTCCACCTTTCTTCCCAATAAGAGATGTGTCCAAGTCAAAAGAGCATGGACAACTGCCGCCAACTCGAGATCATGAGTGGGGTAGTTCTTCTCATTGGGCTTTGACTGGCGAGAGGTATAAGCAACAACTTTCTTCTCTTGCATCAATACTGCGCCAAGACCTTGGAGAGAGGCATCACAAAAGACCTCGCACGGCTTGGATTCATCAGGAGGAGTTAGAACTGGAGCAGTGATCAATTTCTCTTTCAAAGTGTTGAAAGCAATGTCACACTCCGGAGACCAAACGTACTTGACGTTCTTCTGGAGAAGATTAGAGAGAGGCTTCGCGATCTTAGAAAAGTTTTCAACGAATCTTCGGCAATAGCTTGCGAGACCGAGGAAGCTACGGAGTTGCTTCACGTTCTGAGGAGGTTCCCAATTCACAATTGCAGACACCTTCTCAGGATTCACGGCAATGCCCTTGGCAGAGATGATATGACCAAGATAAAGAACCTCATCGAGCCAAAATTCACACTTGGAGAACTTGGCGTAGAACTGGTGTTCCCTCAACTTATCAAGCACCAAACGCAAATGCTTGGCATGATCTTCCTTGTTCTTCGAGAAAACCAGAATGTCGTCGAGATAGACCAAAACGAAGTCATTGGTGTAGGCGTTGAACATGAAGTTCATCATGCGAGAGAAAGTCGGAGGAGCGTTGACGAGGCCAAAAGACATGACAATGTATTCATATGAACCATAGCTTGTCCTGAAAGCCGTCTTTGGAACATCTTGCTCACGGATTCGAATCTGGTGATAACCCATACGGAGATCAAGCTTGGAGAATACTTGGGCACCTTTGAGTTGTTCGAACAACTCGTTGATATTGGGAAGTGTCTATTTGTTCTTGATGGTCTTCTTGTTCAATGGGCTGTAATCAACACAAAGTCGGTCCGTTCCATCCTTCTTCTTCACAAAAAGAACACCACAACCCAACGGAGAAGAACTAGGCCAGATGAGACCCATTCTCTCTTGAATATCGAGTTGCTTCTTCAGCTCCTTCAACTCTTCTGGTCCGAGCTTGTATGGACGCTTGCACACAGGTTCCGTGCCAGGCTCAAGATGAATAACGAATTCAACTGGCCGGTGCGGAGGCATTCCTGGAAGCTCTTCTGGAAAGACGTCTTGATATTCGCAAACGACTGGAATTTGCGAGATAGCATCCTGTTCACCCTTCTCATTGAGAGAAAAACAGACGGATGGTATCATCACGAGCGGCGAAGACAATTACATCCTCAGACGAATGAGTCAATTGAATCTGTCTGGCTGCACAATCAAGCTGAGCCTTGTGCTTAGAAATCCAATCCATTCCGAGAATAAGATCAATATTCGAGTTGCCAAGAACCATTGGGGAAGAAAGAAACTTGTAGTCGCCCAAGGTGATAGTAACATCTGGCACCTCCAGACTTGCACTCAAACATTTGCCAGGAGAAATGATATCCATTTGTTTACCCAAATGAGACGAAACGAACTCATGCTTGGTAAAAAATGGCTTTGACATGAAACAATGCGATGCACCAGTGTCAAAAAGAACTTTTGCGGGAATATCATTAACAGGAAGGTTACCCATGATGACATCTGACGAATCCTCTGCCTGAGCTGCATTCATCAAGTTTATAATTATGGAGCACCCTTGCTTGAGTCAATCGAGCTCTACTTTTGCTACTTTGTGAATCTGGGCAGACTATCTACTTGTTAGCGATTTTGCCGATGATGTTGTAGTTGATCCGTGCATGCTATGCTATTGTTCTTGCCATGTCTAGCTTGCATTTTGTGTATTCTTGATAGGTGTATGCTTAGATTATCATGACTTGCTCCGTAGTGAGTGCATCGAGCTCGTAAATATGCCTACTTGATATCTGTTTTCAGCATGCTCCAGTTTTCATTAAGTCTGAGAACTGATTATGTTTTTGCCATGTTCACATGCTTGCAATTGTATTTCCTGATCCCTTTTGGCTCAAGGTCACTAAGGAACTTTTGTTAAGCTCTTTGAGTAGCTCCATGCCATGCTTTACTTTGCCATGTTCAGGTCTTGTGGCATGTAGTTTTGTTGCTCCGAAGAGTGCTACCTGATCTGAAATTCCAGACAAGTGTTAATTTCACCAAGTCTGAAATCTGTTTGCCATATGCATTTTTGCCATGCTTGTTTGAAACTGTTAATGGATGATTTGGCCGTAGCTCAGTGCTAGACTTTTGTTAAGCATCTTGAATGCATCCCTGCCATGTATTTTGTTGTCATGTTTGGGTGCTGTAGCTCGTTCATCTCATTGCATTTAGATGGCAACTTGCTGTAAATCGCAGACCGTGGTCATATTTGAATCGCTTGCCATTTCCAAACCGTAACTCCGATTCCGGCGTTCGTTGTATCGTTTTCAAGCGATTTCATCTCATCTTTCAAGTGGCACACTTGGATTCCCAAGTTGAGGCCAGGATCATGCGTTCCTTGTCAATCTTGCATATTGCATCCCGCATAGCATACCATCTTTGCATCATTTTGTTTGTTCCTTGCACGTGGTTGATTGTGTCCTTGTTGCTTGTTTGTCTTGTTTGGGTAGAGCCGGGAGACAAGTTCGCTAACGAGGAGCCTATTGAGTTTGCTTTCGAGGATCCAGTCAACTCTGACAACTGTGCAAGCAAGATGACCATACCCTCGAAATCACTACTATCTTTGCTTTGCGAGATTGCTCGCTCTTTTGCTATGCCAATGCTACGATGCCTACCACTTGCTTTCAAGCCTCCCAAATTGCCATGTCAAACCTCTAACCCACCATGTCCTAGCAAATCGTTGATTGGCTATGTTACTGCTTTGCTCAGCCCCTCTTATAGCGTTGCTAGTTGCAGGTGAAGATTGAAGGTTGTTCCTTGTTGGAACATTTATTTACTTGTTGGGATATCATTATATTGCCATGTTATCTTAATGCATCTATATACTTGGAAAAGGGTGGAAGGCTCGGCCTCTCGCCTAGTGTTTTGTTCCACTCTTGCCGCCCTAGTTTCCATCATATCGGTGTTATGTTCCCGGATTTTGCGTTCCTTACGCGGTTGGGTTATAATGGGAACCCCTTGATAGTTCGCCTTGATTAAAGCTTTTCCAGCAATGCCCAACATTGTTTTACCATTTGCCACCTAGCCTCTTTTCCCTTGGGTTTCCGGAGCCCGAGGGTCATCTTATTTTAAACCCCCCCGGGCCAGTGCTCCTCTAAGTGTTGGTCCGAACCAGGCAGCCTGCGGGGCCACCTCGGGGAAACTCGAGGGTTGGTTTTACTCGTAGCTTGACCTATCTGAGTGTGCCTTGAGAACGAGATATGTGCAGCTCCTATTGGGATTTGTCGGCACATTCGGGCGGTGTTGATGGTCTTGTTTTAACCTGTCGAAGTGTCTTGAAGAACCGAGGTACCGAGTCTGATCGCAACGTCTTGGGAGGAGGCCTATTCCTTCATTGACCGTGAGAGCTTGTCATGGGCTAAGTTGGGACTCCCCTGCAGGGATTTGAACTTTCGAAAGCCTCGCCCGCGGTTATGGGAGATGGGAATTTGTTAATGTCCGGTTGTAGATAACTTGAACCTTAGTTTAATTAAAATGAATCAACTGAGTGTGTTGCCGTGATGGCCTCTTCTCGGCGGAGTCCGGGAAGTGGACACGGTGTTGGAGTAATGCTTGCGCAGGTTGTTCTCTAGTTTCTCGCTCGCGCTTTGCCTCCTCTTCTCGCTCTCTTTTGCGAACAGGATAGCCACCATATTTGCTAGTCGCTTGCTGCATCTCCACATATTTACCTTGCCTTGCCTATAAGCTTAAATAGTCTTAATCGCGAGGGTGCGAGATTGCTGAGTCCCTGTGGCTCATAGATTACTATTACACCAGATGCAGGGCCTGATGATTCCGCTCCAGGTGACGCCCTCGAGCTCAAGTGGGAGTTCGACGAGGACTCTCAACGTTACTATGTTTCCTTTCCCGATGATCAGTAGTGGTGCCCAGTTGGGGGTGATCGGGACCGTGTCGCATGTTGGGTTATCTTTTATATTGGCGCCGTAGTCGGGCCATGAGTGTTTGGATGATGTAATGTTATTTATGTACTTGATTGACGTGGCGAGTGTAAGCCAACTATGTTATCTCCCCTTTTATTATCTATATTACATGGGATGTTGTGAAGATTGCCTAACTTGCGACATATGCCTTCAATGATTATGTCTCTAAGTCGTGCCTCGACACGTGGGAGCTATAGTCGCATCGAGGGTGTGACAAGTTGGTATCAGAGCCTTCGCCGACCTTAGGAGCCCCATTGCTTAATCATTTTAGCAGCCGAGTTGTGTCTAGAAAAATGTTTTCAGTCATTTAGGAATTATATATCAGAGAGTTTAGGAATTCTTTTTACTTCCCAGTCTCCTCATCGCTCTGGTAAGGCATCCTGACGTAGAGTTTTGTCTCTTCTCTTCTCAAAGTTCACTAAATTTTTTTAGGATCACGCGGGTATCTTGGAATCGTTCTGATGGTTTTATGACGAGAACATTGTCTTGGTGCCTCCTGTCAGGGGTTTTGTGGAAGTGTCCCGTGGAGTTGAGCTCTGAGGTGTTGTCATCATAATTTTATCGTTGCAGTTCTAGAATACCTGAGTTTAGTACGCCGACATCGAAAATCTCTTTAATGCAGTTCGTTGGTGAGATAACCTCGACGCCACCCAGTACTGGGGCGGGAGTTCGGGAGTATCGCCAAAACTTGTATAACAGATGCTTTTCAAAGGTTGAGGTAGATGGTTTCCGAAGTTTTTCTCGGTTATGTGTTGAAGGATGGATACAGCTGGATGTAGGATTTGCTAGATTTGGGTGAGATATTATGCTTCCCCTGTATCCCCAACACCTGATTGCATAACCGGAAAGGTTCGGGAGTTTCATAGGTGGGAATTCTAGTAGCTCTAGTTCTTCTTCCATGGATATTGGTTTGAGATTGGGATTTCTTACCGATTATTCATTCTTGATCCGTACCTTGTTGATTTATTTCTCTACCTTAATTCTAAGTGGCTTCTCAATTTATGGATATGTGACCATTTCAAGTGGAATGCATTCGTTCATTCTGTTCGGATGTGAAGACTATATGTTGCAATTTTCATTCCGTTGGATTCACCTTCTTTTGTCTATCAATGTGCTAATGGATGTCAACCTCTTCAGGATGGCTCCTCCAACACGCACGACTCTTAATCCTGATCCGCCACCACCTCCCCCTCCTCCGGAGGCATGGCAAGCTGTGATGGCCACAACCAATGCAAACACATAGTTGATCATGCAAATTCTTCAAGAGCGCAATCAAGGCAACCAAGGGAACCAAGGCAACAATCAGAATCATTTTGCTAGACTCAACCAGTTCCTTGCTAATGGGCCAAAGACTTTCAACAATTGTGTTGAGGCAACTGATGCTGACGATTGGCTTGTGGATCTGTGCAAGCATTTCGAGTGCAGTAACGTCAGGCCTGAGGACTTCGTCAAGTTCGCTTCTTTCCAACTCAAAGATCAAGCTGCAGAATGGTTCCAGCAGTACAAGGATTCCAGAGGTGGACGTGTTATCACTTGGGATGAATTCCGTCAAGATTTCAGAGCTCATCATATTCCTCAGAGCGTGGTTGAAAGCAAGCGTGAGGAATTCCGCAACCTGAAGCAAGGCTCTTTGTCTGTCTATGACTACAACAAGTTGTTCCAGAAGCTCGCCCGCTTTGCTAAGCAGGACGTACCTGATGAGAAGAGCATGATATACCAGTTCAGGGGTGGTCTTAGAGAAGAAATTCAGCTAGCTCTTGTTCTCTTTGAGCCCTTGAGATACGATGAGTTCTACAACATGGCATTGAAGCAAGAGGCCGCTCAACTGAGGTGTGATGCTTCCAAGAAGCGAGTCAGAGATGTTACTCCTTCTACCTCTACTCAAGTGGCCAAGCAGCAGAAGTATTGGCTTCCTCCTCCTCCGTTCTGTCAGCCGTATCAGCAGAAGAGCAAAGGTGGCAGTGGTTCTTCCCACCCACCCAACCCTGGCTTTCAGAACAAGACTTCGTCTCAAGCTCCAAGATCGAGTGCTCCGTATCACCGTCCGCTTTCAGAGGTCACGTGCAACAAGTGCCAACAGAAGGGTCACTATGCCAACAAGTGTTTCAACCAGAGGCGTCTTCCTCCTCCTCCTCCTGTGAGATCGGCAAGTACAGCTGTGGTCAAGCATAACCCCAAGCACGCCAAGGTCAACTTGATGAATGCAGCTCAGGCAGAGGATTCGTCAGATATCATCATGGGTAACCTTCCTGTTAATGATATTCCCGCAAAAGTTCTTTTTGACACTGGTGCATCGCATTGTTTCTTGTCAAAGTCATTTCTTACCAAGCATGAGTTCGTTTCGTCTCATTTGGGTAAACAAATGGATATCGTTTCTCCTGGCAAACGTTTGAGCGCAAGTCTGGAGGTGCCAGATGTTACTATCACCTTGGGCGACTACAAGTTTCTTTCTTCCCCAATGGTTCTTGGCAACTCGGATATTGATCTTATTCTCGGAATGGATTGGATTTCTAAGCACAAGGCTCAGCTTGATTGTGCAGCTAGACAGATTCAATTGACTCATTCGTCTGAGGATGTAATCGTCTTTGCCGCTCGTGATGATACCATCCATCTGTTTTCTCTCAATGAGAAGGGTGAACTGGATGCTATCTCGCAAATTCCAGTCGTTTGCGAATATCAAGACATCTTTCCAGAAGAGCTTCCAGGAATGCCTCCGCACCGGCCAGTTGAATTCGTTATTGATCTTGAGCCTAGCACGGAACCTGTGTGCAAGCGTCCTTACAAGCTCGGACCAGAAGAGTTGAAGGAGATGAAGAAGCAACTCGATATTCAAGAGAGAATGGGTCTCATCTGGCCTAGTTCTTCTCCGTGGGGTTATGGTGTTCTTTTTGTGAAGAAGAAGGATGGAATGGACCGACTTTGTGTTGATTACCGCCCATTGAACAAGAAGACCATCAAGAACAAATACCCACTTCCCAATATCAACGAGCTGTTCGAACAACTCAAAGGTGCCCAAGTATTCTCCAAGCTTGATCTCCGTATGGGTTATCACCAGATTCGGATCCGTGAGCAAGATATTCCAAAGACGACTTTCAGGACAAGCTATGGTTCATATGAATACACTGTCATGTCTTTTGGCCTCGTCAACGCTCCTCCGACTTTCTCGAGCATGATGAACTTCATCTTCAACGCCTACACCAATGACTTCGTTTTGGTCTATCTCGACGACATTCTGGTTTTCTCGAAGAACAAGGAAGATCATGCCAAGCATTTGCATTTAGTGCTTGATAAGTTGACGGAACACCAGTTCTATGCCAAGTTCTCCAAGTGTGAATTTTGGCTCGATGAGGTTCTTTATCTTGGTCATATCATCTCGGCCAAGGGCATTGCCGTGAATCCTGAGAAGGTGTCTGCAATTGTGAATTGGCAACCTCCTCAGAATGTGAAGCAACTCCGTAGCTTCCTCGGTCTCGCAAGCTATTGCCGAAGATTCGTTGAAAACTTTTCTAAGATCGCGAAGCCTCTCTCTAATCTTCTCCAGAAGCACGTCAAGTACGTTTGGTCTCCGGAGTGTGACATTGCTTTCAACACTTTGAAAGAGATATTGATCACTGCTCCAGTTCTGACTCCGCCTGATGAATCCAAGCCGTACGAGGTCTTTTGTGATGCCTCTCTCCAAGGTCTTGGCGCAGTATTGATGCAAGAGAAGAAAGTTGTTGCTTATACATCTCGCCAGTTAAAGCCCAATGAGAAGAACTACCCCACTCATGATCTCGAGTTGGCGGCAGTTGTGCATGCTCTTTTGACTTTGAGACATCTCTTATTGGGAAGAAAGGTGGACATTTTCACTGATCACAAGAGTCTCAAGTACATCTTCACTCAGCCTAATCTCAACCTCAGGCAAACTCGATGGGTCGAAATGATTCAAGAGTATAATCCGAGTATCGAGTATACTCCAGGCAAGGCCAATGTGATTGCTGACGCATTGAGTAGAAAGGCTTATTGCAACAGTCTGATTCTTAAGCCTTATCAACCCGAGCTTTGTGAAGCTTTCCGCAAACTTAATCTGCAAATTGTTCCTCAAGGTTTCCTCGCCAACCTTCAAGTCTCTCCTACCTTGGAAGATCAGATTCGCCAAGCTCAGCTTCTTGCTGCCATGGTGAAAAAGGTGAAGATTGGGATTGCCAAGAGTCAGCCCAAGTACAAGTGCTACCGCCTTGACGACAAGGATACTCTCTTCTTCGAGGATCGTATTGTTGTACCCAAAGGTGACCTCCGTAAAGTGACCATGAACGAGGCTCACAATTCTCTCCTCTCCGTCCACCATGGGAGCACGAAGATGTATCAGGACCTCAAGCAGGCTTATTGGTGGACTCGAATGAAGCGCGAGATTGCTCAATTCGTGAATGAATGTGATGTCTGCAAAAGAGTGAAGGCAGAACACCAAAGGCCAGCTAGTCTCCTCCAACCTCTTGCCATTCCAGAATGGAAGTTTGACCACATTGAGATGGACTTCGTGACTGGGTTTCCAAAGTCCAAGCGTGGCAATGATGCTATATTCGTTGTCATCGACAAACTCACTAAAGTGGCTCACTTTCTGCCTATCAAAGAGTCAATCACTGCAGCTCATTTTGCGGAACTCTATACCTCTCGGATTGTCTCTCTGCATGGTATTCCTCAGGTGATCTCTTCAGACCGTGGCAGCATCTTTACATCCAAGTTTTGGGATTCTTTTCAGAAGGCCATGTGCACCAACATCCGCTTCAGCACAGCTTTCCATCCTCAAACTAGCGGTCAAGTCGAGCGTGTCAACCAGATTCTTGAAGATATGCTCAGGGCTTGTGTGATCTCCTTCGGCATGAAGTGGGAGGATTTTCTTCCTTATGCTGAATTCTCCTACAACAACAGTTTTCAAGCAAGTTCGGGCAAGGCCCCATTTGAAATTCTGTATGGCAGGAAGTGCCGTACCCCTCTCAACTAGTCTGAAACCGGTGAACGTCAGCTTTTGGGTAATGACTTAATCACAGAGGCCGAGGAAATGTGCAAAGTCATTCGAGATAACCTCAAAGCAGCCCAATCCCGCCAGAAGAGCTACTATGATAGTAAGCACCATGATTTGGCTTTCGAGATCGGAGATCATGTTTACCTCCGCGTCTCTCCTATGAAAGGTACTCGTCGCTTCGGTTTCAAAGGGAAGCTTGCCCCCAGATACGTGGGACCTTTCAAGATTGTCAGCAAGAGAGGCGACCTCGCCTATCAACTCGAGCTTCCTTCAAACTTTGCAAATGTTCATGACGTGTTCCATGTCTCTCAGCTTCGAAAGTGCTTCAAGATGCCTGACCGCACCGTCAACTTCGAGGACATTGAGCTCCAAGAAGATCTCTCTTATCATGAGCACCCAGTTGCTATTCTTGAAGAGACTGAACGCAAGACTCGCAATAAGTCAATCAAATTTATCAAAGTCAAGTGGTCACATCATTCCGACCGTGAAGCTACCTGGGAACGCGAGGATCACCTCCGTTCTGAGTACCCGGCGTTCTTTCAGTCCTAGATCTCGGGACGAGATCCTTTCGTAGTGGTGGAGTGTTGTAACACCCGGGATATGACTTTCCCAATTTGTACTCAACTCTTGCCGTTTCCGGCGTTAAGTTATTTTATTTTCTCGGGTTCGGGTTTTTGTCTCCGTGTGTTGTTATCGTTGTCATGTATCTCATATCATGTCATCATGTGCATTGCATTTGCATACGTGTTCATCTCATGCATTCGAGCATTTTTTTCCCGTTGTCCGTTTTGTATTCCGGTGCTTCGTTCTCCTCCGGTGGTCATTTCTACCCTTTCTTTTGTGTTTGAGGATTAAACATTTCCGGATTGGACCGAGACTTGCCAAGCGGCCTTGGTTTACTACCGGTAGACCGCCTGTCAAGTTTCGTACCATTTGGACTTCGTTTGATACTCCAACGGTTAATCGAGGGACCGAGAAGGCCTCGTGTGTGTTGCAGCCCAACGCCCCTCCAATTTGGCCCAAAACCCACCTAAACCTACTCCATCATCTAGAGCGTTCGATCACGATCGCGTGGCCGAAAACCGCACCTCATTTGGACTCTCCTAGCTCCCTCTACCTATAAATATGTGTTCTCCTCCAAAAATTCGGGCGAAACCCAAGTCTCCCCCTTCCTCCGCGCGCCGGACACGTCCGCCCGGCTCCGGACACTGTCCGCCGCTCGCCCGGACCAACCGGGAGCTGCCACGTGGCGCCCCCGTGACCACATCCCCATCGGCCTGCTCGGCCCAGCCGGGGCCCCCGCGGCCCGAAGCCATTCGCCGCCGCCGCCACGCCAGGGCGCCTCCCTGCCACCCGAGCGCACCGCCCGCCGCCTCCTTCTTCACGCCGGCCGCCGCGCCACCACGGGTCCCCGCCGCCACCGCCGCCGCGTAAACCGCTGCAGCGCGCCGCCCCCGCCGGCGCCTCCCTCCTCCGGCCAGATCCGGTCGAGGAGCGACCGGATCCGGTGACCCCGACCTCGCCGGCCGCCGTCTTCGTCATCTCCGGCGAGCAGCGCCACCGCCTCGTTTTGCGTCCCCGGGTCAAACCCTAGATCCGGAGGTCGAAATTCTACTAAGTCCCCGTGTTTTTTCAGTTTCAAGTGCCCATATTCATCGTGCCGTAACTTTGCGTCCGTAGCTCCGTTTTGGGCGTGTAGCATATCAAAATGTTCATATCAAAGAGAACATAATTTCATTCCATTGCATCATTTTCATTTGAGTTCATCTTGATGCCCGAAATGCTGTTAGAAGAGTGCTACTTGAGATAATTGCCAGATCTGCTACTCCGTTTAGATATTTGTCATTTTTGCCATGATTATTGTGTGCATGATATGCCCATGAGTTCTACATATGTTTTGTTAAGGGTTTTGTCATCTTTCCAGAGGTGCAACCCATGCATTTTTGTCATGTGTGTGGTGACTAGCACAAGCTTGCAAAGTGAGGCACTTGGTAAAGCTGATTTCAGGAACTTAGCATTTCCACTAAGTCCTTGAGCTGTTTATCTCATATGGTCATATGTTCATGTTGTTTCCTAGTGATCCGTGCCTCTTTTGAGGATGATCAGTAAGGATGTTTTGTTATTCTTATAGTGCTCTATCCATCCATGCCTTTGTTTGCAATTATGGAGCACCCTACCTTGAGTCAATCGAGCACTACTTTTGCTACTTTGTCAATCTGGGCAGACTGTCTACTTGTTCGCAATTTTGCCGATGATGTTGTAGTTGATCCGTGCATGCTATGCTATTGTTCTTGCCATGTCTAGCTTGAATTTTGTGTATTCTTGATGGGTGTATGCTTAGATTATCATGACTTGCTCCGTAGTGAGTGCATCGAGCTCGTAAACATGCCTACTTGATATCTGTTTCAGCATGCTCCAGTTTTCACTAAGTCTGTGATCTGCTTATGTTTTTGCCATGTTCACATGCTTGCAATTGTATTTTCTGATCCCTTTTGGCTCAAGGTCACTAAGGGACTTGTGTTAAGATCTTTGAGTATCTCCATGCCATGTTCAGGTCCTGTAGCATGTAGTTTTGTTGCTCTGAAGATTGCTACCTGATCTGAAATTGCAGACAAGTGTTGATTTCACTAAGTCTGAAATCTGTTTGTCATATGCATTTTTGCCATGCTTGTTCGAACCTGTTAATGGATGATTTGGTCGTAGCTCAGTGCTAGACTTTTGTTAAGCATCTTGAATGCATCCCTGCCATTATTTTGTTGTCATGTTTGGGTGCTGTAGCTCGTTCATCTCATTGCATTTAGATGGCAACTTGCTGTAAATCGCAGACCGTGGTCATATTTGAATCGCTTGCCGTTTCCAAACCGTAACTCCGATTCCGGTGTTCGTTGTATCGTTTTCAAGCAATTTCATCTCATATTTCCAGTGGCACACTTGGATTCCCAAGTTGAGGCCAGGATCATGTGTTCCTTGTCAATCTTGCATATTGCATCCTGCATTGCATCCCGCATAGCATACCATCTTTGCATCATTTTGTTTGTTCCTTGCACGTGGTTGATTGTGTCCTTGTTGCTTGTTTGTCTTGTTTGGGTAGAGCCGGGAGACGAGTTCGCTAACGAGGAGCCCGTTGAGTTTTCTTTCAAGGATCCAGTCAACTCTGACAACTGTGCAGGCAAGATGATCATACCCTCGAAATCACTACTATCTTTGCTTTGCTAGATTGCTCGGTCTTTTGCTATGCCAATGCGACGATGCCTACCACTTGCTTTCAAGCCTCCCAAATTGCCATGTCAAACCTCTAACCCACCATGTCCTAGCAAACCGTTGATTGGCTATGTTACCGCTTTGCTCAGCCCCTCTTATAGCGTTGCTAGTTGCAGGTAAAGATTGAAGGATGTTCCTTGTTGGAACATTTATTTACTTGTTGGGATATCATTATATTGCCATGTTATCTTAATGCATCTATATACTTGGAAAAGGGTGGAAGGCTCGGCCTCTCACCTAGTGTTTTGTTCCACTCTTGCCGCCCTAGTTTCCGTCATATCGGTGTTATGTTCCCGGATTTTGCGTTCCTTAGACGGTTGGGTTATAATGGGAACCCCTTGATAGTTCGCCTTGATTAAAACTTTTCCAGCAATGCCCAACCTTGGTTTTACCATTTGCCACCTAGCCTCTTTTCCCTTGGGTTTCCGGAGCCCGAGGGTCATCTTATTTTAAACCCCCCCGGGCCAGTGCTCCTCTGAGTGTTGGTCCGAACCAGGCAGCTTGCAGGGCCACCTCGGGGAAACTCGAGGGTTGGTTTTACTCGTAGCTTGACCTATCTGAGTGTGCCCTGAGAACGAGATATGTGCAGCTCCTATCGGGATTTGTCGGCACATTCGGGCGGTGTTGCTGGTCTTGTTTTAACCTATCGAAGTGTCTTGAAGAACCGAGATACCGAGTCTAATCGAAATGTCTTGGGAGGAGGTCTATTCCTTCATTGACCGTGAGAGCTTGTCATGGGCTAAGTTGGGACTCCCTTGCAGGGATTTGAACTTTCGAAAGCCGCGCCCACGGTTATGGGCAGATGGGAATTTGTTAATGTCCGGTTGTAGATAACTTGAACCTTAATTTAATTAAAATGAATCAACTGAGTGTGTTGCCGTGATGGCCTCTTCTCGGCGGAGTCCGGGAAGTGGACACGGTGTTGGAGTAATGCTTGCGCAGGTTGTTCTCTAGTTTCTCGCCCGTGCTTTGCCTCCTCTTCTCGATCTCTTTTGCGAACAGGATAGCCACCATATTTTGCTAGTCGCTTGCTGCAGCTCCACATATATTTGTACCTTGCCTTACCTATAAGCTTAAATAGTCTTGATCGCGAGGGTGCGAGATTGCTGAGTCCCTGTGTCTCACAGATTACTATTACACCAGATGCAGGGCCCGATGATTCCGCTCCAGGAGACGTGCTTGAGCTCAAGTGGGAGTTCGACGAGGACTCTCAACGTTACTATGTTTCTTTTCCTGATGATCAGTAGTGGTGCCCAGTTGGGGTTGATCGGGACCGTGTCGCATGTTGGGTTCTCTTTTATTTTGGCGCCGTAGTCGGGCCATGAGTGTTTGAATGATGTAATGTTATTTATGTACTTGATTGACGTGGCGAGTGTAAGCCAACTATGTTATCTCCCCTTTTATCATCTATATTACATGGGATGTTGTGAAGATTACCTAACTTGCGACATATGCCTTCAATGCGATTATGCCTCTAAGTCGTGCCTCGACACGTGGGAGATATAGTCGCATCGAGGGTGTTACACCTACTCATGCAATGTTTGAGGGTTGAAACTAATGCATAAAAACAGGGTAAAAGGGGTATGATCAAAGTGTTACTTGCCTTGTTGACGATCTGCAAAACCTAGAGATTCGTAGAAGCACGCTTCACACTCCGGGAATTCTATCGCAAACAAACAATAGCATACATAAGAACTCAAGCAAAGATGCACGGGTAGAACTCAAATAACAAGATCTAACCAGAAAGTTCAACTAAAGAACTCCGGTTTGCAAAAAGAATCAAATCAAACGGAGCAACGAAACTCAAACTACAAAAGAAACAAGATCCTTTACTAATCTGGAATAAAGTCAAATTTTACAATACCAAAATCTTCTTCAAGTTGGTTAAACAGAAAGAGGACTTCAAGATGAAGATCTAGGTGCTTGTTTCACCTGATTTGGATAAACGAGCGAAAAGATAAACTAAAACGAAGATTAGGGCAGAAATCACAATAAAAAATAATCGCGAAAAACCCTGGCAAATAAAATGAGATGAACAGGCTAATGAACGAATGTTCGCTGGCTGCGGCTAACTAATGAACAACATTCTTTAAAACGAACGTACGGACGAACGTCCGTTATTTAACTAAACCGAAAGAAAAACGAAAACGATCTAAGAAAAAAAATGAATCTAGGGTTTACTAAAAAACCGATTGTTTTTCTGAGAAAAAACCGAAACGAAGGCAGAGGCGGTTTCTACCTCCGGCGAGTGGCAGCGGCGGCGGGATCGGTAGCGGCTCCGTCGGGCGGGCGGTCGGTGGCGGCAGCGCGACGGGGAGACGACGACGTCAGACGGCGGCGTCGCGAAGTGGCGGCGGCGCGGGTTTCGAGGCAGGGCGCTAGGGTTTTGTGGCGGGGGCTGGCACAGCTCGGGGCTTCGGGCCTCGCCCTTTATAGGACGGCCAGGCGGTGTCCGGGTCGGGCACGACCCGTTAGGTCGATGCATTTAAAAAAAAAATCCTGACGCGGAAAAACGAACAAAAGAAATACTAAACGGAGTCAAAAAATCCTGAAATAAATTTTCACGGTCCTCTAATAATATTGTGGACAAAGTGAACATTTATTTTGGCCTCTAATGCAATATTGAAAAACGCATATTTTTCCTTATTCAAATAAAATAGCAATAAAAATCCAAAAGAAAATATTTATTTGATTTTAATATTTTCCTCCAATATTCCCTTTATTTTGGAGAAGTCATATTATCCCCTCTCTTATATTTTAATATGAAATATTTTCGGAGAGAAAAATAATTAAAACCAAAGTGATCCTTATTTCGATATTTGATAAAATTCAAATATGAAAAACGTGAAATCCCCAACTCTCTCCGTGGGTCCTTGAGTTGCTTAGAATTTCGAGGATCGCAAAGCAACAATGGAGTAAAAATAGGATATGCATGAATGACCTATGTATAACATTCCAAATTGAAACTTTGGGATGTTACAAACCTACCCCCTTAAGATGAATCTCGTCCTCGAGATTCGGGTTGGCTAGAAAATAGGTGTGGGTGGTCTTTGCGTAGATCATCCTCTCGTTCCCAGATGGCTTCATCCTTGGTATGGTGGCTCCACTGAACTTTGCAAAACTTGATAACCTTGCTGCGAGTAACTCGGCTGGCAAACTCGAGAATCTTGACTGGCTTCTCCTCATATGTCAAATCACTATCCAACTGAATTGCTTCTAGGGGCACTGTATCTCTCAGGGGTATATCGGCCATCTCTGCATGGCACTTCTTCAACTTGGAAACGTGAAACACATCATGAACTCCTGACAGTCCTTCGGTTAACTCCAACTTGTAGGCAACCTCTCCCATGCGTTCCAAAATACTGTATGGTCCTACAAATCTCGGGGCTAACTTTCCCTTAACTCCAAAACGTTTAACTCCTCGTAGTGGTGACACACGGAGATATGCTCTGTCTCCGATTTCATAGACTACCTCCTTACATTTTTAGTCTGCATAGCTCTTCTGCCTAGACTGAGCTACCTTCAGTCTATCTCGAATTAGCTTAACATTTTCTTCGGACTCCTTAATCAAATCTGGTCCAAACAACTAACGGTCTCCAACTTCATCCCACATCAACGGTGTTCTGCACCTCCTTCCATACAAGGCTTCGAAAGATGACATCTTCAAACTGGCCTGGTAGCTGTTATTCTATGAGAACTCCGCGTAGGGCAAATTATCATCCCAACTAGATCCATAATCTAGCGCACAAGCTCTCAACATGTCCTCCAGAATCTGATTGACTCTCTCGCTTTGTCCATCTGTCTGCGGATGAAAAGCTGTACTGAACACTAGCCTAGTACCCAAAGTCTGGTGCAGCTGGTGCCAACACTTTGAAGAAATTGCGTTCCTCTATCTGATACGATGGTCCTCGGTACTCCATGCAGACATACGATCCTAGTCATATATATCTTGGCCAACTTCGCACTGGTATAAGTGGTCTTCACGGGGATAAAGTGAGATACTTTGGTCAAGCGATCCACTACTACCCAGATAGAATCATATCCCGCTCGGGTCCTGGGTAATCCGGTGATAAAATCCATGCCAAGCTTGTCCCACTTCCATTCGGGTATCGGCATAGGCTGTAGTAATCCTGCTGGCTTCTGATGTTCTGCCTTCACTCTCTGATATACATCACATACGGCTACATACTCAGCAATATCCTTCTTCATTCCTTTCCACCAGAAACGCTCCTTTAAGTCCAAATACATCTTGGTGTTTCCGGGGTGTATCGAGTATGGTGAGTCATGTGCCTCCTGTAGTATTAACTTCCTGATCTCTGCATTATTAGGCACATAAACACGGTCCTCGAACCACAAGGTGTCGTGCTCGTCCTCACGAAAACCTTTGGCTTTTCCTTCACTCATCTTCTCCTTTATCTCCGCAATTTCCTTGTCATCCTTCTGAGCTTCATGAATCTTTCCCAACAATGTAGATTGAACTTCCATCGCTGCAACAAAACCTCTAGGAACAAATCTCCAAACGAAGCTCCCTAAGATCTTCTGCTAACTCCTTTGGCAATCCTCAACTTATGAGGGTATTGACATAACTCTTCCGGCTCAAAGCGTCTGCTACGACATTGGCCTTTCCTGGATGATAGTGCAGCTTCATATCATAATCCTTTATAAGCTCCAACCATCTCCTCTGCCTGAGGTTCAGCTCCTTCTGAGTAAAAATGTAGTTCGAACTCTTGTGATTTGTGTACACATCACAATGGTTTCCAATAAGGAAATGTATCCAGGTCTTGAGCGCATGCACTACAGCTGCTAACTCCAAATCATGGGTGGCATAATTCAACTCATGCGGTAGAAGTTGATGTGAGGCATACGAAACAACTCTTTCGTCTTGCATAAGTACTCCTCCAAGTTCTAAGCGAGAGGCGTCGCAATACACTTGGAAATCCTTGCGTATATCTGGCAGAATCAGCACTTGGGCCGTAGTCAAATGTCTCTTCAACTCCTGGAAACTTGCTTCACATTCTTCAGTCCAATGGAACTTGGTGTCCTTCTTCAACAACGTCATCATGGGCTTCGCAATCTTAGAAAAATTCTCAATGAATCTCCGGTAATATCCCGCAAGTCCAAGAAAACTGCGGATCTCTCCAACTAAGGTGGGTGCCAACCACTTAGTGACTGACTGAACCTTGGTAGGGTCTACTACTATACCCTCTCCTGATATAACATGTCCAAGGAATCCAACTTCCTTCAACCAAAACTCACATTTGTTGAACTTGACGTATACCTTGTGTTCCCTGAGCTTCTCGAGAACTAAGCGCAAGTGCTCCTTATGCTCCTCTTCATTCTTCGGGTACACCAAAATGTCATCAATGAACACCACGAAAAATTTATCCAAGAACTCCATGAACACCTTGTTCATCATACTCATGAAATAGCCAGGGGCGTTAGTCAATCCGAATGACATAACCATATACTCATACAACCCGTACCTGGTGGTGAAAGCTGTCTTAGGTATATATTTTTCTCGAATCTTCAGCTGGTGGTATCCTGATCGAAGATCGATTTTGGAAAAGACTTTTGCTCCTTGCAGCTGGTCAAATAGATCATTGATCATCAGCAGTGGGTACTTGTTCTTGATCGTTACTTCATTCAATGCCCGATAATCAACAACCATTCTCAGATACTTATCCTTCTTCTCAACCAAGAGCATTGGGGCTCCCCATGGTGATGAACTTCGTCGAATGTAACCTTTCTCCAATAACTCCTTAATCTGTTTCCTAATCTCCTCTAGATCATTTGCGGGCATCCGATATGGTCTCTTTGATATTGGTCCGGTGCCTGGCAGTAACTCTATCAAAAATTCAATATCTTCATTTGCCGGCATACCTGGTAGTTCCTCTGGAAATACATCTGGAAAATCCTTCACTACAAGCACTTCCTCCTGTACAACTCCCGAGAGGGAATTTACGTGAGTACTCTTAGGAGTATACCTGGATACATACTTAATCCTTGTCCCTTCCAGTATGGTGAGCAGAATTGACTTATTGGCGCAATCGATGTTTCCTCCATACATCGATACCCAATCCATACCGAGTATCACATCCAATCCTTGGGATTCCAAAATTATCAAGTCTGAGGGGAAAACATGCCTACCTATGGTCAATGGCATCTGAAAACATCCCTGACTTGCCATATACTCTGCTCCTGGTGAGCTTACTAACATAGGTGTCCTAAGTACTTTAGTGGGCAACTTATATTTATCCACGAATCCCCTTGAAATGTATGAATGTGATGCACCGGTATAAAAAAGAACTACTACAGTAAATGACTTAACCAAAAACTTACCGATAACTGCATCTGGCTGCTCCTCAATCTCCTCCACGTTCATGTGGTTCACTTGTCCCTTGTTGAAAGGGTTGGGCTTCTTCCCAGAGCTTCCATTGCCATTTCCATTCTTTGCTTCAGAACACTCAGTGGCGTAGTGTCCAGTCTTCCCGCACTTCAAACAAGTGATGTGACTTAAATCCTTCTTGGCGGGCGTGCTTGGGTTAGAGCGGTTCTGGTTGCTTCCTACTCCACTCCCATTTACATTCCTAGGGTCATGGTGGTTATGCGGAATTCCTCCATTGTGGTTATGGACTCCATGGCTATGAGTAAATCCTCCCGAGTTAGGGGTGAAACGGGGTTTTTGCTGAGCTCCTGCATTGTACTTTCCTTGCCCATACTTCCTCTTGCGGCTCTCAATCTGGTGCTGCTTCCCTTCAATCATAAGAGCCTTATCTACGAACTCCTGGTAGTTTTTGAATGTTGCCACCATCAACTACATACTCATCTCATCGTTCAGCCCTTCCATATACTTCTCTTGTTTCGCGACATCGGTGGCCACGTCATTTGGGGCATAACGAGCCAGCTTGCTAAAATCCTCCACGTACTGCCCTACAGTACAGTTGCCCTGGCGTAAGTTGCGAAACTCACGGTTCTTCATATTCATAGCTCTAGTTGAGACATGAGCAGTGCGGAATGCTTGCTGAAACTGCTCCCAAGTAACATTGGCTATGGAGAAAGTGGCTGTGTAATTTTCCCACCATGCGGCTGCAGGTCCATCCAATTGGTGTGCGGCAAAACGCACCTTCTCAGCATCTGTGCAACCGGCAGTGGTTAGCTCCCTTCCAATCCTGCGTAGCCAGTCATCCGCAACTATGGGCTCGGTGCTACAGGAAAACACCGGTGGTTGTAACCTCAGAAAACGGTTTGTCAACTGGAGGTTGTAGCGACCAGACCTCAAACGGTCCAATCTCTGTGCTCAGGTGTCATCCCTGGATCAGTAATGCTGACACCACACAGTACTTGAAGGATTTATAACAGAGTAGCAATCACACACTTATTACATCGAGTGTCTCAAGAGAGAGCTTATTACAATAAATATGGCTTAAGGCCATCTAATAACGATAACAGCGGAAGGCTTGGAAGATAAGTGAGTCCATCAACTCCAACGGCATCACTAAGTATAGAACCACGACCTAAAAGCACCTTAATCGTCGTCTGAAAAGTCTGCAACATGAACGTTGCAGCCCGAAACGGGTCAGCACATGGAATATGCTGGCAATGTAACACATAGAGAGTAATGGAATGAAATAGGCTATACTATATGCATATTTGGCTGGTGGAAAGCTCTATGGTTACAGTTTTTGCGTAAAGCCAATTTTTCCCTACTGCAAAGGAATAAATTTTGTTTAACTATCATGGTAGTTGTTAAACATTGAGAATGGTTGACAGCATTCTCAATCCCAATTAAGCATCATCATTAAACAAAACCCGGCAAATTAATTTTAGAGTAACATGATGCGATTCACATGATAATCCAAGTACTAGATACTCAAGATGTCCATAACCGGGGACACGGCTAACCATGATTAGTTTATACACTCTGCAGAGGTTTGTGCACTTTTCCCCACAAGACTCGATCTCCTCCATTGGATTTCTCGCACTACAAGGTGTTTGAGAAACGGATGACCGAGACATAGTCTTTCAGAAGAACTAGCACCTTACGAACGGGTAGACCGTACCAACCTACATCCCCTACATCTACTAGTCTACAACTGTAAGAGTTCGCACGACTTGGTCAACTATGCTAGAGCCCATAGTAGCTTGTGGCTGCACACGGAAGTTTCTAGCATGAATAATCTCATGATCCCTTTGAGCCTGGGTGGCGGTCCAAAAGAAAACATGCAATCGCTGGAATACCCAGGTGCCTCAATCCACCCAGATGTGTATTTAAGTTGCCACCTTAGATAAACCATTAATTTAACAATCTCACATCTGTCATGGATACACTCACCCAATCCACGTCTACTAGCATAGCATGGCATAATAAGAAAACGTAGAAGTAACTCCCAAAGGTTTGATAATAACAGGTAATAGGTACTACCTCAATTACTTCCCAAACCCACAATTTAATTATATCCTAATCATGCAATGTGTGAGGATTGATCTAATGCAATAAAACTGGGTAGTAGGAGGTATGATCAAAGTGTTACTTGCCTTGCTGATGATCCGCAAAACCTAGCGATTCGAAGTAGCAAGCGGCGCACTCCGGGTACTCTATCCAAACAAACAAGCATACAATAAATACTATTTTAATGCACAGCTAAAACTCAAATAAGAGATATAACCAGAAAGTTCAACTTAAGAACTCCGGTTGGCAAAAATAATCAAATCGAATGAAGCAACGAAAGACAAACGGCAAAAGAAACAAGCTTCATTTACTATTCTGGATCTAGGGCAATTTTTACAGTGGCAAAAACTTGTTTGAGTTGGTTAAATGGAAAGAGGGTTTCGAGACGAAACTCCAGGCGCTTGAATCGCCTGATTCCGATAAACAAGCGAAAAGTTATACTAGAACGAAAAACGGATCAGGAATTGCGATCAGAAAAATCGCGGATTAAATCCGAGAAAAAGAAAAATGACGAACAGATTAACGAACGAACGTTCATTATCTGGACCTAAACGAAGAACGCGTTTGTTAAAACGAACAAACGGGCGAACACTCGCTAAATAAATAAACCAGAAAAACCGATCTATTTAAAAAAACGAAACTAAAAAAACCGAACGAAACCGATGGAAAACCGATCGGCTTTCTAAAAAAACTGACAGCGAGATCTACCTCCGGCGGCGGCGGATCCGGCGGTCCGGCGAGGCGGCGCGGCGGCGGCGGCGGGGCGGTGAGGCGGCGGGCGGCGAGGCGAGGCGACGGCGGCGCTCTAGGGTTAGGGTTTGGGGCGGGGGCGCGGCTGGTCTGTCGGGCCTCGGGCGACACTATTTAAAGGCCCGGCCAGGCGGAGTCCTGGCTGGTTACGGCCCATAGCCGGTTTGGACCTTTTTTAAATAATTACGCTCAGAAAAAAACAAAAGGAATACTAAACGGACTCCAAAAATCCCGAAATAAATTTTCCTCGACTTCTAAAATCAAGCCGCACAGGATGAACATTTATTTGGGGCCTAAATGCAATTTTGAAAAACGCACATTTTTCCTAAATTCAAATAAAATAGCAAATAAAACCAAAATAAAATCTTATTTGATTTTCTTATTAAATCCTCAATATTTCTTTATTTTGGGAAAGTCATTTTGTTCCCTCTGTCATATTTTTGTAATAGAAATAATTGAAGATAAAATAAATAAAATCAAATGATCCTATTTTCAAAATTTGAGAAAACTCAAATATGAAAATAACGAAATCCCCAACTCTCTCCGAGGGTCCTTGAGTTGCGTAGAATTTTCCAGGATCAACCAAAATGCAGTAAAATATGCTATGCAATGATGATCTAGTGTATAACATTCCAAATTGAAAATTTGGGATGTTACAAACCAACCCCCCTTAAGATGAATCTCGGCCTTGAGATTCGGGTTGGCTAGAAAATAGGTGAGGGTGGTCCTTCAGCAATTCTTCCTCTCGCTCCCAGGTGGCTTCATCCTCCGTGTGGTGATTCCACTGAACTTTGCAAAACTTGATAACCTTGCTGCGAGTAACTCGACTGGCATACTCTAGAATCTTAACTGGTTTCTCCTCATAGGTCAAATCACTATCCAACTGAATGGCTTCCAGTGGCACTGTATCTCTCAGCGATATATCAGCCATTTCTGCGTTGCACTTCTTCAGCTGGGAAACGTGGAACACGTTGTGAACTCCTGACAATCCTTCGGGCAATTCCAACTTATAGGCTACTTCTCCCATACACTCCAAAACTTTGTATGGGCCTACAAAACGTGGCGTTAACTTTCCATTAACTCCAAAGCTCTTAAATCCTCGAAGTGGAGATACTCGAAGTTAAACTCGGTCTCTGACTTCGTAAACTGTCTCCTTGCGTTTAGAATCTGCGTAGCTCTTCTGCCTGGACTGGGCTACCTTGAGCCTATCGCGAATCAATTTTACTTTCTGTTCAGACTCCTTAATAAGATCCGTTCCAAATAACTGGCGGTCTCCAACTTCATTCCACGACAATGGGGTCCTGCACCTCCTTCCGTACAAGGCTTCGAAAGGGGCCATCTTCAAACTGGATTGCTAACTGTTATTGTAAGAGAACTCTGCATATGGAAAATTCTCGTCCCAACTAGATCCATAATCTAGTGCACAAGCTCTCAACATATCCTCCAAAATCTGGTTGACTCTCTCGGTCTGTCCATCTGTCTGCGGATGGAAAGCTGTACTAAACTCCATTCTGGTACCCAAAGTTTCATGCAACTGATTCCAGAACTTTGAGGTAAACTGGGTTCCTCTATCTGACACAATGCTCCTTGGAACTCCATGCAGACATACATTCTGGTCATGTATATCTTTGCCAACTTTGCACTGGTATAGGTAGTCTTCACTGGGATGAAATGAGCTACCTTTGTCAAACGATCGACTACAACCCAAGTCGAGTCATAGCCTGAACGAGTTCTAGGTAAACCTGTAATGAAATCCATACCTAACTTATCCCACTTCCATTCGGGTATCGGTAGTGGCTGTAGCAATCCTGCTGACTTCTGATGCTCTGCCTTTACTCTCTGACATACATCACAAACTACTACATACTCCGCAATATCCTTCTTCATTCCGGTCCACCAGAAAATATTCTTCAAATCCAGATACATCTTGGTATTTCCTGGGTGAATCGAATAGGGCGAATCATGGGCCTCTTGCAGAATTAACTTCCTGATCTCCGAATCATTAGGCACGTAAACACGGTCTTCAAACCATAAGGTATCGTGCTCATCTTCATGAAATCCCTTAGCTTTTCCTTTGCTCATTTTCTCCTTTATAGAGGCAACCTCCTTGTCAGTCTTCTGGGTGTCTCTGATCTTATCCATCAAAGTAGACTGAATCTCCAATGCTGCTACATAGCCTCTTGGTACTATTTCCAAACATAGCTCACGAAGGTTTTCTGCTAACTCCCTTGGTAAATCTCCCGTCATTACTGTGTTGACATGGCTTTTACGACCCAATGCGTCAGCTACTACGTTAGCATTTCCGGGGTGATAATGCAATCTCATATCATAATCCTTGATGAGCTCCAACCATCTCCTTTGCCGGAGATTCAACTCCTTCTGCGTGAAAATATACTTCAAACTCTCGTGGTCCATGTACACCTCACAATGATTTCCAATGAGAAAATGTCTCCAAGTCTTCAATTCATGCACTACGGCTGCTAACTCCAAATCATGCGTAGCATAATTCAATTCATGAGGCTTAAGTTGTCATGAGGCATATGAAACAACTCTTCCTTCCTACATGAGCACTGCTCCAAGTCCTCGACGTGAAGCGTCACAATACACCTCATAATCCTTGGTCTAATCTGGCAAAATCAACACTGGTGATGTAACCAAATGTTTCTTCAACTCCTAGAAACTAGCCTCAAATTGCTCAGTCCATATGAACTTGGTATCCTTTTTCAACAACTCCGTCATAGGCTTTGCAATCTTCGAGAAATTTTCAATAAACCTCCTGTAGTATCCCGCAAGTCCAAGAAAACTCCGGATCTCTCCAACTGTTGTTGGTGTTTCCCAATTTGTCACGGTGTCAACCTTAGTGGGATCTACTGCTAGACCTTCTCCGGATATAACATGTCCGAGAAATCTAACTTCCTTCAACCAAAACTCACATTTGCTAAAACTTGGCATATAATTGATGTTCTCTGAGCTTTCCAAGAACCAAACGCAAATGCTCCTTATGCTCCTCTTCATTCTTCAAGTAAACCAGGATATTATCAATGAACACTACGACAAACTTGTCCAAAAACTCCATAAACACTTTGTTCATCATGTTCATAAAATATGCAGGTGCGTTAGTCAGACCAAATGACATAACGATATACTCGTATAGCCCATACCTGGTGGTAAAAGCCGTCTTAGGTATGTCCTGTTCTCGAATCTTCAACTGGTGGTATCCTGATCACAGATCAATCTTGGAAAATACCTTAGCTCCTTGCAATCAATCAAACAGACCATTGATCATCGGTAGTGGGTACTTGTTCTTGATGGTTACTTCATTCAATCCTCGATAATCAACAACCATCCTTAACGATCCATCCTTCTTCTCTACTAGAAGTACCGGCGATCCCCAAGGTGAAGAACTTGGGTGAATATATCCCTTATCCAGTAACTCCTTAATCTGCTTCTTAATCTCCACCAAATCCTTTCCGGGCATCCTATATGGTCTCTTAGATATTGGCCCTGTGCCTGGCAAAAGCTCAATCAAAAACTCAATATCTCTATCCGGTGGCATGCCTGGCAACTCTTCTGGAAATACATCAAGGAAATCCTTCACCACTGGTACTTCCTCCTGCACAACTCCTGTTAAACAATTTACTTGAGTCCTTTTCGGCACATGCCGGGATACATACTTGAGCCTTCTGCCTTCTGGCATGGTAAGCAAAATTGACTTACTAGCACATTCAATATTTCCTTCATACTTTGATAACCAATCCATGCCTAATATCACATCCAATCCTTGAGATTCCAATACTATTAGGTCTGAGGGAAATACGTAGTTACCAATCCTTAATGGTAACCGATCACACCATAGACTAGCCATATACTCTGCTCCAGGCGAGGTTACTAACATGGGTGATCTAAGGGCTTGGGTTGGTAGTTTATACTTATCCACAAATCCCCTTGATATGTATGAATGCGATGCACCAGTATCAAAAAGAACGAGTGCAGTAAATGCTTAACCAAAAACTTACCGATTATGGCATCCGGCTGCTCTTCAACCTCCTCCACATTAACGTGGTTCACCTGTCCCCTGTTGAAAGGGTTCAGCTTCTTCCCAGAGCTTCCATTGCCATTTCCATTCTGGGATTCAGGACATTCATTGGCATAATGCCCGGTCTTCTGGCACTTAAAGCAAGTGACTTGGCTCAGGTCTCTCTTGGCTGGGGTCGATGGGTTGGTGCGGTTCTGGCCGTTGCTTCCTCCATTCCCATTACCATTCTTGGTGCCATTGTGATTGTGCGAGCTACCTCCTCCATGGGTATGCTGAAAATGTCCTCCCGGTCTAGGGGTAAAACGTGGCTTCTGGTGAGCTCCTGAATTGTTCTTTCATTGTCCATACTTCCTCTTGTGATTCTCAATCTGCTACTGCTTCCCTTCAATTATGAGAGCATGATCTACCAACTCCTGGTAGTTGTTGAAGGTCGCTACCATCAACTGCATGCTCAACTCATCATTCAGTCCTTCCAAAAACTTCTCCTGCTTAGCTGCATCCGTAGCAACGTCATCTGGGGCATAACATGCTAACTTACTAAAGTCCTCCACATACTGGCCAACTGTCCGTCCTCCTTGGCGCAAGTTGCGAAACTCTCGCTTCTTCATGGCCATAGCTCCTGCTGAAACATGGGCAGTACGGAAAGCCTGCTCGAAGTGGTCCCATGTGACAGTGTCGACAGGGAAAGTGGCTGTGAAATTCTCCCACCATGATGCTGCGGGTCCTTCAAGTTGATGTGCGGCAAACTTCACCTTTTCACATCTGTGCATCCTGCCGTGGTCAACTCCCTTGCTGTCTTGCGGAGCCAATCATCTGCTATTATCGGCTAGGTGCTAATGGAAAACACTAGCGGATTCAGCCTAAGAAAACGGGCTAAGTGATCAACAGGTGGTGGTGGTGGTGGTGGTGGGTTGTTGTTGTTCCCCTGACTCTGATTCTGGACTAGCAACTGCATCAATGTGTTCTACTGCTGGATCAACTGGGTGAGCTCCGGTGGGAAGGTAAATCCGGGGTCACGTCTCGGAGGCATCTGAGGGTTTAGAAAAGATGAGATTTAAGAATAGAGAGGGTCTAAAGAGAAAACACTACCCATATGCACATGGGCAAAAGCAAACAATTCACTTTATTCAATCAAACAAACAAGGGCATACAATCGATCTAACTATCGCAAGAGTGCTCGGACTACTATATTTACATGGTGGACTACTACTACTGATGGGGTGGTCTACTAAAAATATTCTTTGGTTGCAGACTCCATGATATCTGCTCCTGCTTCATCCACATAATCATCATCGCTATCATCTGGATCCGAGTCGGTGTCGTCGATGATGATGTAGTCTTCCGGGCGAATCTCCTTGGGTTCTTCGTCTTCTTCTACTGGTGTAGGGCCTCCCATAAATATTCCAGTCTTCTTGATTAGATCGTCATTCTTCTCCACTAATACTTCGATTTCCTCTTCATAATCTTCACGTGTAGCCTTGAGTTCCTCTTCCAGTTCCTTGATTCTTGTCCTCGCCTTCTTTAGATCTATCATGTTGGTGCACATCTGGTTCTCCTGTTGTCGTATGTGCTAGTTTAAATCCTGGATAAAAGATGCAACTGATCTATCCTTCCTGGTGCTGATCATCTCCCAGTGCTCATCTCGGCGCCCACAAATCTGGTAGATAGTATCCTTGAGATCATTGCGGTAAACTTCTCCAATGCGTCCCATGGAGATGTGAGCTGCCATGCTCTTTCCTAGACTCCAAGTTGGTGCATCAAAGGAAAACTCTATGGGCTCAGTGACTGGCATGAACGTCCTTCCTGGAACTTGAACTTGAATCATCCAGCGCTCTTCTTCTGGTAGAGTGGCGTTGTAGGTTCTGGTGAAGCTTGGTACTCCTATGTTTAGGTATCTAGTGACTTCCTTCAAGTGACGTCCAAAGGGTGTATCTTCATCCGGTTGTGTGAACTTGTTCCTTGCATCTGCCATCCTAAAAGAGTAGAAAAGATGAGAGGCCAGAATGAGAAGAGTGAGTAGTGATCTAGGTCTTTAGCTTAGTGGTCGTGTCCTATAGTCAGCATGTGCTCTGATACCATCTTGTAGCGACCAGACCTCAAACGGTCCAATCTTTGTGCTCAGGTGTCATCCCTGGATCAGTAATGCTGACACCACACAGTACTTGAAGGATTTATAACAGAGTAACAATCACACACTTATTACATTGAGTGTCTCAAGAGAGAGCTTATTACAATAAATATGGCTTAAGGCCATCTAATAACGATAACAGTGGAAGGCTTGGAAGATATGTGAGTCCATCAACTCCAACGGCATCACTGAGTATAGAACCACGACTTAAAAGCACCTTAATCGTCGTCTGAAAAGTCTGCAACATTAACGTTGCAGCCCGAAACAGGTCAGCACATGGAATATGCTGGCAATGTAACACATAGAGAGTAATGGAATGAAATAGGCTATACTATATGCATATTTGGCTGGTGGAAAGCTCTATGGTTACAGTTTTTGCGTAAAGCCAATTTTTCCCTACTGCAAAGGAATAAATTTTATTTAACTATCATGGTAGTTGTTAAACATTGAGAATGGTTGACAGCATTCTCAATCCCAATTAAGCATCATCATTAAACAAAACCCGACAAATTAATTTTAGAGTAACATGATGAGATTCACATGATAATCCAAGTACTAGACACTCAAGATGTCCATAACCGGGGACACGACTAACCATGATTAGTTTATACACTCTGCAGAGGTTTGTGCACTTTTCCCCACAAGACTCGATCTCCTCCGTTGGATTTCTCGCACTACAAGGTGTTTGAGAAACGGATGACCGAGACATAGTCTTTCAGAAGCGCTAGCACCTTACGAACGGGTAGACCGTACCAACCTACATCCCCTACATCTGCTAGTCTACCACTATAAGAGTTCGCACGACTTAGTCAACTATGCTAGAGCCCATAGTAGCTTGTGGCTGCACACGGAAGTTTCTAGCATGAATAATCTCATGATCCCATTGAGCCTGGGTGGCGGTCCAAAAGAAAATAGGCAATCACTGGAAACCTAGGTGCCTCAATCCACCCAGATGTGTATTTAAGTTTCCACCTTAGATAAACCATTAATTTAACAATCTCACATCTGTCATGGATACACTCACCCAATCCATGTCTACTAGCATAGCATGGCATAATAAGCAAACGTAGAAGTAACTCCCAAAGGTTTGATAATAACAGGTAATAGGTACTACCTCAACTACTTCCCAAACCCACAATTTAATTAGATCCTAATCATGCAATGTGTGAGGATTGATCTAATGCAATAAAACTGGGTAGTAGGAGGTATGATCAAAGTGTTACTTGCCTTGCTGATGATCCGCAAAACCTAGCGATTCGAAGTAGCAAGCGGCGCACTTCGGGTACTCTATCGCAAACAAACAAGCATACAATAAGTACTCAACTAATGCACAGGTAAAACTCAAATAAGAGATATAACTAGAAACTTCAACTTAAGAACTCCGGTTGGAAAAAAATATCAAATCGAATGAAGCAACGAAAGACAAACGGCAAAAGAAACAAGCTTCGTTTACTATTCTGGATCTAGGGAAATTTTTACAGTGGCAAAACCTTGTTTGACTTGGTTAAACGGAAAGAGGGTTTCGAGACGAAACTCCAGGCGCTTGAATCGCCTGATTCCGATAAACGAGCGAAAAGTTATACTAGAACGAAAAACAGATCAGTAATCGCGATCAGAAAAATCACTGATTAAATCCGAGAAAAAGAAAAACGACGAACAAATGAACGTTCATAACATTCGTTATCTGGACCTAAACGAAGAAGGCGTTCGTTAACACGAACGAACGGGCGAACGCTCGCTAAATAAATAAACCGGAAAAAGCGATCTATTTAAAAAACGAAACTAAAAAAAACGAACGAAACCGACGGAAAACCGATCGGTTTTCTAAAAAAAACCGGTGGCGAGATCTACCTTCGGCGGCGGCGGATCCGGCGTTCCGGCGAGGCGGCGAGGCGGC